>NC_092113.1:12339225-12643304 GCF_045679555.1 Salvelinus alpinus
TATTCTAAAAATGATAAAATTGTGTTTTCCCTTCATCAATCTACACACAATACCCCATAATGAGAGAGCAAAACCAGGTTTCTAAACATTTTAGCAAATTTATAAAAAATGTAAAACTGAAATATGACATTTACAAAAGTATTCAGACCCTTTACTCAGTACTTTGTTGAGGCACTTTTGGCAGCCCCGAGTATTCTTTGGTATGATGCTACAAGCTTGGCACACCTGTATTTGGAGAGTCTTCTTCTCTGCAGATCCTCTCAAGCTCTGTCAGGTTGGTTGGGGAGCGATGCTGCACAGCTGTTTTCAGGTCTCTCCAGAGATGTTCGATCGGGTTCAAGTCCAGGCTTTGGCTGGGCCACTCGAGGACATTGAGTCTCGAAGTCACTCCTGCGATGTCGAGGCTGTGTGCTTCATGCTTCACCATAGGGATGGTGCCAGTTTTCCTCCAGACGTGACACATGTTTCATCAGACCAGAGAATCTTGTTTCTCATGGTCTGGGAGTCTTTAGGTGCCTTTTGGCAAACTCCAAGCTGGCTGTCATGTGCCTTTTATTGAGGAGTGGTTTCTGTTTAGCCACTCTACCATAAAGGCCTGATTGGTAGTGCTGCAGAGGTGGTTGTCCTTCTGGAATGTTCTCCCATCTCCACAGAGGAACTCTGGAGCTCTATAAGAGTGACCATCGGGTTCTTGGTCACCTCCCTGACCAAGGCACTTCTCCCCTGATTGCTCAGTTTGGCCGGGGGCAGCCAGCTCTAGGAAGAGTCTTGGTGGTTCCAAACTTCTTCCATTTAAGAATGATGGAGGTGACTGTGTTCTTAAGGAACCTTCAATGCTGCAGAAATGTGTTGGTACAGATCTGGGGAAGGGTACCTCGACACAATCCTGTCTCGGAGCTCTATGGACAATTCCTTCGACCTCATGGCTTTTCTCTGACATGCAGTGTCAACTGTGGGACCTTATATAGACAGGTGTGTGCCTTTCCAAATCATGTCCAATCAATCATATTTTCTACAGGTGGACTCCAATCAAGTTGTAGAAACATCTCAATGATGATCAATGGAAACAGGATGCACCTGAGCTCAATTTTGAGTCTCATAGCAAAGGGTCTGAGTACTTACATAAAGTATTTATTTTTAATACATTTCTAAAAACCTGTTTTGACTTTGTCGCTATGGGGTATATTGTGTGTAGATTGATGAGGAAAAACATTTTTTAATCCATTTTAGAATAAGGCTGTAACGTAACAAAATGTGAAAAAGTGAAGTGGTCTGAATATTTCCCAAAGGAACTGTATACTACAGGAAGTAAGGTACTGCCACGGTTAATGATTTCCCAGAAACACGTTAGTGTGGTTGCTGAAAACCAGTAAGTCGTCACAGGACCTATTTGCAATAAAACTGTGTGGTCGGAATAGTTTGAATTTATTTTTTACATTATTCATACTCAACTCCTTTACTGTACACAATAATGCATTGTTCTGAACTCGTCGAAGTCAACATAAACAGACAGAACTCCTCATACAAATACATACTTTCACAATACATACAAAAGGAAATTTAGTCATACAAGCCAATCAAATAGTTTACAAATAATGCTAAGTATTTGAAATGATGTGAATAAATGTTATACATACAGCTGGTTGAGAGAAAAGTCCATTGAACTCATGAACAATGTTTCTGTTCCACATAAGAATATTCTTAAAAGGACAATACACTCCAAAATCTAAGTTTGTTAGATGTTTTTATACCTCAAAAGAAGTCCAATGTGAAGGTGGATCCATGTCCAACACCATTGATTGTATAGATACAGCTGTATTCCTCAATCCCAAATGAATGGAAAAGATGGACACCATGGTGCTTATCTCGATGCTGATCTGTTTATGAATGGAAAAGATGAGAACTATGGGCACAATTTTTCATTCATAAACAGATAAGCATCTCTGGTGCTCATTGTTATCATTTATTTGGGGTTGTGACATTATCATTGGATCTACAAAACCAATGGAATGGGATGTGTACGTTGCTTAACATAATGCTTCTTTTGAGGTTTGAAAGCGTCTGACAAACTTTCATTTTAGAGTGCAGTGTCCCCATAAGTACAGAACATGGTATGAAGCCACGGATTCCTCACAGCCAAAACTGGTCGCCCCCACACACACAGCACTGCCTAGGCATCACAACTACAAATACCGTCAACAATATTGTACAAAATCAATGTATAAAACTAAAATGTAGATGATGTGCATGCTATTTTACATGTATAAACTGTACTGAACAAAAATATAAAAACGTAACAATTTCAGATATTTTACTGAGTTACAGTTCTAACAAGGAAATCAGTTAATTGAAATAAATTCATTAGGCCCTAATCTACGGATTTCACGACTGGGCAGGGGCGCAGCCATGGGTGAGCCTGGGAGAGCATAGGCCCACCCATTTGGGAGCTAGGCCCAGCCAATCAAAATGAGTTTTTCCCCACAAAAGGGATTTATTAAAGACAGAAATACTCTTCAGCACAGATGTGGAGCTCCTGGGCTGGCGTGATTACATGTAGTCTGCGGTTGTGAGGCCAGTTATCTAAAACGACATTGGAGGCGGCTTATGGTATAGAAATGAACATTTAAATTCTGGCAACAGTTCTAAAGGACATTCCTGCAGGCAGCATGATAATTGCACGCTCCTTCAAAATGTAACATCTAAGGCATTGTGTTGTGTGGCACATTTTAGAGTGGCCTTTTATTTCGTGCACCTGTGTAATAACTATGCTGTTTAATCATCTTCTTGATATGCCACATCTGTCAGGTGGATGGATTATCTTGGCAAAGGAGAAACGCAGGAATGTAAACAAATTTGTTCAGAAAATGAGAGAAATATGCTTTTTGTGCATATGGAACATTTCTGGGATCTTGCGTTTCAGGTCATGAAACATGGGACCAACACTTTACATGTTGCATTTATATTTTTGTTTAGCATAGTAATTCAACAATTCAATTCTAATTAAAAAAAGCCTATTCTTGTTCTGTGTGCATAGGTATACATTTGCTAGTTTATTAAGTGTTCACTTACACAAAAAAGGCTACTATTGTGTACAGTTTGTGTTCCCATCTAAAAAGTAGTGAATAGTTGTTGAACAGGTTCATCAACATGACATCAGAAAATAGCATCCGTATGATAAGAAAATAACATTCTTAACTTCCAAAAACTTCATGGACTCGCTAATTTCCATACTCTCATAAGCATAAAACAAACAGGCTAGAGAGATAGGTACTGATGTATTTTCGCTCCACTAAACAAAACGGGGTCAAACCATGGACACCAGAAGTTCATTCTCTGAATACTCCTAATGAAAGTGCTGCCAGTCAAGGAGCTAGTGAAGAATAGTTCAAGAGTGATGAGTGAGTGAGCAATGGGTGCCATTATCCCAGCTGCTCAGAGAAAGTCCCCCTTGTGTTCTCCTCTATTGAGCAGAAGAAAAAAAAGTCAAGGAAAAGAGCTGGACTACACTACTGCCTTCAGAGCCCAACCCCATTTCACCATGGCTACAGGGTAAAGGCTTCTAACTACCCATGAGCCTCGGTCTCTCGCAATTGTCCTCTATTGACGAGCAACACAGGCAGCAACACACAAACACTGTCTGTCTGAGCAAGGCGGCCATTGATTCAGTCGCCAAATAGCACTTCTCCCAAAATGTGAGGAGCAGCTGTCTAAGTAGCTGTACAGAATACAAAAACACAGACATGAATAATACATCTATAACACGTGGCTGACTGGACTGAGGATGAAGACGGAACTTGAAATAATATATCAGACAGACGAAAATAAAATATGGTCAACTGCATACAAAAGGAGATTTGGACCAGAGTAAGTACTCGTTGTAAAGGAATAAAAGGCATCAAAGACACACCGAGTATTTCCCCCAATAATATTGATCCTTTGAACCGAGCTTCAATGTCCTTGTAAGCTTCAATGTCCTTGTAATCAGTCGGAAATTGGATGTACTCTCTGTCCAAGTGTTCCCTCTGTCCAGCAACATTAGTTGCCCCAAAGATCTACTCAAATGCCAGGGCCTCACATATGGAAGTGCTCCCTGCCCTTGAGTTGCAGGTCTAAAGAAAAGTCCTCAGCCAGGTAGGCATGACAAGTGCCATTGAGATGATTTAACCACAGATGCATGACAAGGGCCATCTGATCACATCTATAGTAGCACTGCACAACCAATCCACGCCTAGTGGGACGCAGCGGCTTCAGTAACCTGCTTTGAAACCTAGAAGGTGCCAAGTCTCAGAGCTGGGGTGCTTTGTCCTCATACATTGGTGGCGGAGTGAGCGGCTCAATAGAGATCCCTCCCGGTGGCTGAGAGTTAACCGTGTTATTCATAAAGAGCTTCTCCGATTTAATCCTCCGGATCTTAAGGGGAAGGAGCTTGAGGCCCGTTCGCCCAGGGCGGCGGTTAGGCACAGCAGAGGAGGCAGGGTTAGCGGAAGCGGGTGACGTCTGGGTGACATCTGACCCTTCCAGCTCAATCTGCACACCGTCCACCAGGTCGTCGTAGGAGGGCAGCTGGGAGGAGCTGTGGCGCAAGTTGCTCTGGCGTATGGGGTACTCGCCGCTGCCTACCACCTCCTCGTAGCTGGGCACAGTGTACCTCTGGGATCGCTCCTCTGCCCTGTGGACATTCATACAGAAACACACAGACAGACATGAGTAACTATGCGCTTTCAGAATGGACTGTGTTCGTTTCTATATTGTTGATTCCGTGTGTACTCTAGGCTATGCCGGGTGTACTCTAGGCTATGCCGGGTGTACTCTAGGCTATGCCGGGTGTACTCTAGGCTATGCCGGGTGTACTCTAGGCTATGCCGGGTGTACTCTAGGCTATGCCGGGTGTACTCTAGGCTATGCTGGGTGTACTCTAGGCTATGCCGGGTGTCCTGATAAATACAGTCCTGATGGTTTTACATTGCTTTATTGCAACAGGTGCCCTGTTTATGTAATGGGGCTTGAACTTAAAAGTTACTTAAAGAAGCACTAAAACATGGGTAACCAATGTTAATAGCAAAGGACCAGTGTCGGTGCAGGATTTTGCTCCAGCCAAAGCAAAGCCATTCACATGATCAAACGAAACAACTAACCACAGTGAACAAACAAACAAAACATGCAACAATTTCAAAGAATTTACTGAGTTACAATTCATAAGGATATGAATCAATTTAAATAAATTCATCAGGCCCTAATCTATGGATTTCACATAACTGGGAATACAGATATGCATCTGTTGGTCACAGATACCTTAAAAAAAAGGTAGAGGCATGGATCAGAAAATCAGTCAGTATCTGGTGTGACCACCATTTGCCTCATGCAGCGCGACATCTCCTTCACATAGAGTTGATCAGGCTGTTAATTGTGGCGTGTTGTCCCACTTCTCTTCAATGGCTGTGGGAAGTTGCTGGATATTGCCGGGAACTGGAACACGCCATCGTACCCGGCGATCCAGAGCGTCCAAAACATGCTCAATGGGTGACATGTCTGGTGAGTGTGCAGGCCATGGAAGAGCTGGGACATTTTCAGCTTCCAGGAATTGTGTCCAGATCCTTGCGACATGGGGGTCGTGCACTGGTGATGGCGGTGGATGAATGGCACGACAATGGGCCTCAGGATCTTGTCACGATATCTCAAATTGCACGGAGATAGAAATGGGGGCACTCTTTACATCTACCCGGTACAGTTGAAACTGGGATTCATCCGTGAAGAGCACACTTCTCCAGTATGCCAGTGGCCATCGAAGGTGAGCATTTGCACACTGATGCCGAACTGCAGTCAGGTCAAGACCCTGGTGAGGACGACGAGCATGCAGATGAGCTTTCCTGAGACGGTTTCCGACAGTTTGAGCAGAAATTCTTAGGTTATGCAAACCCACAGTTTCATCAGCTGTCAGGGTGGCTGGTCTCAGACGATCCCGCAGGTGAAGAAGCCGGATGTGGAGGTCCTAGGCTGGCGTGGGATACACGTGGTCTTGTGGTTGTAAAGCCGGTTAGACGTACTGTCAAATTGTTTAAAACAATGTTGGCGGCAGCTTATGGTAGAGAAATTAACATTAAATTATCTGGCAACAGCTCTGGTGGATATTCCTGCGGTCAGCATGCATACACTCCCTCAAAACTTGAGACATCTGTGGCATTGTGTTGTGTGACAAAACTGCACATTTAGTGGTCTTTTATTGTCCCCAGCACAAGGTGCACCTGTGTAATGCTAATGCTGTTTAATCAGCTTCTTGGCAAATGAGAAATGCTCACGTACAGGGATGCAAACAAATTTGTGCACACAATTTGAGACCGTGCAATCGGAAAGTATTCAGACCCCTTCCATTTTTCCACATTTTGTTACAGCCTTATTATTTTATCCACTTTTTCCTCCCCAATTTCTTCATATCCAATTGATAGTTACAGTCTTATCCCATCCCTGCAACTCCCGTACGGACTCGGGAGAGGCGAAGGTCGAGAGCCGTGCGTCCCCCGAAACATAACCTCGCCAAGCTGCACCAATGTGTTGGAGGAAACACTGTACACCTGGCAACCATGTCAGCACCCGGCACACCATTGGAGACGCTGGAGCACGATGGGACAAGGACATCCCTGACCGGCCAAACCCTCTCCAAAGCTGGACAACTCTGGGCCAATTGTGCATCGCCTCATGGGTATCCCGGTCGCGGCCGGCTGCGACACAGCCCAGTATCGAACCATGATCTGTAGGAACACAGCTAGCCCTGCGATGCAGTGACTTAGACCGCTGCGCCCATCGGGAGCCTCCAGATGATTGGACTCCACCTTTGGTAAATTCAATTGATTGGACATGATTTGGAAAGGCACGCGCCTGTGTATATAAGGTCCCCCAGTTGACACTGCATGTCAGGGCAAAAACCAAGCCATGAGGTAGAAGGAATTGTCCGTAGAGCTCCGAGACAGGATTGTGTCGAGGCACAGATCTGGGGAAGGGTAGCAAAAAATGTCTGCAGCATTTATTAAGGTCCCCAAGAACACAGTGTCCTCCATCTATTTTAAATGGAAGAAGTTTGGAACCACCAAGACTCCTCCTAGAGCTGGCCGCCTGGCAAAATTGAGAAATTGGGGGAGAAGGGCCTTGGTCAGGGAGGTGACCAAGAACCTGATGGTCACTCTGATAGAGCTTCAGAGTTCCTCTGTGGAGATGGCAGAACCTTCGAGAAGGACAATCATCTCTGCAGCACTCCACCAATCAGGCCTTTATGGTAGAGTGGCCAGACAGAAGCCACTAACTCAGTAAAAGGCACATGACAGCCTACTTGGAGTTTGCTAAGTGTCACCTATAGACTCTCAGACCATGAGAAACAAGACTCTCTGGTCTGATGAAACCAAGATTGAACACTTTGGTCTAAATGCCAAGTGTCTTGTCTGGAAGAAACCTGGAACCATCCCTATGGTGACGCATGGTGGTGGCAGCATCACGCTGTGGGGATGTTTTTCAGCAGCAGGGACTGGGAGACTAGCCAGGATCGAGGGAAAGATGAAGTACAGAGAGATCCTTGATGAAAACCTGCTTCAGAGCTCTCCGGACCTCAGACTGGGGCGAAGGTTCACATTCCAACAGGACAACGACCCTAAGCACACAGCCAAGACAACGCAGAAGTGGCTTCGGGACACGTCTCTGAATGTCCTTGAGTGGCCCAGCCAGAGCCTGGACTTGAACCCGTTCGAACATCTCTGGAAAGACCTAAAAATAGCTCTGCAGCAACGCTACCCATCCAACCTGCCAGAGCTTGAGACGATCTGCAGAGAAAGGGAGAAACTCCCCAAATACAGGTGTGACAAGCTTGCGGCGTCATACCCAAGAAGACTCGAGGCTGTAATCGCTGCGAAAGGTGCTTCAACAAAGTACTGAGTAAAGGGTCTGAATACTTATGTAAATGTGATTTGAATTTTATATTTGCAAAAAACATTTAAACCTGTTTTGCTTTTTTTCATTATGGAGTTGCGTGTAGATTGATGAGGGAAAAACTATTTAAATCAATTTTAGTAAGGCTGTAACGTAACAAAATGTGGAAAAGTGAAGGGATCTGAATATTTCCCGAACGCACTATAAATAAGCTTGTGTGTATGGAACATTTCTGGGCTCTTTTATTTCAGCTCATGAAACATTGGACGAACACTATACATGTTATATTTATATTTTTGTTCCGTGTAGTTGAATCAGCTGAACATGTGTTAGCCCTCATAGGTTAAAGGGCAATATTCATCTCCAGCACCACCACAAACATCAATACATGTGAGAACGGCAAGTTTCTATTTTTTGTAGTCAAAAATATAGAAATAAGTGTTTCTGATGACATCATCCGGAAACACTGATGGCGTCATCTGGTGTGCATCATGCAATGTTACACATCTAGGAGCAGTCAAACGGTTAGTAAAGTAATAAAGGGATTGCCCACCCCTGCACTGAACCCTGAGCAAACAAACCTGCTGAGATCATTAATTAGCGTACAAACTAACTCAGTAGCTACAGTACTCACGCCTCTCCGTCGTCCTCACTGGCAGCTTCGTTGCCTGCCCCCAGAGTCTGGGCATCTAGGAGCACCTGCTGCTCCCGCTGCTTGTTCCTCATCCCCAGGCACAGAGACAGCAGGAGCATGGCCACTCCAGCCCCGACCAGTACAAAGGCCACCGATGAAGTCCTCCCCCTAGTGTCCGGTTTCGGGTTCCCTCCTCCATTGCCACTGCTGTTGTTCCCGGCCATGTCGGAGGGCACCACACTCCACACGATCATGACAATGCCCAGGGCCACCAGTCCCACCCCCAGGGCACACAAGGCATACTGGGAACCCGAGTTTCCGGGACTGTTGTTGTGGTTGCTGGCAACATGGGGGTTTGGGGGCACCTCAACGCTGGAGTGCATTTTCCCCAAAACGTAGGCCCACCTAGTGTTCAGCTAGGTCAGCTAGCTGCTTCACACCTGGGGTCAAAGACTGAGGAGAGAAACAGTTGATTAGGGCACAAATAAAACACTGATACAGTAAAGAGGTTAATATGTGGGGTTAACAATAGAGGTCGACCGATTAATCGGAATGGCCGTTAAATTAGGGCCGATTTCAAGTTTTCATAACAATCGGAAATCGGTAATTGTGGATGCCGATTTTGCCAGATTTTTTTTTTTACACCTTTATTTAACTAGGCAAGTCAGTTAAGAACACAATGACGGCCTAGGAACGGTGGGTTAACTGCCTTGTTCAGGGGCAGAACGACAGATTGTTACCTTGTCAGCTCAGGGATTCAATCTTGCAACCTTACGGTTAACTAGTCCAACGCTCTAACCACCTGCCTCACGAGGAGCCCGCCTGTTACGCGAATGCAGTAAGAAGCCAAGGTAAGTTGCTAGCTAGCATTAAAATTATCTTATAAAAAACAATCAATCAATCATAATCACTAGTTATAACTACACATGGTTGATGATATTACTAGTTTATCTAGCGTGTCCTGTGTTGCATATAATCGATGCAGTGCGCATTCGCGAAAAAGGACTGCCGTTGCTCCAACCTGTACCTAACCATAAACATCGATGCCTTTCTTAAAATCAATACACAGAAGTATATATTTTTAAACCTGCATATTTAGCTAAAAGAAATCCAGGTTAGCAGGCAATATTAACCAGGTGAAATTGTGTCACTTCTCTTGCGTTCATTGCACGCAGAGTCAAGGTATATGCAACAGTTTGGGCCGCCTGGCTCATTGCGAACTAATTTGCCAGAATTTTATGTAATTATGACATAACATTGAAGGTTGTGCAATGTAACAGGAATATTTAGACTGATGGATGCCACCCGTTAGATAAAATACGGAACGGTTCCGTATTTCACTGAAAGAATAAATGTTTTGTTTTCGAGATGATAGTTTCCGGATTCGACCATATTAATGACCTAAGGCTCGTATTTCTGTGTGTTATTAT
This sequence comes from Salvelinus alpinus, assembly GCF_045679555.1. NCBI lineage: Eukaryota > Metazoa > Chordata > Actinopteri > Salmoniformes > Salmonidae > Salvelinus > Salvelinus alpinus. The sequence continues at coordinate 12,349,201 of NC_092113.1, forward strand.
GTTATAATTAAGTCTACGATTTGATACAGCAGTCTGACTGAGCGATGGTGGTCACCAGCAGGCTCGTAAGCATTCATTCAAACAGCACCTTTGTGCGTTTTGCCAGCAGCTCTGCTGTTTATGAATTCAAGCACATCAACTCCCGAGATTAGGCTGGTGTAACCGATGTGAAATGGCTAGCTAGTTAGCGGGGTGCGTGCTAATAGCGTTTCAAACGTCACTCGCTCTGAGACTTGGAGTAGTTGTTCCCTTGCTCTGCATGGGTAACGCTGCTTCGAGGGTGGCTGTTGTCGATGTGTTCCTCGTTCGAGCCCAGGTAGGAGCGAGGAGAGGGACGGAAGCTATACTGTTACACTGACAATACTAAAGTGCCTATAAGAACATCCAATAGTCAAAGGTATATGAAATACAAAATGGTATAGAGAGAAATAGTCCTATAATAACTACAACCTAAAACTTCATACCTGGGAATATTGAAATCTCATGTTATTAAAAGGAACCACCAGCTTTCATATGTTCTCATGTTCTGAGCAAGGAACTTAAACGTTAGCTTTCTTACATGGCACATATTGCACTTCTACTTTCTTCTCCAACACTTTGTTTTTGCATTATTTAAACCAAATTGAACATGTTTCATTATTTATTTGAGGCTAAATTGATTTTATTGATGTATTATATTAAGTTAAAATAAGTGTTCATTCAGTATTGTTGTAATTGTCATTATTACAAATACATTTTAAAGATCGTCCGATTAATCGGTATCGGCCTTTTTTGACCTCCAATAAATCGGTATCGGTATTGGCGTTGAAAAATCATAATCGGTCGACCTCTAGTTAACAATATTATTTCAATACAAATCCAAATATAAGAGTAAATGGGGAAAATTATGGCACTCAAACTGTGATGGAATTTGGATAGAGAATCATTGTTCCAATAACTTCAATATAGTCCAATTTAAAACAAATCGGTGAGAGAAAAAAAGCACACACTTGCCCTACACCTCACCATTTCACTATTCCCTTGCATTTGAATAGGCTTCTCTATCAATAGATCCTACAGCTAGAGTTGGGTGGGCAATATGCCTTTCCTTTGTTTAAGATGATGCGACTGCCAGCAGCTTCTGTCTCCTGTGAACATTAGCACCTACTTGCCATTGAGCCAACACTTACACGGAGTTGGAAAACTCCCTTATGCAGACTTTATAATAATAAGGTGTGTTTTATGGCAAGATTTAACAGCACAGACTCCTAGGTACAGGAACATCTTGCACAATGTCAAGTTGTTCAGTAGAATTAAGAAATGCCATTCAAAGCCGTTTTACAGGGATTTTATTTGGAATGTCACTTTTCTGGAAACGGGATGAAGTCAGTATATTTTGAGTGGCTTTCATAAAAATAAACACTCCAGGACTATTCAGACTGCTGATAAACACTCTTCTCATCTTTCTATCAAAAATAGAACTGCCATGTACGACAAATGCATTTCAGAATATATTTTCCAAGAGAATCTTAGAATACATCATTTAAGATATAAAATGTTTCTGAAAAGTTTGAAGAACATCCCAGAACAAGCACACAAAATGTAGTGAATTCACAATCTTCTGAAGCTAAGATATGATACATTATTATCCATCACAACTGTTATGATGTCATAACGCTGAAAAAGGATACTGACAATGAAGAGGGAAACCAATACTAGACCATGTAAAACCTTGATTAAAGTTAGATTTACAGAGAATGTTTCAAGATGATCCGATGGAAGGTGCATGTTTTACAAAAACGTTTCCAAAAAAATGTAATGGATGTTACATTGTCTTTCCCAGTCTTCCCCCTTATATTTGACCTTCCCACGGTATTGCCTGGATATGGGTGCTCCTGTGTGTCTATCTTTACGAGAGCAAGAACGGTTACTCATAAAACCAGACATGCATTTTGCAACCCGAATCACCAGATTAGAAAATACATTTACCCCCATGACAATTACCTGTCTCAGTTACAGTATGGTTAACTAACTGCTAAGTCCTTAACGGTTATAAATCAGCAGTTATTCATTTTACAGGCCTAACCGCCAGCAGGCGAGTGGCGTTTTACAATTCAAGACGTGATTTGCATCTCTTCCGGGTAGCCCCCATTCAGAGGACTGCTATAAGCCCTCGGCAAGCCATCTAGCCATGAGTTCACTTGAAAGACAATAGCAAAGCATTTCTTTAAATCACAAATATGGCCTGCCACCTTTCAGGTAACCACAGCAAGCAGTTTTTGTTGTTATAAAGGGTGCTATTCAAATAGCCACCCCTTTCCTTGACAGCTTTGCACACTCTTGGCATTCTCTCAACCAGCTTCACCTGGAATGCTTATCCAACAGTCTTGAAGGAGTTCCCACATATGCTGAGCACTTGTTGGCTGCTTTTCCATCACTGTGGTTCAACTCATCCCAAACCATCTCAATTTGGTTGAGGTCGGTGGATTGTAGAGGCCAGGTCATCTGATGCTGCACTCCAGCACTCTCCTTCTTGGTAGAAATAACTCCAGGCTGTGTTGGGTCATTGTCCTGTCGAAAAACAAATGATAGTCCCACTAAGCACAAGCCAGATGGGATGGCGGATTGCTGCAGAATGCTGTGGTAGCCATGCTGGTTAAGTGTGCCTTGAATTCTAAATAAGTCAGACAGTTTCACCAGTAAAGCACCCCCACACCATAATACCTACTCCTCCATTCTTTACGGTGGGAAATACACATGCAGAGATCATCCTTTCACCCACACCGCATCTCACAAAGACACGGCGGTTGGAACCAAAAATCTCAAATTTGGACTCGTCAGACAAAGGACAGATTTCCACTGGTCTAAACGTCCATTACTTGTGTTTCTTGGCCCAAGCAAGTCTCTTCTTCTTATTGGTGTCCTTTAGTTGTGTTTTTTTTGCAGCAATTCGACCATGAAGGCCTGATTCACACAATCTCCTCTGAACAGTTGATGTTGAGATGTGTCTGTTACTTGAACTCTGAAGCATTTATTTGGGCTGCAATTTCTGAGGCTGGTAAATCTAATGAACTTATCCTCTGCAGCAGAGGTAACTCTGGGTCTTCCATTCCTGTGGCGGTCCTTATGAGAACCAGTTTCATCATAGCGCTTGATGGTTTTTGCAACTGCAGTTGAAGAAACGTTTAAAGTTCTTGACATTTTCTGTAATGACTGACCTTCATGTCTTAAAGTAATGATGGACTGTCATTTCTCTTTGCTGATTTGAGCTGTTCTTGCCATAATATGGACTTGATCTTGCCATAATATGGACTTGATCTTTTACCAAATAGGGCCATCTTCTGTATACCATCCCTACCTTGTCACAACACAACTGATCGGCTCAAACGCATTAAGGAAAGAAATTCCACAAATTAATTTAAGAAGGTACACCTGTTCATTGAAATGCATTCCAGGTGACTACCTCATGAACCTGGTTGAGAGAATGCATAGAGTGTGCAAAGCTGTCATCAAGGAAAAGAGTGGCTATTTGAAAAATCTCAAATATAAAATAGAATTTGAATTGTTTAACACTTTTTTGTTTAACACATGATTCCATATGTGTTATGTCATAGATTTGATATCTTCACTATGATTCTACAATGTAGAAAATTGTACAAATAAAGAAAAACCCTTGAATGAGTAGACGTGTCCAACCTTTTGACTGGTACTGTACTTTAGAACGATTTAGACATGATTTGCGGGAAAATTAAAAGAGGGACTTTACATCAAAACCGCATCATGGTGAGGACATTAATAGTGAGATGTCCAAAGCCATTTTGTTAAATATTGTATTTCTTTGATTAAAATAAATTTACCCAGGCTTGAGCTTTTAAGAGTTAATGAATCATCCACATTACCAAACTTTGCTTTGTGTCAGCAATTGGACATTGTTCTTATGGGGGGGGGGGGGGTAGTTACCCCACATTACCCTATGCATGCCTTGATACCCTCAATCTGACAGATTACAAATTGCTAGGGCCAGCAAAATAATACTTTTGTGTGCATGTCTGGACTTGCTAAGAGAGAGAGAGCGAAAGAGAGATCAAGGAACAACTGATATAGAATTACTAGCACACTGAAGAATGTGTGGTATGACCAAAACCCCACCCCACCCTGTACAACTAGGCCTAAAAGTAATTTCAAAATAACAGCTGTTATTTTTTTAGGGGGACATTTTCTTGAACAGTCAATATGTAACCTAGCCTCATACATCTGGCTGGTTGTACACAGTTGTGTAACCCAAACGTGCACAAAACTGCGCCACAATGACATAAGGAAAATACTTGGAATAACTTTAAAAGCCTTGTAGCAATTTCAGAATACCATTCCAGGTGCCTACTCTCAGCAGCTTAAAATGTTCAGAACTCTATTGACAGCCCATTGGAAAATGTTAAATAACAGTGCCCACGTTTGTGGAAATAAAAAAAAAGTGAGAGAGTGACAAGTCGACCTAAGCAACGAAAAAGTTAAATCTCCTTTGCAACTGTATTCGATTTGTTCTGTTTTTTACAGAATTACATTTTGGCAGACATTTGAGGTAGCATTGATTTGTCAACTTGTGAAGTTCTGTATCCATTACAACGTGTATGTATTTCTAAAGATGTGTAGAAGTTAGAACAGAAGTAGCTAACACATGCATGCAGTGCCCTGTTGAAGTTGAGAAGTAGACGAATGGAAGTGTGATGACATTACGAAGTATTTCAGCACAGTCACATTCCAGTGCATTGATAGCCCACAAAATGCATATGTCGATGAGTGAGGTAATGTCTAGGGTAGTAATGTGTACAGACGCCACATTCTACTAAATTAGATACTTAGCCCAGCTATCACGCTGGCTACACAGGCGTGTTCTGCAAACAAATAGATTAACCCATAACATTATCGCTCTAATATTCAGACTATAGCCTACTACTACGCGAAGTATGAATCAAAGGTACTGAACTGATAAAAACAACGGTTTGTAAAAATGAAGACAATATGATACAATGGGTGGAAAATAGACGCCCTTACCTTTGCATGCTGACGATACATTCCAAAGTGTTTTCTTTCTTCGAAGTTGATCACCCGCGATCAAGGGAATTACTGTACGTAGCCTAACTATTTCTTGGAAATATACTAACCAAGCCACATTTCTAACCAGAAACTTTCTTCGACGGACCTATAGACGACTGATGTGATCACGTCACAAAAACAATGCGCGCGCTTCAATGGGGCAAAAGGCCGTGTGCCGATTGCGAGCAACATTGGGCGGATTCGATTATGCTGAACTGCGGGGCGCTGGTCTATGGCCCGTGATGTGAACGAGGGAAGAGCGCTTTCTCAAATGAACAGAAATCTGCGTCAGTCATGTTGTCAACAATGCAACATGGTGCATCGTCCCAAAAAAATACAAGCTACAATCCCTTTACGATAAAATATAGACTATGTTTCAATTTTCAAACAAGGTTTTATTGGCAAGGTAGATAAAGCGTGTATATCAAAAGCAATCACTTTTGCATGGGAAAACACAGAATCGTACTCATAACTACACGTGCTTAATTAAGTCCCCTTAATTTTGAGCCAACTTCGCAGTCAGACAGAGTTCACGCCTGGGAGGCAGCTCCATTCAGCTAGTTTTATCTTGTTCTGTATATAAACAAAAATAATACACATAAATCTTGTTATTGATACCATGTCTTCTTTTGAGGTGTTTTGACTAATGTCACGTCCGTGCTAATATGGCAAAAATGCTCTAGCTAGCTAACCAACAAAGGTAACAATGTATTTGAGAGACAAGTGCTCATTGTGCAAATGTATTTATGTTTTATATAGTTAATAGTTAATTTGTTGTCAACAATCTAAGCCTGTGGAATTCAAACTTTTTCAGCCAGGTCAAAAAAAAGACCCCACCCACCCCAAATCTCATGACACAACCTAAAATCCTTACATTTCGATTTGTACTCCAACAAATAACCTTCAATTCATAACATTTTCATAACATACATTGTATTTTCATAACATACATTGTATTTTTCAAATCATCTTTCTTGAAAACGTGTGTGTATTGGCTCATGCAATAATCTGCACTCTTAATGCTTTGGAGACCCGACTCCAGTTTCCTGCAACGTCGCGGCCCCGACTTTGAATACCACGGATCTAAGCCAACTCCTCTGTATTCGCCCATATTTTTGCCAGCCTGGTTTCATATGACATGGCAAATTTAAATCCGGGACACTCAAACTAGTATATGTTACGTTTAATGTGGTTAGATAAAACAGATGGTTACTTCAGGCAGAAACGAAAGTAGGGTGGGCGTATAACATGAACATCTAGCAACCGAAAGGTTGCGAGTTCGAAACTCATCATGAGCAACTTTTCAACTACTTGCTACTTAGCTAACCCTAACTTTAACCCATTTGGCTAACTCTTCCTCTAACCTTAACTATTTTAGCTAACACTTCACCTAACCAGAACCCTTTAACTTAACTTCTAAACTTAACCCTAACCATTAGCCTAGCTAACATTTGCTGCCTAGCCACCTAGACAGAATTTGTAACATATAGGGCTCTATTCAATCTTTATCGCTCAAGTGTTAGATTGTGAAATACAATTGTAAAAGTAATTTACGGTTGAGCTGACAAATGCAGCGTTTACCGTGAATGTAGTTTCCGCTAATGAAGGAACATTGCCTTTACATTTTAATCACGCTGTAACGCTGAACTTCCGCAATATGGGGTGCACCGGTCTATGGACCGTGACGTGAACGGGCAAAAGCGGTGAGGGAGAGGTGCCCTTCTCAAATTTAACAGTAATCTGCAACTCTCAGTCATGTTGTCAACAAGGCAGCATGGTGCATCGTCCAGAAACATACATCTAATTTCCATAAAATATGTTATACTTTTCGAACTCGTTTTCATCAAAGCGTTTTTATGAAAAGCATTCTCTTTGCATGTGAAAACACAGAAACTTACTCATTACTCCACATGCTTAAAATCTATCCTAGGTAACGTAACTTTTGTTTTGAGCCGATTTAGCTTTGGGCTTTGAACAAGGCACCTGGTTCATGCCCAGGGGCCTGTTGCACAAAACTAGGATAAGGGATTAAGTCAGGATATCTTGGTGATCCTGGCTCAATTGATCCGTAATCCGGTTGCACTAAAGATGGATAGGGGGCAGGAGGATATGTTATGGTATAAATTACCATGGAGATTTATTCTGTGGAGCTAGCCTGCTCCAGACCAGGCTAAATTCCAGGATCTATTTAATCTCATCCCTAATGTCAGTCAGCAGTCACCACAAATGGAAACCAATAGTTATTTCACTGCTCACTATACATTGTTATCACATATAACTAGACCCACTGTTATTATTTAAACGTTTGTGATCATTAATTTCAATGATTTTGGATAAAAAATGATTTTTAGATGATGTTGCTATCATTAGATAATTTACAGTTTCCCATAGACTATAAGGCTATATATAAAATGATAGAATATTAGGGCCACAGAGGGGAAAAAAACACAAGTCATAATATTGTAACCAGTTGTTTTAAAGGAGGACAGTTGTTAAAATGACAGATGTGGGGCATTTGGTGAAATTGTACTTCAGTATGGTTTCATAAACAAAGACATGCTGATGTGCCAGAATATTAAGTATCACATTGTCATAAGTATCAAAACTGTAAAAACAATATGTAGCTTTTCTGCAGAAAGAACCAGCCTCATAAATTTATGACTTTATCCTTTTTCTTCAGTGTGGCCCTAGTACTCTGTCATATAAACAAATACACATTCCATATGAATATAAAAACACAATGTGTAACATTATGTTCCTTTATTGAATAAGGACAAAACAAAGCAGGTAAACCATCAGCTCCTTTCGAAACTGAAGTCACAGTGACTCTACAAGATGGAAAGCACAGAATCCAAGCATATTATACAAAATGATACATACACATTCAAAGGTCTGTATATAACACACCCTGCATGTCTGCACACTAAAATAAATGCAGGACAAATCCATACACATCAACTGAACAGACAAATGAATGGATGCAGTAGCCTCCCTGCAGCCTTGTATTACACACAGTATACCGCACAAACATCATAAGAGGCCAAATTCGTCAAAAAACGAACCAAAAAAACCCCCAAATTCCTCTGCCACCGCAGGACATATTTAACCAAAATTGAAAGCACACATACTAACTAAAATAATTCAACACATATTGGTCCCTCAGCAGCCGACCACTGTCGTCATCAGGGAAGATTGCCGGATTGTCCCAGTCCATGGCTGGTGGCACTCTGGGGGCCCTCTCCTTCCTCAGGCAGGCCACATTGTGGAGGACAGCACAAGCCACAGTAATATCACATGCCCTAACAGGGCTGACCCTTAATTTGTGAAGGCAGTGAAAGCGTGCCTTCAGGAGGCCAAAGGTCATTTCAACTCTGGCCCTGGTCCTGGCATGGGCATGGTTGTAGGCCTGCTGTGCTTCCTGGGGGTCTGTGAAAGGTGTCAGGAGAAAAGGCTGGCAGCCATACCCCCTGTCTCCCAGCAACACACCAGAGAATTCACCTGTCAACACAAAATCTCATCATTACTACCTCATAAACACAGTGATATTCTTGACACAGCCATGATGGTTATAAATAGGGGTTGTGTGGCTTACCTTGTGATAGGCACTGATAGATTTCAGAGGCCCGAAAGATTCTGGAGTCATGGACTGAGCCAGGCCATTTTGCCACAACATTGCTGATCACACAGTCAGCATTGCAGACCATCTGAAATCATAAGATGAGGAATATTACACCAATCAATGCACATCACTGGCAATGCAGAGTGTTCGTCAATGGACAATATCAAAAAGTTATGTTCACCTGAACATTAATGCTGTGAAAGGATTTCCTATTCACAAAATCGGCCTCATGGGCACCTGAGGGGGCTTTTATCCTTATGTGTGTGCAGTCCACTGCACCAATGACATTGGGGAAACCTGTCACACAAAGTAATGAGTATCCTACTATGTGTTAACAGTTGTCCTGTAATTTGTAGATCCTCTTACCTGCAATCCTATAGAACTCCTCTTTGATGTCACAGAGTCTTCTGTGGCCAGGGAAGGAGATGAAGACATCTGCTAATGCTTTGATAGCCAGACACACACTCCTTATTGTGCGGCAAATTGTGGCCTTGTTCAGCTGTTCTGCATCCCCCACTGAGTACAGGAAGGCTCCACTAGCAAAAAAGCGCAAGGCCACACAAACCATTTGCTCCACACTCAGTGCATGGCTCCGTGCAGTGCGGTGCTTAATCCTGGGACCCAGTAGTCTGCATAGATACCTGATGCCATCTGCAGAAAACCTGTATCTTTCATATAGATGGTCATCAGGGAAGGCCAGTGGGTCCAACCGGTCCCTGAAGACCCTTTCTCGCCTGAAGGCTCTCCTCAGCACAAGTGCTTCTTCATCCACCACATCTCGCACGAATGGGCATGCCATTGTCAGAGCAGAAAGGAACACACAATTTTGGGCCTTCATATAGGCTAGTGGCCACACCTGGTGCTGGGGGGGTGGGCAAAAGAGGGCGATGCCTTATAACGATGACTTGGTTGTACTGATTGCTGGGAAAATAAAAAAAACCTTAGAAAGATGCCACCGTCCTGTGTGCTCACAATAAGAGCTCATATGTCATGGCTCACTTGACTTTACGAGAATATACCTAATTTTTATTTTGAGCTGTGTCATCTTCTTGGAGCTGGGGGAGGAAAGAAAAATAATGATTAATACATTTGTGTTACAGTTAGCATACAGTGTACATTGAAGGCATATCTCACCTCCCTCTCAAGTTTTTTTATTTCAAGGTCCAGTTTCCTAATTGTCCTCTTTTTTATTTCGGACTCCAGTGCAAGATTTTCCATCTTTTTCTTCTTGTACTGAATGTCTATGTCTGCCAGTTCTATTTGGCGCCGGAGGTGGTTGCCATACAACTTTCTGATAGCTTGTGAGCTCTGTGAACACAATACAATTAGCGCAGCTGGAATTTGGCAGGATGTGGTGTCCTTTTATTAATACGCACTATGTTGCCAGGCTGGTTTTCCCACTGTATAGCATCTGGGTCCTGTAAAAGAAATTAGATTTTTTGATTTTGATGAGGACTCCTCACCATTGTAGAGTAAATAGTACTTTCACAGTCTTAACATGATACCTCATGCCTTCTGGAATCCAGAGAGATGGTCTCCTCCTCATCATCGTCTCCATCATGTGCTGTTGCTGCTGCACTGGGGCCTTCACCCTATCACATTTAATCGGATTCATATTGAAGCTAGTAGACAAGACATGCCAGGCCTACAGTATGCCTTTGATGGAGTACTCACTGGATCAGCATCGTCTGGTGCTTGTGCTGGTGGCTCTAACAGGAACACAGTGCTGCCAGACACTGCAAGGCAATAGGTAAACCAAAGTCAGACAGTCCAAATTGATTCAATATGAATGTGGTTGTATCCCATGTAGAGATGGAAGGACATACCTTGAATGAAGCGGGTGGCATCTTGGGAGGAACCTATGCTCGTCTCTTTCCCCCCAGGGATCCCCTCTAAGACGGGCCTGCCTTTATTTAGCTCCAAGGCCATGTCCTCTGCTGGGGTAAGGTCAGCCTTTGGTGACCCACCACCCGTGCCTTGTCTGTGGGTATTCTTTTTCACTGCTAAAACAGTACAGACAATGTGTGAGCAGGCACCTTCTGGGTACAATATATGCTTGTGCTTTGTTAAATATTAGTCAGGGACCATACCATTCTGCAGAATGTTCTTGTATTTGATTTTGACCTGCTGCCATGTCCGTTTTGGCCCGTTCATGTTTAATCTACACACACACACACACACACACACACACACACACACACATTTAATGGAGTCACACTGCAAAAAATTACTTGGTATTTTTGTCTTGTTTTCAGTAAAAATATCAAAAAATGTATCATAGCTTTATACAGTGTGATGGAGTTACTTTACACAATTTCACTCATATCTGCAGTGCATTTCAATTAAAAATTTAACCGTTTCATAATTACAGTACAACTGCATTTTTGGAGATGTGAATTAAATATTTGAATTGTAATTGTGATGTTTCAGCGGAGCGGTGAGTGTGTAATTGTGCACTACTTACGCATTCAGGCGGTCTGCAATACTTTGCCACGCTTTTTCTCTTTGCTTTATCACTGTGGCGGTGTTGCCTTTCTTCTTAATTATATCTTTTACCTCCTCGTATGCCTCCATGAGGATTTGTGCTTCCGACGGGGAAAAGTACGCGGCTCTAGTTGCCATGGTAAATCAGTTAATCTGTGATCTGTGGCGGGGTCTATTTGAGTGAGCCGTGAGCGCGCACCTATCCAGGATTGGTTTCACCTGGCTTAATGAATCCGTGTCTGCTCATCCTGGCTTGGTTTTTGTGCAACCAATTAAGCCTGGACGCACATGTTTTGGCTTCATTGAGCTCAGCTGAGTCATTTATCCCGGATGTCTTAATTCTACTTTTGTGCAACAGGCCCCAGGAGACAGCCCGGATCCAAAACAAATGCCATCACTTTTCACCTGGAGCAAACTCCTCCCACTGGGGTAACCCAGGGGGCAGAAAATATGTTTGCAAACAAAGTAAATGTAAACAAACACTGTATGATAGAGATGTGCCTCTTTCTCTTTTCAAGACGATTCCATGTTTGTAGATACATGGGCTCCGATAAAATAGAGGAACAATACATTTTCTTTTTAAATTATTCGTTTTGATTAGAAGAACAAATCAATGCGATCTCTAACTTGATTGAAAGTGCTTCTTGGTAGCCAACTTGATAAAATTGCTAGGTGGCTAGTAGTATTACAGAGAAACAACAACATGTCCTATGGGCATACAACATTTGAACTAGCTCATGAGCCATTTTTAAGTTATATTGTTCAAGAATCAATGGGTATATATATCATACATTTATAAATCCAAAAATGTATGATTTTTTGGTCTGGACCGGACCAATCATGGATGTCTTTGTTTAATTCCGATTTGGTCTTGTCCTGACCGGCCTTGATTTCAATGTCCACAGACGTCCGGACCGACCTATATTTGGCCCATACAAAGACTTCTATAATTGGTTCTCATGTGGTCCAGTCTGGACCTTCCTTGATTTGGCCCAAACATAGACGTCTATATTTGGTTCAGATTTGGTCCAGTCTGGACCGGCCTTGATTTGGCCCAAATATAGACATCTATGATTGGTGTGGCCTAGTCCAGACTTGATTTGGCCCAATCATAGACATCTATGTTTCACAAGTTTGGACAGCACAGTACAGTAGAGCATAGCAGAGTACATTACAGTACAGTAAAGAAAATACAAGTAAGTATAGTTCAGTAAAGGACAGTACAGCACAGTATAGTACAGTATAATGTATTGCATTGAACCCACCTTACTCCAATGCATTCTACTCTACTGAACTAAACTGCACTGTACTCTACTGAATTAAACTGTACTGTACTGAACTGAATTAAACTCTACTGTACCGTAGTGTACTGTACTCTACTGTGCTCTACTGTACTGAACTTTGCTGTAATGTACTGTGCTGTGCTGTTCAAACTTGTGAAACAGCCTAGACTACATAGCCTAGCCTACTCTACTGAATTAAACTCTACTCTACTGTACTTTATTCTACTGTACTGTACTAAATAAAACTCTACTGTACTGTGCTCAACTGTACTGAACTGTGCCATACTGTGCTGTTCAAACTTGTGAAACATAAATCAAATCAAATTGTGTTGGTCACATGGTTAGCAGTTGTTATTTGGGTTGACAGGTAGCCTAATGGTTAGAGCGTTGGGGCAGTAACCGAAAGGTTGCTGGATAGAATCCCCAAACTGACAAGGTAAAAAACTGTCGTTCTGAACAAGGCAGTTATCCCACTGTTCTCTGGTAGACTGTCATTGTAAATAAGAATTTGTTCTTAACTGACTTGCCTAGTTAAATAAAGGTTAAATCATTTAAAAAAAGATTAAAATGTTATTGTGAGTGTAGCGAAATGCTTGTGCTTCTAGTTCCGACAGTGCAGTAATATCTAACAATTCCACAACAACTACCAAATACACACACATCTAAGTAAAGGGATGGAATAAGAATATATACATATAAATATGTAGCCTAGATGTCTATGATTCGTTCAGATTTGGTATGGTCCAGACCAACCAAATTTGTATTTGTATTTTTCTCACTCGGCAGATGCTCTTAACCAGAGCGACATTGAGTCAGGGCATTCAACTAAGGTAGATAAACAAAAACATATCACAGTCATACAAATAAAACATATTTCTGTAACCATCGCTGAGAATGTTATTGTCGTTGAAATGGTCTGTAGGTTTTATTGTGTAGGTTGAACTACTTTAAACATCATCGCATAGGAGCATGTGACAGTTGGGAGCAATAACACTGTATATATTTTATGTTGCGGTCTTCAGTTGACTCTTCTTTCCAATATTAAATGGATCAAAAAAATACTATTGTCATATAATTAGTGATTGGAAGTTGGGAAGGTTCTTTGTACTGACTCAGATATTTTTGACTCGTTCAGTAAGAAGAACGAGTCAGTAATGCCAAGATCACGCAGGCCCCCTTACCGGTGAATGATCAACTGAAAACTCGAAAGAGTCAGGATTCTCTTTAAAGTTTCAAGTTTTAACATCACGAGCACAAGTACAGTGAAATGCCTTTCTTGCAAGCCTCTTGTTGATATTTTGTTCACCATAGGGGGCTTATTGGAGCTGTCATTTGTGACTGAGACTTGTAAACGTGTGCTTTGAACAATGTACATTTGTTGATTGATAGGTATACAAATAATAACTTTTTGTATTCATTTGAAACAAGTTCTAGTTGTGGCCGCAACCAGACGAGATTGTGAAAGACTGTTGCTTGACTGCATTGAAGGTGACGCACATCGTTCGCAAACTGCAGCCCCCCAAGCGATTTGTTCTCGAGTTCAAATTTGTTGAGCAGACGCTGTGTATGTCTCTGGAGCCGCTCAGCCAGATGAGCTTGTATCAATCCTGCTGTAGGACTCATTGTAGGACTCGTTGCATACAGAAAAACAAATAATGACTCTCAGTGCATAGAGTTAAAAAATAATTAATCGTTCTCGAACTGCCCATCACTAGATACAGTATGATGCTTACTTCATTGAGAATGTATGGGCGATTGACATTTGGCCATAGAATAAATGACCAAAAAATATGTTTTTTCAACATCTGTAAATTACTGTCACGATCGTCTATGGGAGAGAGAGAGGACCAAGGCGCAGCGAGTGAAAAATACATCTTCTTTAATGAAGGAAAAAAACAACCACTTACAAAATGAACAAAACAAACGATCGTGAAGCTAAACTGAACTAAGTGCACACATGAAACATAGAACATACATAGACAACTACCCACAAAAGCCTACTGCCTATGGCTGCCTTAAATATGGCTCCCAATCAGAGACAATGAATGACAGCTGTCTCTGATTGAGAACCAATCCAGGCAGCCAGAGACATAACTAGACAACTATACTCTACTCTGCCCCATACACATACAACACCCCATAGACTAGACAAAACACACAAAAACAACCCACCCCAACTCACGCCCTGACCAACTAAATAAATAAAAGAAAAAGGAACAATAGGTCAGGAACGTGACATAACCCCCCCCTTAAGGTGCGAACTCCGGGCGCACCAGCATAAAGTCTAGGGGAGGGTCTGGGTGGGCGTCTGTCCACGGTGGCGGCTCTGGCGCTGGTCGTGGTCCCCACCCCACCATAGTCACTACCCGCTTTCGTAGCCTCCTCCAAATGGCCACCCTCCAAATTAACCCCACTGGATTAAGGGGCAGCACCGGACTAAGTGGCAGCACCGGACTAAGGGGCAGCACCGGACTAAGGGGCAGCACCGGACTAAGGGGCAGCACCGGGATAAGGGGCAGCACCAGGATAAGGGGCAGCACCAAGATAAGGGGCAGCACCAAGATAAGGGGCAGCACCAAGATAAGGGGCAGCACCAGGATAAGGGGCGGCAGCTCCGGACTGAGGGACGGCAGCTCCGGACTGAGGGACAGCACCGGACTGGCTGGCGGATCTTGGCTGGCTGGCGGATCCTGGCTGGCTGGCTCTGGCGGATCCTGGCTGGATGACGGCTCTGGCGGATCCTGGCTGGATGACGGCTCTGGCGGATCCTGGCTGGATGACGGCTCTGGCGGATCCTGGCTGGATGACGGCTCTGGCGGATCCTGGCTGGATGACGGCTCTGGCGGATCCTGGCTGGATGACGGCTCTGGCGGATCATGGCTCGCTGACGGCTCTGGCTGGTCCTGGCTCGCTGACGGCTCTGGACGCTCATGGCTGGCTGACGGCTCTGGACGCTCATGGCTGGCGGCTCTGGCAGATCCTGTCTGGTTGGCGGCTCTGGCAGATCCTGTCTGGTTGGCGGCTCTGGCAGATCCTGTCTGGTTGGCGGCTCTGGCAGATCCTGTCTGGTTGGCGGCTCTGGCAGATCCTGTCTGGTTGGCGGCTCTGGCAGATCCTGACTGACGAATGGCTCTAGCGGCTCCTGACTGACGAACGGCTTTGACGGCTCGGGACAGACGGATGGCTCAGACGGCACTGGGCAGACGGATGGCTCAGACGGCACTGGGCAGACGGATGGCTCAGACGGCACTGGGGAGACGGATGGCTCAGATGGCACTGGGCAGACGGATGGCTCAGATGGCACTGGGCAGACGGATGGCTCAGATGGCGCTGGGGAGACGGATGGCTCAGATGGCACTGGGCAGACGGATGAATCTGGCCGGATGAGGCGCACTGTAGGCCTGGTGCGTGGTGCCGGAACTGGAGGTACCGGGCTAAGGACACGCACCTTCAGGCTAGTGCGGGGAACAACAGGGCACACTGGACTCTCAAGGCGTACTATAGGCCTGGTGCGTGGTACCGGCACTGGTGGTACCGGGCTGAGGGCACGCACATCAGGGCGAGTACGGGGAGAAGGAACAGTGCGTACAGGGCTCTGGAGACGCACAGGAGGCTTAGTACGTGGTGCCGGAACTGGTGGTACTGGGCTGGAGACACGCACCATAGGGAGAGTGCGTGGAGGAGGAACAGGGCTCTGGAGACGCACTGGAAGCCTGGTGCGTGGTGTAGGCACTGGTGGTACTGGCCTGGAGCGGGGAGGTGGCGCCGGAAATACCGGACCGTGCAGGCGTACTGGCTCCCTTGAGCACTGAGCCTGCCCAACCTTACCTGGTTGTATGTTCCCCGTCGCCCGACCAGTGCGGGGAGGTGAAATAACCCTCACCGGGCTATGTAGGCGAACCGGGGACACCATGCGTAAGGCTGGTGCCATGTAAACCGGCCCGAGGAGACGCACTGGTGGCCAGATATGTAGGGCCAGCTTCATGACATCCGGCTCAATACTCAATCTAGCCCTGCCAGTGCGGGGAGGTGGAATAACCCGCACCGGGCTATGCACACGTACAGGAGACACCGTGCGCTCTACTGCGTAACACGTTGTCTGCCCGTACTCTCGCTCTCCACGGTAAGCCTGGGAAGTGGGCGCAGGTCTCCTACCTGCCCTCGGCCCACTACCTCTTAGCCCCCCTCCAAGAAATGTTTGGGGTTTCTTCACGGGCTTCCTTGCTAGTCGAGTACCCTCATAACTCCGGTTCCTCTCTCCGGTTGCCTCTGCTCTCCTAATCGCCTCCAGCTGTTCCCATGGAAGGCGATCTCTTCCAGCTCGGATCTCCTCCCATGTGTAGCAACCCTTGCCGTCCAATACATTCTCCCATGTCCACGAGTCCTGGTTACTTTGCCGCTGTTGTTGGTTCCGCTCACGCTGCTTGATCCATGGTTGGTGGGTAGTTCTGTCACAATCGTCTATGGGAGAGAGAGAGGACCAAGGCGCAGCGCGTGAAAAATACATCTTCTTTAATGAAGGAAAAAAACAACCACTTACAAAATGAACAAAACAAACGATCGTGAAGCTAAACTGAACTAAGTGCACACATGAAACATAGAACATACATAGACAACTACCCACAAAAGCCTACTGCCTATGGCTGCCTTAAATATGGCTCCCAATCAGAGACAATGAATGACAGCTGTCTCTGATTGAGAACCAATCCAGGCAGCCATAGACATAACTAGACAACTATACTCTACTCTGCCCCATACACATACAACACCCCATAGACTAGACAAAACACACAAAAACAACCCACCCCAACTCACGCCCTGACCAACTAAATAAATAAAAGAAAAAGGAACAATAGGTCAGGAACGTGACATAACCCCCCCCTTAAGGTGCGAACTCCGGGCGCACCAGCATAAAGTCTAGGGGAGGGTCTGGGTGGGCGTCTGTCCACGGTGGCGGCTCTGGCGCTGGTCGTGGTCCCCACCCCACCATAGTCACTACCCGCTTTCGTAGCCTCCTCCAAATGGCCACCCTCCAAATTAACCCCACTGGATTAAGGGGCAGCACCAAGATAAGGGGCAGCACCAAGATAAGGGGCAGCACCAAGATAAGGGGCAGCACCAGGATAAGGGGCGGCAGCTCCGGACTGAGGGACGGCAGCTCCGGACTGAGGGACAGCACCGGACTGGCTGGCGGATCTTGGCTGGCTGGCGGATCCTGGCTGGCTGGCTCTGGCGGATCCTGGCTGGATGACGGCTCTGGCGGATCCTGGCTGGATGACGGCTCTGGCGGATCCTGGCTGGATGACGGCTCTGGCGGATCCTGGCTGGATGACGGCTCTGGCGGATCCTGGCTGGATGACGGCTCTGGCGGATCCTGGCTGGATGACGGCTCTGGCGGATCCTGGCTGGATGACGGCTCTGGCGGATCATGGCTCGCTGACGGCTCTGGCTGGTCCTGGCTCGCTGACGGCTCTGGACGCTCATGGCTGGCTGACGGCTCTGGACGCTCATGGCTGGCTGACGGCTCTGGACGCTCATGGCTGGCTGACGGCTCTGGACGCTCATGGCTCGCTGGCGGCTCTGGCTGCTCATGGCTCGCGGCTCTGGCAGATCCTGTCTGGTTGGCGGCTCTGGCAGATCCTGTCTGGTTGGCGGCTCTGGCAGATCCTGTCTGGTTGGCGGCTCTGGCAGATCCTGTCTGGTTGGCGGCTCTGGCAGATCCTGACTGACGAATGGCTCTAGCGGCTCCTGACTGACGAACGGCTCTGACGGCTCGGGACAGACGGGCGGCTCTGACGGCTCGGGACAGACGGATGGCTCAGACGGCACTGGGCAGACGGATGGCTCAGACGGCACTGGGCAGACGGATGGCTCAGACGGCACTGGGGAGACGGATGGCTCAGATGGCACTGGGCAGACGGATGGCTCAGATGGCACTGGGCAGACGGATGGCTCAGATGGCGCTGGGGAGACGGATGGCTCAGATGGCACTGGGCAGACGGATGAATCTGGCCGGATGAGGCGCACTGTAGGCCTGGTGCGTGGTGCCGGAACTGGAGGTACCGGGCTAAGGACACGCACCTTCAGGCTAGTGCGGGGAACAACAGGGCACACTGGACTCTCAAGGCGTACTATAGGCCTGGTGCGTGGTACCGGCACTGGTGGTACCGGGCTGAGGGCACGCACATCAGGGCGAGTACGGGGAGAAGGAACAGTGCGTACAGGGCTCTGGAGACGCACAGGAGGCTTAGTACGTGGTGCCGGAACTGGTGGTACTGGGCTGGAGACACGCACCATAGGGAGAGTGCGTGGAGGAGGAACAGGGCTCTGGAGACGCACTGGAAGCCTGGTGCGTGGTGTAGGCACTGGTGGTACTGGCCTGGAGCGGGGAGGTGGCGCCGGAAATACCGGACCGTGCAGGCGTACTGGCTCCCTTGAGCACTGAGCCTGCCCAACCTTACCTGGTTGTATGTTCCCCGTCGCCCGACCAGTGCGGGGAGGTGAAATAACCCTCACCGGGCTATGTAGGCGAACCGGGGACACCATGCGTAAGGCTGGTGCCATGTAAACCGGCCCGAGGAGACGCACTGGTGGCCAGATATGTAGGGCCGGCTTCATGACATCCGGCTCAATACTCAATCTAGCCCTGCCAGTGCGGGGAGGTGGAATAACCCGCACCGGGCTATGCACACGTACAGGAGACACCGTGCGCTCTACTGTGTAACACGGTGTCTGCCCGTACTCTCGCTCTCCACGGTAAGCCTGGGAAGTGGGCGCAGGTCTCCTACCTGCCCTCGGCCCACTACCTCTTAGCCTCCCACCAAGAAATGTTTTGGGTTTCTTCACGGGCTTCCTTGCTAGTCGAGTACCCTCATAACTCCGGTTCCTCTCTCCGGTTGCCTCTGCTCTCCTAATCGCCTCCAGCTGTTCCCATGGAAGGCGATCTCTTCCAGCTCGGATCTCCTCCCATGTGTAGCAACCCTTGCCGTCCAATACATTCTCCCATGTCCACGAGTCCTGGTTACTTTGCCGCTGTTGTTGGTTCCGCTCACGCTGCTTGATCCATGGTTGGTGGGTAGTTCTGTCACAATCGTCTATGGGAGAGAGAGAGGACCAAGGCGCAGCGCGTGAAAAATACATCTTCTTTAATGAAGGAAAAAAACAACCACTTACAAAATGAACAAAACAAACGATCGTGAAGCTAAACTGAACTAAGTGCACACATGAAACATAGAACATACATAGACAACTACCCACAAAAGCCTACTGCCTATGGCTGCCTTAAATATGGCTCCCAATCAGAGACAATGAATGACAGCTGTCTCTGATTGAGAACCAATCCAGGCAGCCATAGACATAACTAGACAACTATACTCTACTCTGCCCCATACACATACAACACCCCATAGACTAGACAAAACACACAAAAACAACCCACCCCAACTCACGCCCTGACCAACTAAATAAATAAAAGAAAAAGGAACAATAGGTCAGGAACGTGACAATTACGTATTTTCAACTTTCATTCAGAACCAAAAATGAACCTGATTTTAACGTCTGGAAAATACGTCTTTCAATGTCTTCAGAACCGAAAATGAACCGAACTTCAACGTCGCAAAAATACGTATTTTCGACATCTTTTCAACGTCATTTTGCTTGCTGGATAAGGATTCTAGCTTTTGCATACACAAATTTTGTGATCAGCGTCATCGGAATCTAGGACTTGCCTGGTTAAATAAAAGTTCAATTAAAAAATATATATAAATAGGACAGGTATTTCGTACACTATAAACGAAGGAATGTTGAATTTATTGATTTATTTATTAGCATGGTGCAAGAGAGTACAAGGGTCATTCCACCAATTTGGTACCTTTGGAGAAGTGTAACTTTAACCAATTTTTACATTCTGTCACGTTTTCCCATCTCAAGAGGTTGTTAAATAAATAAAATACTATTAAGTAACAAATAAAGTAACAGGGTTGACCGTAACAGAGTTGACGATTTCTTCTTAAATCAGCCATTAATCCCCTTTGTGACAGGAGGAATGGAAGCTTGTTGTGGGCAACAGGGAGTGCCAATTAAATGCAAGAGTCACAAGAAAAAGTTAATAATTGATGAAATATTTATAGCCTGTCTATGTGTAGAGTTTTGCCCCACCCACTCAGTTTTTCTTTTAAAGACACTCTAATCCAGAGCGATTTACAGTAACAGTTAGGGTTAAATGCGTTGCTCAAGGGCACACATGAGTCAGCTCAGGGATTGGAAATAGCAACCTTTTGGTTACTGGCCCAATGCTCTTAACCCCTAGGCTACACGCCACCCCGTTTTGTGGTCTTTTCCATCACAAAATACAAAAAAATGGCCAACTAGAGTAGAACCAGGTCACCTGCTTTTACTCTATGATTTGACTATTCGATGTTCAAGTCACATTTTCTTTTTTTTGGGGGGGGGGGGGGGGGGTAGTTTCACCACATTAAAACGTTCAGTTCACTTATAAGGGTTGACCTTAAAACGAGTGACACAGGGTTGACAGAGTTGGGTGACAGAGCGACATGTCAAAATACAGATTTTTTCAATTCAATATTGGTGGACAATTTCTACTTAAAATATCAAAGGGACACAAAAAAAATAAAATCCCTTTGAGATGTTACAAGCTTCAAGAACATTATTGAAAATTACTTTATCATGTGGCCAGCATAATGCATCATCATTTTGATAGTTAGGCTACTGTAGGCAACATTAAGCCAAGTTCAGTCAAACAAAAATGTAACTTTCACTATCAAACAAGGATTGCCAACCAATGCATATGCTACCTCTCATTTATTGGAGTTTTTTAACCATCAAAATTCCACGATTGGAAACATAACCTCTACCATATCAGAAAATTGTATTTTTTAGGGGTAAGAATAACTTACTATATAGTGAAGTGAATTGGCTAAAGATGTACAAAATGGCAACAAAATTAGACTACATAAAGGTCTTGGTACTGTATGGTTGTCCTATCCCCCTCTTCAAACCTAATCTGATCAGGTGGTGTAGCACGCTTGACATTAAAATGTATCTGTGACGTTTACAGGTGAATGCGATTTTTGTGAACACAGTAAAATTGCCTTTAAAAGCTACAATGTTGACAGCGCTCATATTTTTGTGCTTTTCAGTACATAACTACCCAAAAGAACTGAGTTCAGATAGTTGATATTAATTTATGATGGATATGAGGCAATGGAATGTAGATTTATGTCCTTGTTTGCTTACAGAGTTTATATCAATACAAACAGCACAGAAGTGCAGTTCCTCTTTCTAATAGGTCATTATTTCCCCAGCTAGTACGTTTGGTTCCTTGTAAGTTCTGCCGACAAATGTTTTTAGTTTCAAATTGGTTGTGGAAACGAAGCCATATGTTTTCTGACCGGTAAAACTGATTGAGTTTCCTGTGAGGTTTTATTAACGCCATGAGAATGGAAATTACAAGTTCTTTGGAGGTTTTTGAATAACTTCCTTAAAATTTACACTGAATGTTTCAATGAGACTTTTATAACACTGCTATCTTATTTTGGGTCAACCTTTTTTTAAACTCCAAGCACAGATAGGACACATGGACATTCATTTCTTCAGGCATTAAGCATGCAAACACATTTATTTTTTATTGTGACACAGAATCAGTCAGATTCAAACCTATAATCTTCTGTTCTCTCTACATTGAATTTGTCCACTGTGCCACCAAAATTGAGCTAGCATGCCATGTTGTTTTACGCATACAAAGCTGTTAATTTGAGTATACTCAAACAGACCCCATTTCAAAGGAAACAGACACTTATTAAGATCACTTGTGGTCAATTAGTGGGCATGGCTAACACACCTAGAGGATAGAGAGAGTTTTGTTGATGCTGAGAACGTAATGTAGGTTTTTAAATAACATTCTTAGAACTTTCTGTGAACAATATTAATGTTTTCTTGTGTTTTTTGGAAAGTTTTCTTAATGTTCTGAGAACAGAATGTATGTTTTTAAATAACATTCTTAGAAAGTTCCCTGAATGTTACTAATGTTTTCTTGTGGTTTTTATGGAAAGTTCTTTCTTTCTTTCTCTCTCTCTCTCTCTCTCTGAGGACCTGAGCCCTAGGACCATGCCTCAGGACTACCTGACCTGTTCACCGGACGCTCTACCTGTCCCAGACCTGCTGTTTTCAACTCTCCAGAGACAGCAGGAGCGGTAGAGATACTCTGAATGATCGGCTATGAAAAGCCAACTGACATTTACTCCTGAGGTGCTGACCTGTTTCACCCTCTACAACCACTGTTATTATTATTATTTGACCCTGCTGGTCATCTATGAACATTTTAACATCTTGGCTATGTTCTGTTATAATCTCCATCTGGCACAGCCAGAAGAGGACTGGCCACCCCTCAGCCTGGTTTCTCTCTAGGTTTCTTCCTAGGTTCTGGCCTTTCTAGGGAGTTTTTGCTAGCCACCGTGCTTCTACACCTGCATTGCTTGCTGTTTAAGGTTTTAGGCTGGGTTTCTGTACAGCACTTTGTGACATCAACTGATGTAAGGAGGGATTTATAAATACATTTGATTGATATTCCACAAGTTACCACCGGCTAAATCTAGGACTTTAATATGCCTATTTACTCTGTTCTATCTGACTGCGCAATCCACTGTCTCACCAGCCCAGGCAGTGAAGTTATCTCCACTATAAAAAGCATCTAGACATTATCTCACATTTCTTTTAGACTAACATTTAGTTTTCAACAGTGGAGATTTATATAAACCTTGCTGTCTGTCTCTCCGACATTTGCAACATTGTTTCAATATTCAAATTCGATCTCCAACTGTCCCATAGTAATGAACATGTAGGGATCGGGAGTCGGGACGAGAGAGAGAGGCAGGCAGCGTTTCTCATCCAGTCGAAATAATGAATCAGCTGGCATAATTTTTATTGATATATACAAAGAAATGTCAATTGAAAAAGGTAAAATGCAGCTAGTTTGCAGTCTTTCCAGCTTCTGTTTGAAGTTATTGTGTTAGCTGTGTTGTTGGCTAGCTCCTCTGAACAATAGTGTCCTAATGAGAGAGCACATTTTCTATTTTTTATTTTTATTTTTTTATTTCACCTTTATTTAACCAGGTAGGCTAGTTGAGAACAAGTTCTCATTTGCAACTGCGACCTGGCCAAGATAAAGCATAGCAGTGTGAACAGACAACACAGAGTTACACATGGAGTAAACAATAAACAAGTCAATAACATGGTAGAAAAAAAGAGAATCTATATACAATGTGTGCAAAAGGCATGAGGTAGGCAATAAATCGAATAATTACAATTTAGCAGATTAACACTGGAGTGATAAATCATCAGATGATCATGTGCAAGAAGAGATACTGGTGTGCAAAAGAGCAGAAAAGTAAATAAATAAAAGCAGTATGGGGGGTGAGGTAGGTAAATTGGGTGGGTAGTTTACAGATGGACTATGTACAGCTGCAGCGATCGGTTAGCTGCTCGGATAGCAGATTTTTAAAGTTGTTGAGGGAGATAAAAGTCTCCAACTTCAGAGATTTTTGCAATTCGTTCCAGTCGCAGGCAGCAGAGAACTGGAAGGAAAGGCGTCCAAATGAGGTTTTGGCTTTAGGGATGATCAGTGAGATACACCTGCTGGAGCGCGTGTTGCGGGTGGGTGTAGCCATCGTGACCAGTGAACTGAGATAAGGCGGCACTTTACCTAGCATAGCCTTGTAGATGACCTGGAGCCAGTGGGTCTGACGACGAACATGTAGCGAGGGCCAGCCGACTAGGGCATACAGGTCGCAGTGGTGGGTCGTATAAGGTGCTTTAGTAACAAAACGAATGGCACTGTGATAAACTGCATCCAGTTTGCTGAGTAGAGTATTGGAAGCTATTTTGTAGATGACATCGCCGAAGTCGAGGATCGGTAGGATAGTCAGTTTTACTAGGGTAAGTTTGGCGGCGTGAGTGAAGGAGGCTTTGTTGCGGAATAGAAAGCCGATTCTTGCTTTGATTTTGGATTGGAGATGTTTGATATGAGTCTGGAAGGAGAGTTTGCAGTCTAGCCAGACACCTAGGTACTTATAGATGTCCACATATTCTAGGTCGGAACCGTCCAGGGTGGTGATGCTAGTCGGGCGTGCGGGTGCAGGCAGCGAACGGTTGAAAAGCATGCATTTGGTTTTACTAGCGTTTAAGAGCAGTTGGAGGCCACGGAAGGAGTGTTGTATGGCATTGAAGCTCGTTTGGAGGTTAGATAGCACAGTGTCCAAGGAAGGGCCGGAAGTATATAGAATGGTGTCGTCTGCGTAGAGGTGGATCAGGGAATCGCCCGCAGCAAGAGCAACATCATTGATGTATACAGAGAAAAGAGTCGGCCCGAGAATTGAACCCTGTGGTACCCCCATAGAGACTGCCAGAGGACCGGACAACATGCCCTCCGATTTGACACACTGAACTCTGTCTGCAAAGTAGTTGGTGAACCAGGCAAGGCAGTCATTAGAAAAACCGAGGCTACTGAGTCTGCCGATAAGAATATGGTGATTGACAGAGTCGAAAGCCTTGGCCAGGTCGATGAAGACGGCTGCACAGTAATGTCTTTTAACGATGGCGGTTATGATATCGTTTAGTACCTTGAGCGTGGCTGAGGTGCACCCATGACCGGCTCGGAAACCGGATTGCACAGCGGAGAAGGTACGGTGGGATTCGAGATGGTCAGTGATCTGTTTGTTGACTTGGCTTTCGAAGACCTTAGATAGGCAGGGCAGGATGGATATAGGTCTGTAACAGTTTGGGTCCAGGGTGTCTCCCCCTTTGAAGAGGGGGATGACCGCGGCAGCTTTCCAATCCTTGGGGATCTCAGATGATACGAAGGAGAGGTTGAACAGGCTGGTGATAGGGGGTGCGACAATGGCGGCGGACAGTTTCAGAAATAGGGGGTCCAGATTGTCAAGCCCAGCTGATTTGTATGGGTCCAGGTTTTCCAGCTCTTTCAGAACATCTGCTATCTGGATTTGGGTAAAGGAGAAGCTGGGGAGGCTTGGGCGAGTAGCAGCGGGGGGGGCGGGGCTGTTGGCCAAGGTTGGAGTCGCCAGGAGGAAGGCATGGCCAGCCATTGAGAAATGCTTGTTGAAGTCTTCGATTATCACGGATTTATCGGTGGTGACCGTGTTACCTAGCCTCAGTGCAGTGGGCAGCTGGGAGGAGGTGCTCTTGTTCTCCATGGACTTTACAGTATCCCAGAACTTTTTGGAGTTAGAGCTACAGGATGCAAATTTCTGCTTGAAAAAGCTGGCCTTTGCTTTCCTGACTGACTGCGTGTATTGGTTCCTGACTTCCCTGAACAGTTGCATATCGCGGGGGCTCTTCGATGCTATTGCAGTTCGCCACAGGATGTTTTTGTGCTGGTCGAGGGCAGTCAGGTCTGGAGTGAACCAAGGGCTATATCTGTTCTTGGTTCTGCATTTTTTGAACGGAGCATGCTTGTCTAATATGGTGAGGAAGTAACATTTAAAGAATGACCAGGCATCCTCAACTGACGGGATGAGGTCAATATCCTTCCAGGGTACCCGGGCCAGGTCGATTAGAAAGGCCTGCTCGCAGAAGTGTTTTAGGGAGCGTTTGACAGTGATGAGGGGTGGTCGTTTGACCGCGGACCCGTGGCGGATACAGGCAATGAGGCAGTGATCGCTGAGATCTTGATTGAAGACAGCAGAGGTGTATTTGGAGGGCAGGTTGGTCAGGATAATGTCTATTAGGGTGCCCATGTTTACGGATTTAGGGTTGTACCTGGTGGGTTCCTTGATGATTTGTGTGAGATTGAGGGCATCAAGCTTGGATTGTAGGACTGCCGGGGTGTTAAGCATATCCCAGTTTAGGTCACCTAACAGAACAAACTCTGAAGCTAGATGGGGAGCGATCAATTCTATGCCATGCGAAATCGTGCCTCATTAGCTCATTGTTATGGATGTATCCAAATAAATGTCACTAGAAAACAGCTTAAACAAATGCAGCTACTGATGTTATTCTGTCTGTACTGTTTGACGTGACAGCTAGGCAATTATCCATAGTTGCCTAGCTGGCAAGCAAGGGATAAGAACTTTTCAGCCAGTATGGCAATGGAACATTTAGAATGAACGACTGGGTCGCGTCCATGGATACAGAACAAAAAGACTGAACAACTGGGTCGCTTCGCTGGCAACCGAACCAATAGAACAAACGACCAGCCGCCTTGGGTAGCAACCTTAGATTTGTTTTTCGAGACTATATCTTGTGGAAGGATGAAATAGTATGAATAAATTAATCAATATAACGTTTTTAATGAAAATCTGTCAATCATTATTTGAATATTTTTATTTATTTTATTTCACCTTTATTTAACCAGGTAGGCCAGTTGAGAACAAGTTCTCATTTACAACTGCGACCTGGCCAAGATAAAGCAAAGCAAAGCAGTGCAACAAAAACAACAACACAGAGTAACACATAAACAAACGTACAGTCAATAACACATAATAAAATAAATATAGAAAAAGTGTGTGTGCAAATGTAGAAGAGTAGGGGGTAGGCAATAAATAGGCCCTATATGCGAAAATAATTAACATTTAGCATTAATACTGGAGTGATAGATGTGCAGATGATGATGTGCAAGTAGAGATACTGGGGTGCAAAAGAGCTAGAGGATAAGTAATAATATGGGGATGAGGTAGTCGGGTGTGCTATTTACAGATTGGCTGTGTACAGGTACAGTGATCAGTAAGCTGCTCTGACAGCTGATGCTTAAAGTTAGAGAGGGAGATATAAGACTCCAGCTTCAGGGATTTTTGCAATTCTTCCAGTCATTGGCAGCAGAGAAGTGGAAGGAAAGGCAGCCAAAGGAAGTGTTGGCTTTGGGGATGACCAGTGCAATATACCTGCTGGAGCGTGTGCTACGGGTGGGTGTTGCTATGGTGACCTGAGATAAGGTGAGATAAGGTGGGGCTTTACCTAGCAAAGACTTATAGATGACCTGGAGCCATTGGGTTTGGCGACGGATATGTAGTGAGGGCCAGCCAACGAGAGCATACAGGTCAAAGTGGTGGGTAGTATATGGGGCTTTGGTGATAAAACGGATGGCACTGTGATAGACTACATCCAGTTTGCTAAGTAGAGTGTCGGGGGCTATTTTGTAAATGACATCACCAAAGTCAAGGATCGGTAGGAGTCAGTTTTACGAGGGTATGTTTGTTGGCATGAGTGAAGGAGGCTTTGTTGCGAAATAGGAAGCCGATTCTAGATTTAACTTTGGATTGGAGATGCTTAATGTGAGTCTGTTACCAAGATGTTGGTAACCCGTTGTATAAAAGTGATAATGCCCTCAAAGCCAGTGTTTGGAGGATATATTGGCACGGTTTGGCCAACAACACCCGTGCCAATATATCCTCCAAACACCGGCTTCTCGGGCATCATCACTTAATTGAGGTTGAGTAGGGAGAGTGAATAGACCAGCCTAGACAGACACCCATGCTGGGAAAGGATATTATGAATCGTTTGAGCTGCCATAAGATAAACAGCACGTCAACACTTCACTATGAATGCTATACACCATGACGACAAAAACAGAAGCTGCTCCGTTGATCATGGTAACTTTGAAGTATTGGGGAGGTAATGTAGCATCCGGGTCCCAAGGATTTTCTTCCCCTTCATATGATACCTGTTCTGGTTCCTGTTGCTATCCTTCCTGTGTTGGGGGCGCCACTCAGACAGAGGGAGGTGGAAGGCCACTACAGAGGAGGGCTGATATTGCTCACTTCTTGGAACTGGCAATGTCTATCAGAGAAATATGCTCAGCCTCAAAATTGCTTTTAATATTTCCAGTGTATTCCCCAAAAACATTGGGCACCTTTCATATGGCCTTTATTGCAGTCACAGCGTTGCAGATGATCAGATCTAATAATGCTGTGTGTGTGTAACATCTCAGGAACTGCACTGATATATATGACGACCTGGAACATAACCATTGTTTTGTACTGTTAACATCCTCTCATACTTATATCCGACACACCGCAACGACAAAAAGCCAAAAGCAGGGGGTGTGTTAGCGATCACCTGCTGGGTGTCGACAAACAGTGGCTGTTTGTGCTGTTTCAACATGTAGAATTGTCGGGAAATGAACAGAAAATGAAGGATATGATCACCCTAGTTTACATGGCAGATGAATGTGTTTGTTCTACACAATGCATTAAGTTCTGAACGTTCTGTAGCATTGCACCCTCCTGAACAGGTCCCTGGACATCCCATAATAATGAACCTTTTTATCGGAAGAGGGTGGGTGGTGCCAATGAGGGCTTTGCCCCCTTCTGCAGTCAGTCAGTCAGACACACTCACAGCATGCAGCCAGGCAGAGGTTGATTTAATGCCTCTGTTTGGGTTGCGTCATTCCAGCGTAACCATGGCGATGCAGTTATCCTGAATTAGAGGAGGAAGTGGCATCATCAAACATGGACAAAAGCCACATTTTCCCCACAGATTACTACTATGAGGGAGGGTATGAGAGAGATGACTCATTGGTGCACTCTGTGGCCTGTTCTTCAACTGTTACTCCCAGAATGTACACACACACGTACACACACACACGTACACACACGCGTACACACGTACACACACGTACACACACACACGCACACGTACACGCACACTTCCTCTTCAGAATAAATATCTTTATTGCATTCATTCATTCTTTGATTTCATTCTCACCCAGCCCATTGTTTTCTACCTGTTGTGCTTCTATTGGAAGACCAATTACTCATGTCTGTCATTGAAAATAAGTCATTTTAATAACCCATGTGCCATGTTAATGGTTTTATTGAATGTATCAAATGTCACGAGGGAGTGTTCATTTTAGTTTAGACACAACAGTGTAAATTAACAAACTGAAAAAAGACTATCAAACATACAGTTAATACAACTTCAAGTTTTCATCTTAGACAATGTCCATAGTCCCAGTTCGCAAGGCATCTGAGAAAGTTTCTGTAACACCATGTTTGAATTAAACATCAAAAAGACATTTGCTATAAATCTCACTTGAATAGTTTTCTTTTGTTAATTCGCAATGAATCAGGAAAGTACCCTGTACACAAACACATTACCATATTTCCTCATCAGCTCTTCTTTTTGAGAAACAGGCCCGTCCTCAATAAGAACTACTAAACACCAACTAATCGCTGAGCCATTTCCTGTTTAAAAAACCTTTGCACATAATGCAAATACAAAAATAAAAGCCTATTCCGTTTAAGTTTGTTTCCATGGGATAGACATGTGTCCTCACAAAGGTCAGATTATTCGACAAATACCAGTGAGAGATGTAAAGAGTTGTTCTTAGACTATAAATGAAAAAAACATTCCTTCTCTCTCGAAAATAGTGTATTCTGACCAACAAAGGCTCCATCATTCAAAAAGTACAGTAAACATCACTCGTCTGGCATCCCACAAAGCACTGTTGTCTACTGCTGTGCTGTAGGCACAGATGTCACATGTCGATGACCTCACATGTCGATGACCTCACACATTGGTGACCTCGATGCCCGAGTGTTTGTGGATTGGACTCCCCTCTGTCCTGGGCGGAGCTTCGTCACAAGCCTCTCTCGGCAGCGAGCTGTAGCTGCTATGACAACTCAAGTCCCGCCCACTGTGGGCTTTGGGGCTGAACCCTAAAGGAGGCTGGGGGAGGAGAAGGAAGTCAAGCCCTGTTCAAATACTTTGAAAATGCATCCTTACTTCCTCCCTTTCTTGAAGTCATCACTGATCTGACCTGTTTGGATTGGTGAAAGCTAAATAGTGGAGCCTGCTTTCACCTATCCAGTAATGTTAGATCAGTGGTTACTCCAAAGGGAAGGAAACAAACAGGGCTTCATTTAGCTTTTCTATAGAGTAGGCCTATAGCCGAAGGAAGATAGTCCTTTACTGTGTAGCCGATATCGTCGCTTCCTCAAGGCTTCAAACTGAGAATATCAGCTACACAGTAATATCAGCTACACAGATACGTGTAGCTACACAGCTACACGTATCTCCCTTGGGCTATATGTTTACACTATATGAAAGCAAATACAAGAGGGACGAAGAGGGACATTCTGGCTTCAAGGCCTTTTTCAACACAATAAAGACTTGAAGCTAAAACATCGTTACAGGAATTTATTTGACAGGGTCAGTGCACGTTGAAGGGATAGTTCAGAGAAATTACATATACAGATATTTGTTCCCTTGCCATCAAATCTGTCTATGGACAAGGAGCGACTGCAATCCACACTTTGGGTTTGTTAAACTAGCCACGGCCAACAAATGCTAATTATTAGCATTGAATTTAACTGAACTATGCCTTTGATCAACATTTTATTGTTTACGTTCAAGTGTGACAGAGTTAACAAAAGAGCAAATTTTCATCCGCAGTCTAGGGGAGTGCCCACCTTGACGGCCCGTCTCCTGAGGGAGCCTTCGTCGTCCGGGTGTGTGTGGCGGTTGGTAGAGCTGGTGGGCCGGCCCAGGGAGGCGTGCCGTAAGGGTGTGGGCGGGGAGGCGTGGCGTAGAGGCGTTGGCGGGGTGCTCATTGTCCCCAGCCTATCATGGTTTTGCTGTAGACCTCCTGACCTGGGGTGTCAGGGTCAGGAGGGAGGGGAGGAATGGGTACATTATTGATTGATTAGGTACAGATTATTGATGAGCAGATTCCTTACTGATTATGTAGTTGTTTAAGCAGCCGTTCTTAGCCAGAGTGACTTGCATGTGATGAACCTCTCCATTTTCCACTCTGAATCTGTCCTGACTTGAATCTGTCCTGACTGAAACAGTTCAGTGTCCTGCACACGTGATCCCACAAGTCCCCTCTTGAATTAGGTTAAGCAACAGATGTTGTCTATTCATCCCTACTTTTCATCCCTTTCCTTGACAATAAGGCTGCCATTTAATCAACTGCCATTTAAATCTTACAGCGCCTGAGAGGGATGCAGACAGGTGGACTTCCACTCTGTCACTTAACCCAGCCATACTGCAGAGTGGGGATCAACGTAGATAAACCATACATCTTCACCCTTACTCTCTCCCTCTCTGTTTCTCTGTTCTTTTCTCTTTGATTCTCCCTTAAGTTATATCAATTTAATCTAACCACATTTACCTCATGACTTTGGTCTTATCCCTCCCTCCCTCCCTCCCTCCCTCATTTGTCATCTCTCTCTCGCTCTCCGTTGCCTCACCTGGCTGAACTGATGAGGACCTTCATCTCCTCGGTGAGGTGGCGGCGAATCATGTGCTTGTTACCGGGTATACCCAATGCCGTTGCCATGGAGTCGGTGTTGAAGGAGGGGTCTAGCACCATTACAGCACCGTGAACTCCACTGTTCTGGAGACTGTCAGCAAACTCCTACACAGGATGAGGAGGGAGAGGGATAAAACCATTTTTTTTAAGGGTTCCTAAAAATGTAAAATAACAGAACCGTCATTATAAATAAGAATTGGTTCTTAATTGACTTGCCTGGTTGAATAAAATGTCATGGAGATTTTAAAAAGCATACTAACCCAACATTTTCACTGTGCACGCATGCAGTGTTGTTCTATCTGCCTACAGGAACCCTCAACATTTACTGTAACATTTGATTGAATAGGGGTTTGACTGACAATATTGAGTTGGGCTCTTCAGATGAAAACATCTTTGATTTTCATAGTTGTTCTGAACTAAATGTAGTCAATATCAATAGAAGGGATATCATAAGCAAAAGCTCCTGACTACTATCCATTTATTGAAGCCGTGACTCACTGTGCGGTAACCACAGAGATGACGAGCGGTTCAGAATTGATCACAAAGGTCCTTTCCTTTATCTTTCTGCACAGACAGGGAGTGTCAATAAACCTGACGCAATTTCCTACACTCCCCCATGCATATAACAACACATAAAAGCTCTCTGTCTATTGTCAATAAACACACTATGATCTCTTAGCATGATTTGAATTGGTTTGCAGTATGCACAATTCTGTTTTAATGCATACTTTGTGTATAGAATGATTCGTAACCATTAGTAAGCAAATGTAACCATTTGTAAGCTTTTTCAGGTTAAATACTGACACCGGTCAGATCTTATCCTAAGTGTCAAAGATGTATCAATGAGAACTGAGTGTAAACGTCAGATACCATGTTCTCACAGTACTTGAGTGTGCCAGTGTTGTTGGGATGATAATGAACCCTAGACCCCACCTTAAGGTCAATGTCTCGGACCC
Source organism: Salvelinus alpinus (assembly GCF_045679555.1). Classification (NCBI taxonomy): domain Eukaryota; kingdom Metazoa; phylum Chordata; class Actinopteri; order Salmoniformes; family Salmonidae; genus Salvelinus; species Salvelinus alpinus. The sequence continues at coordinate 12,381,901 of NC_092113.1, forward strand.
ACTTAACGACCCGATGACACGTCCATACCACGGGATCCAGGTTCTGATGCTCACACTGAGCCCGTCTGGCCTGGAGGGCCTGGAGAGAGTTGAGACGCACGCACGCACACACACACACACGCACACACACACCACATTTAATTTGACATTCAAATAAACTTTACTTTCACCCACAGATCACAGATGTGTGTATGTGTGTCCGAGTGAATGAAATGACATGTATTGTAGCCAACATGTATACACACATACATATCTGTAACGTCTACAGTGCATTCGGAAAGTATTCAGAACCCTTGACTTTTTTCACATTTTGTTACGTTACAGCCTTATTCTAAAATAAATTAAATTGTTTGTCTTTTCCCTTCATCAATCTGCACACAATACCCCATAATGACAAAGCAAGAACTGGTTTGCAGAAATGTTTGCAAATGTTTAAAAAAACAACAACTTAAAGATCACATTTACATAAGTATTCAGACCCTTTACTCAGTACTTTGTTAAAGCACCTTTGGCAGCGATAACAGCCGCGAGTATTCTTGGGTAGGACGCTACAAGCTTGGCACACCTGCTTTTGGGGGGTTTCTCCCATTCTTCTCTGCAGATCCTCTCAAGCTCTGTCAGGTTGGATGGGGAGCATTGGGGCACAGCTGTTTTCAGGTCTCTCCAGAAATGTTAGATCGGGTTCAAGTCCAGGCTCTGGCTGGGCCACTCAAGGACTTTCAGAGACTTGTCCCGAAGCCACTTCTGCGTTGTCTTGGCTGTGTGCTTAGTGTCATTGTCCTGTTGGAAGGTGAACTTTCACCCCGGTCTGAGGTCCTGAGTGCTCTAGAGCAGGTTTTCATCAAGGATCTCTCTATACTCAGTTCATCTTTCCCTCGATCCCAACTAGTCTCCCAGTCCCTGCCGCTGAAAAACATCCCCACAGCATGAGGATGTCACCACCATGCTTCCTCCAGACGTGACACTTGGTATTCAAGCCAAAGAGTTCAATCTTGGTCTCATCAGACCAGAAAATCTTGTTTCTCATGGTCTGAGAGTGCTTTAGGTGCCCTTTGGCCAGGCAGCCAGCTCTAGGAAGAGTGTTGTTGGGTCCAAACTTCCATTTAATGAATGATCGAGGCCACTGTGTTCTTGGGGCCCTTCAATGCTGCAGAAATGTTTTGGTACCCTTCCCCAGATCTGTGCCTCAACACAATCCTGTCTCAAATTCCTTTGACCTCATGACTTGGGTTTTTCTCTGACATGCACTGTCAACTGTGCGATTTCATTTAACATTTATTTAACTTGGCAAATCAGTTAAGAACAAATCCTTATTTACAATGACGGCCTACCCCGGCCAAACCCAGACGCCGCTGGGCCAATTGCGCGCCGCCCTGTGGGACTCCCAATCACAGCCAGATGTGATGCAGCATGGATTCGAACCAGGTACTGCAGTGACACCTCTTGTACTGAGATGCAGTGTCTTAGACCACTGTACCAGTCAAACGTTTGGACACACCTACTCATTCCAGGTTTAAAAAAATGTATTTTTACTATTTTCTACATTGTAGAATAATAGTGACGACATCAAAACTATGAAATTACACATATGGAATCATGCAGTAACCAAAAAAGTGTTAACAAATCAAAATATATTTTATATTTGAGATTCTTTAAAGTAGCCATCCTTTGCCTTGATGACAGCTTTTCACAGTCTTGGCATTCTCTCAACCAGCTTCATGAGGTAGTCACCTGGAATGCATTTCAATTAACAGTTGTGCCTTGTTAAAAGTTAATTTGTGGAATTTCTTTCTTTCTTAATGCGTTTGAGCCAATCAGTTGTGTTGTGACAAGGTAGGGGTGGTATACAGAAGATAGCCCTATTTGATAAAAGACCAAGTTCATATTATGGCAAGAACAGCTCAAATAAGCAAAGAGAAATGATAGTCCATCATTATTTTAAGACATGAAGATCAGTCAATCCAGAACATTTCAAGAACTTTTCAAGTTTCTTCAAGTCCAGTACTAAAAACCATCAAGCGCTATGATGAAACTGTCTCTCATGAGGACCGCCACAGTTAGGAGGACCCAGAGTTAACTCTGCTGCAGAGGATAAGTTCATTAGAGTTAACTGCACCTCAAATTGCAGCCCAAATAAATGCTTCACAGAGTTCAAGTAACAGACACATCTCAACATCAATTGTTCAGATTAGACTGCGTGAATCAAGCCTTCATGGTAGAATTGCTGCAAAGAAACCAAAACTTAAGGACACCAATAAAAGAAGATACGTGCTTGGGCCAAGAAGCACGAGCAATAGACATTAGACTGGTGGAAATCTGTCCTTTGGTCTGATGAGACAAAAGTTTAGATTTTTGGTTCCAACCGCCGTGTCTTTGTGAGAGTAGGTGAAAGGATGATCTCTGCATGTGTGGTTCCCATCGTGAAGCACAAAGGAGGTGTGATGGTGTGGGGGGGGGGGCTTTGCTGGTGACACTGTCGTGATTTATTTAGAATTCAAGGTACACTTAACCAGCATGGCTACCACAGCATTCTGCAGCGATCCGCTATCCCATCTGGTTTGCACTTAGTTGGACTATCATTTGTTTTTCAATGGGACAATGACCCAAAACACACCTCCAGGCTGTGTAAGGGCTATTTGACCAAGAAGGAGAGTGATGGAGGGCTGAATCAATTGACCTAGCCTCCACAATCACTCAACCTCAACCCAATTGAGATGGTTTGAGATGAGTTGGAGGAAAAACAGCCAACAAGTGTTCACCATATGTGGGAACTCCTTCAAGACTGTTGGAAAAGCTTTCCTCGTGAAGCTGGTTGAGAGAATGCCAAGAGTGTGCAAAGCTGTCATCAAGGCAAAGGGTGGCTATTTAGAAAAATCTCAAATCTCAAATATATTTTTTATTTGTTAAACACTTTTTTGGTTATTAAATTATTCCATATGTGTTATTTCATAGTCTTTATGTCTCAACTATTATTATACAATGTAGAAAATAGTAAAAATAAAGAAAAACCCTTGAATGAGAACGTGTGTCCAAATGTTTGACTGGTATACTGTAGATAGGTGTGTGCCTTTCCAAATCATGTCCAATCAATTGAATTTCCCACAGGCGGACTCCAATCAAGTTGTAGAAACAGCTCAAGGATGATCAATGGAAACAGGATGCACCTGAGATCAATTTTCGAATCTCATAGCAAAGGGTCTGAATACTTATGTAAATACGGTACTTCTGTTTTTGATATATTTACAAATATTTCTAAAAACCTGTTTTCACTTTGTAATTATGGGGTATTGTGTGTAGATTGATGAGGATTTGTATTTATTTAATACATTTTAGAATAAGGCTGTAAAGTAATAAAATGTGGAAAACGGGAAGGGATCTGAATACTTTCCAAATGCACTGTATGTCTGTATGTACAGTATGTAAGCTCAGTGCACTTTTGAACATGTCATGTATTGGTAATGTTTATATATAGCATATACAGTTTGCTGTTTGCATGACACCTACCTCCTTATCGAAGTGGACCGTGTGCAGCAGCTCGATGCCCAGCACCAGGCTGACCTGGTGGGCCTTCTTGGTGACATTGAGGGACCTCTCGAGGTCCCGGCGCGTCAGAGAGTTGAGCATGCGCCCATCCACCAGGTGTGTGTGGAAGGCCTGAGAGTACTGCGGCAGCCCTACGTCGCTCAGCCAGGCCTTGGCCACCCAGTGGTGGTCCATGTCTGCAGCCTTGGACAGCCTGGAGTGAGAAGAGCGAAGAAAAGAGAGAAGAAAAGAGAGAAGAAAAGATGAGAAGAGATCAAGAGAAGACAGAGGTCAGGTCTGGTAAAGAGATTATCAAAATTTTGGACGTCCTAAATTATTTTTCGGGTTGAAAAGTATAATGAACAAAAATATAAACACAACATAAAACAATTTCTACATTTTTACTGAGTTACAGTTCATTTCAAGAAATCAGTCAATTTAAATAAATTCATTAGGCCCTAATCTATGGTTTTCACATGGCTTGGAAGGGGCGTAGCCATGGGTGAGCCTGGGAGGGCAAAGGCCCACCCACTGGGGAGCCGGGCCCAGCCAATCAGAATACGTTTTTTTTCCCACAAAAGGGAAGCCGTTAGTGGAGGTTCAATTCTCTAAAATGACGTTTGAGGCGGCTTATGGTAGAGAAATTAACATTAAATTCTCTGGCAACAGCTCTGGTGGACATTCTTGCAGTCAGCATGCCAATTGGCCACTTTTTGTTGTTGTTGTTGTACCTTTACCCCTTTTTTCTCCCCAATTGGTAGTTGCGGTCTTGTCCCATCACTGCAACTCCCCTATGGACACGGGAGAGGTCAAGGTCGAGAGCCATGCGACCTCCAGAGCACAACCGTGCCAAGCCACACTGCTAGCTTAACCCAGAAGCCGGCCGCACCAATGTGTTGGAGGACACACCGTCCAGCTGGCAACTGAAGTCAGTTTTCCGGCAGCCGGCCCGCCACAAGGAGTTGCTATAGCGCGATGGGACAAGGAAATCCCGACCCGACCAAACCCTCCCTTAACCCGGACGACGCTCGGCCAATTGTGCATCGCCTCATGGGTCTCCAGGACACGTCCGGTTGTGACACTGCATGGGATCGAACCCGGGTCTGTAGTGACACCTCAAGCACTGCGATGCAGTGACTTAGACCGGTGCGTCACTCGGGAGGCCCCACTCTCTCAAACTTGAGACATCTGTGGCATAGTGTTACGTGACAAACTGCACATTTTAGAGTGGCCTTTAATTGTCCACAGCACAAGGTGCACCTGTGTAATGATCATGCTGTTTAATCAACTGCTTGATATGCCATATCTGTCAGGTGGATGGATTATCTTGTCAAATAAGAAATGCTCACTAATAGGGATGTAAAAAATTTGTGCACAACATTTTTGCGAAATAAGCTTTTTGTGCAAACGTCAGCCTAATGTGATTGCAATCAGTTTTGCTCTCTGGGGTGTAAAGAGTATATCCTCCATATTGGACCTGTATTCCCAGACAGGGGTGTTGGGGTCAGTTCATTCCAATTCCAGCCACTCCAGAGGTTGAATTGAATCCATGTCCAATTCAACATACAGGAGCTAGCCTGGAAATGACCCAAACTCTACTTGAAAGCATTAACAATCCTACTTACATTCTGGTGTTAACTGCTTTGGAACGCTTGATGGCAACGGCTCGAATTCCAAATCTGTGTTTGCCAAACCCTGTATATATCTCTAGCTCTGATGAACGTTTAACCTTGCTTACACTAGTGTGCCTGTCACATATGGTGTTATGCAGTTTGATAGAATAGTGTTATTCATGTTTTACCATCTCACACTAGATGTAGCAAACAGCTACTGTATATTTGTGAAGTAGTAGAGTAAACCTTTAACCGCAGATCCAGGGTCAGAAATTATTTTACCCTCCAAATGTTTAAGGTTAGGATTTGGGGTTGGGTAATCTGTGACGCTAGAGCTGTTTTTTTGTGTGAGAGGGAGTATGAGGAGCTGAGCATCTCACCCCCTGCCGCTCTCGGCTTCCCTGTAGTCCTCGATGGCCAGCCGGAGCTTCCTGCGGTGCATAGAGCTGGTGACCCCTAACCCCAGCTCCAGGTCCTCATCTGACAGGCCCAGCAGCACCTGCAAAGGGGTCAAAGGTCAAACCACACTCTATTGTAGCTGTAGTGGATTTCCAGATTGTGATTTCACAAGTACCTTTGATTTACGCAGCAGCATGTACTGGATGGGTGGAGTTGACAATTGATTTAGAAACGGGCAATCTCTTGACGAGAAGTCTCCAGCACACACAACCAATCTGTCCATTTCTGTATCAAATGTCAATTCTCTCCACCGTCAGGACATGCTGATGTGAAAATCAAATGAATCCACCTCTGAAAGAGATATCCAGAAAGCCACATGGGTTTGATTGAATACTGGCCTAAGTCTTCCTACAGTTTGACGTCATCTCGGATCATACCTTGCCACTCTTCACATTCTCTGAGCAGGCGCGAATGTACATGGGCATCGCCATGACGACCTCCAGCCAGGCCTGCACGGTGCCCGCCCTCCACAGCGACATGGGCATGCCACGGGCAAGCTCCACCTGCTGGAGGCGGTCCAGCTGATCCTCCCCGTCCGATAGGCTGAGACTGAGGCGGGTGGGGCTTGAGAGACTGTCTGAGTCTGGATAGGTGGGCGAGGGGGAGTGGGAGGAGAGATATGAGCAGGATGATTTTGGAAGGTGAGAGAGTGGTAGTAAGGGGGCAGTGGGTCTTCTATAAGAACAGACAAGGATCATAGTAACCAAAAGGAGACAGAGAGCCCTTGCTTTGCTGTTTGGCTTCTGTTTATGAGACAGAACTTTGGAATGATATAACACAGTTTGACTACTTGACAGCTCTAGTGCATAGCCCAACCCAATAGTTTGCCAGGGCTCAAAACAGTTTGTAAAGAAACTATTCGAAGTTTCAAACAAACTTCTGAAGTATTTACGAAGTCCATGCAAACAGTAACTGTTAAACACCGCCTGGCCATTACGTTAAAGCTGTTAAACACCGCTTGGCCATTATGCCTCATCTGTCAATATTAGCCTGCAAGACCAGCTCCTTGACAACAGAGAGGAGAAAACCTGCACTGTAATAACGATATAGTATTGTACTTTGTTATGAACGCAACTGTGTAAGCAAGTGAAGTCCCTATAGATCATAGCTGGGGTCATTAGTTGAATAAGGAGAGTTTATTAACTATCTGATCAACGTGTAGGTGTGCAGTCTCCCTCAGGAGCAATATCCCCTTTGCCTTGTTAGTGAATACGCCAGCAGGTGGCGGTCTAAGGCTTCTTTGGCATGAACTTCTACTGTATAAACTAATGGTATCGTCCCTCAGTGAAAAAAAAAGTATTATCATTATAATATGTACAACATAGAAGGTAATTTTTCCTGTAGCAATAATCACATAACTCATCAGAAATACCAGGGTTATGTTGTCCTTATCAATGAAATAAGAATTACATAAGAATAATGAGATGATCATTTCAAGGTTTTTGTCATCAGGCTTATATTGTAGCAGATTCACATTGCTTTTTTAAATTACCCACTCAACGACAATGTTGTAAGCTGTCTTCAGTCCTTCTGGAAAATTGCTGCCATTTTTGGGGGGGGGGGGGGGGGGGGGGCACCAAATGAAGAATGACTTATAATTACATTATGGCTAAGAGCCTAGTCATATCCCAAGGTAAGGATACAGAAGAATGGAGGAATTGTTCTGCTAGCTTCTTGAAAGGGCCTCCACTCTCTATGGCTGCTTTGTGTTCACACTTGGTTGCATAATAAAGATGTGAAAACATTGAAGCACAACCCCATAGCCTATACTATCAGCACAGAACAGGTGTTTCAATCTCAGTGGGTGTCGGGCAAAACAGAACAACAGGTATTCATTCTGCACAGTTTCCTCCCCAATGATTTCCTTCACCATTCCTTCAGTCTTTCTTGATTCACGGCAGGAAGTGTAGCAAAGAAAAAAACGAACTTTCAGAGATGGTACATTCATTATAGTGTTTGGTTCATGTAAACAAACAGCCAGCTAATTGGTCAGCAAAAGTTCAAGTTTGACATTGCTAGTAGACACTTTCTGTATCCCCTCCACGATAGCATGTACTGTTGCTCAAACAACCTAATAATTGGCTACGAGCTAGAGTAATGCACAAATTTGAGCACACTGTCTGTTTAGGTGCATGCTTATAATACCATATACTGTATATATATATAACCTTTTCACACTACTGAGCCAAACCAAGCTGTACCAAGCTGAGCTGTACTTCACTTGTCTGGTTACACATCGACTATAGTTGCTGGAAAGGGCAATGTGAAAAGAAGATATAAGCGCCAGCACTGTACGGTTCGGGTCGGCACGATAGTGTGAAAAGAGTATTTAAGTAGAGCAGTTGAGTGAGGTTATCTCTGGGACCCTCCCACCCAGTCCAGATGGCTGCTTCAGTTTAAACAGCATGGGAAGGAGCCAAGACGGGCACCACAAATTCAAAACCACCAGCCTCCACTGTCCAACAGACGTTTGAAGAGCAACCAGTTGCCATGGAGATGGGCCAGTCTGTCTGCGTTGGGAGCCGTTTGTGCGTGACACTGTGAAAATGTTTCATTACACCCTGCTCAACACTCACTCTGTGTTTTGAAACAATAATACCAAAGGCGCTGCACCTGGATTTATACATTGATTTGATATGCTGTACTATAAAACAGATGAATAACAACCATTGTCCTCAAAAAAGTCTCACGTGTGAAAGTGTCTACAACTGTCTACGACCCCTATTAATAAATATGAGAGCTACGGGCTACTTCTAAAACAGATTATATTACCCCATATCGACCCTCCGTGGAGATATGCGCTCCTTCTGACTTTTGTGATAAAGCTTATCAAATTAATGGAGACGTTGGAGGCAATCCCACTGGGCACAAACTGGTGACACAGCCTATACGTATCACTCCTGTGTCATCAATCCCACTGGGCACAAACTGGTTGAATCAACGTTGTTTCAACATAATTTGTCATCGTATTGTGATGTGGAAGCTATGTGGGGGAAAAGTAATCAACATACACTGTTGTTTTGAGGGTAAAAAATCAATAACAGGATTATGTCATCATGGTAATCACATTTCATCATGGACAAATTTTGTATAAAATAAGTTGAATTTGTACCTTTAAAACAATGTCAGATCGTCAACGTTATATCCACTATGAGAAAAAGAACAATAGGCTGGGCAGCACCTCCTGTTGGAGAATTGATCTATCTTCAGCTACCCTTTGGTCCCCCATCCAAGCCTTGCTCAACTATTATATTTGTCACTGACTATTACCAATGTGCTATTAAAAGAATGATTATTGAGAGATCTCCACTTGAAAATGAAATAGATTCACTGTTGCTATCAAAGTCATTCCAAAGGGTAGGTTTAACAGAGACAATGAAATGGGACCATACTTTATCACTCATGTCATCAATGATGCTATTTAGGCCTATATAGCATTTGCAAAGTAATCAACATCTATTGTGTCAATTCAACCTAGAATTCAACTAGAAAAATAGCCAATACAATAGACCTAGGGTTTCAACCTCTGGTTAATTTCAAATGTAATGATATTTAGTCATATTGAATTGTGTTTGGTTGTCAACGCAATATCTTCTGCTTGGAAAGTTCCATATGACATGACTTTTGCTGTCAATTTACTAGTGTTAACTGTTTTGAAAAGGGAATGTCCAACCTATTGCTGATTTTTCAAATGGCCTCAATGAATTTAAATTTGACTTAGTCTGGCTTTAATTCCAGTTTGTATACACATTTATAATCGATATGTTGGATTCACGTATCCATCTCAACCAAAAAACTAAGTTAATGAATAGGACTAAGTCAAATCAAACTTTCTTAAAAGTGCATATAAAGTTTGATTATGATTGGATTTAGTCCTATTTAGTCCTGGAATAAAAACCAGACTAAGTCAGTGGCACAGAAGGATCTATCCAAGCAGAAGACAAATTTCCTTCAAATATTGATATTTGGTTGCGTTAACAACAAACACAATTCAATATCACTTTTGAAGTACAATAAATAGCCTATTAACTTGCCTACAAGTTTGATATACAAATACTATGTTGGTTTCACATCTCCAACTAAATTAAAGAATGGTATTAAATCCAATCAAGCTCTTGTTATTATTTTGAATGTGCGTAATAGGTCTTGGTGATTCAATAGCCTAGTTAATCATCATGTCTTTTAACACACTATCTATGTTTTGCTTAGTCTGGCAGTAACCCAGAACTATCAAAAGGCAGAAGATCTCACTTGCTGCTGCTGACAACAACTGCATGTAAGTTGTTTTTCTACATCATAATAAATATATGTCTGCATCAATAGCGGTGAAAATCACTGGGGAAGCCAAGACAGAAAAAAAGCCAAATTGCGTTGTTTTCTCTATAATCTGTTAGTTCATATGCCTTGACACCGTGATATAAGGCCGAGGCAATAAGAAGACATAGTGGCAGAATAAATTCAACCACAGATTTATTTCATCACAAAACCGGAGCGCACCCTGTCCTGTGAAGTCCACAAAGCATATTGCATGTAACAAACAGTTACATGACCTACAGCAAGGTCAAGAAAGCTGAAGTTTCCGACATTTTCGGACCACTAAACGACTATTGATTTAGAACCCCAGAGAGTTACTACAAGTCGCAAAGTGTTAAACAGGAGCTGCCTTCACTACTCCAGCACAATTTCAACTTCAACATCATCAAATCACCTACGCTTCATCTAATACAGCGACAACTAAACGATAACAAAAACAATTTAGTCCAATCAACGTAAGCTAAATATGATGTGGCTGTGGTTCTGATTTGTGTGAAATGTTGACGTTGAAAGGGTGCTGGATCAATAGTTGTTAAGTAGTCTTAAAATGGCGGAAACATGAACTAACTGTTTGTTACATGCAATATGCTTTGTGGGCTTCACAGGACAGATGTTGCTCTCCGGTTTTGTGATGAAACAAGGGTGTGGTTGAATTTATTCTGCCACTCTGTCTTCTTATTGTCTCGGCCTTAGTCCTATATATATTACGGTGTCAAGGCATATGAACTAAGAGGTTATAGACAAACAACACAATTATCACAACAGGTTGTAATATGGCTTTTTTTTACCCTGGCTTGGCTTCCCCAGTGATTTTATCCACACACCGCTACTGTTAACATGTGTAGATCTTTGATAAACTTTCAGATAACTTTCATCACATAGACACACCATTTCATTACTAAATTGATCTTTCTTTATGAACTAGGAAATTACGAGTTGTTAAAGCCTATTTTGGAAAGTTAGGACATTAGAATCTAACTTTAAAACCAAAACATAATTTCTCTACTGTCTGCAATTGCAAAATACTTTCTGTTAAAGAAAACGTGTAAGCGTAAGCTAAACCAATATGACATGGTCTCAGTAATCTGAGCAGGTAAAATAAATATGGTCTCTTTTTACACATGCTGTCTGACATGACAGCTTTACCTGGTGCTCCAGGCCAGAACACGCTCTAGGGGGTCATGGGACATTTTGCAAATGAATGATGTTGTACAGTGTCTTTTACAACATTACACTTAAACACTTTCTTTACCAAGAAGTATTTTGCAATTGCAACCAATAACAGAATGATGTTTTTGCTTTACTTTCCTTTTATTTTTAAACAACTCCTTATTAGAGAAAGACGGATTTAGAAATTAAATGTTGTAATAAATTCTTTAGTCATAAAAAAAAATGTTTTGCGTATTTTAAATAACTTGCAGAAAATACACTTATGACACTGTCATGAAGCATTATGAGCATCCTGTGTCACTTTACTTGGACTACGAAACTGCAGTTTATGATACTGTCAAGAAGCATTTTGACCATCATAATCATATAAGCCAGTTAAGCCTATCACGTACATGCCCTTATTTCAGTCATCAGTCAAAAAGAGGGTGTCTTCTCCTGAAATCTGCTCCTGCATTCATCCCAGTCATAAGCAACAGAGCATTGGGGTAGGTGCATGTCTGACAGCAATGTGTGCGCAATTACAATGATAATTTAATATGGTCAATTTCAGAAAATGTTATATAAGATAAACATACTGTTGACTATGGTTATGGTATAATGGAATGTTTTACATTGTGTGGTAGGTTTTGTGGGTTTTGACAATCTTATGTAGGTGTCATAACCAGCCATAATAAAATAACTACCGTGGCAGGTTTTGTGGGTTTTGACACTCTTATGTAGGTGTCATAACCAGCCATAATAACATAACTACCGTGGCAGGTTTTGTGGGCTTTGACACTCTTATGTAGGTGTCATAACCAGCCATAATAAAATAACTACCGTGCCAGGTTTTGTGGGCTTTGACACTATTATGTAGGTGTCATAACCAGCCATAATAAAATAACTACCGTGGCAGGTTTTGTGGGCTTTGACACTATTATGTAGGTGTCATAACCAGCCATAATAAAATAACTACCGTGGCAGGTTTTGTGGGTTTTGACACTCTTATGTAGGTGTCATAACCAGCCATAATAAAATAACTACCGTTGCAGGTTTTGTGGGTTTTGACACTCTTATGTAGGTGTCATAACCAGCCATAATAAAATAACTACCGTGGCAGGTTTTGTGGGCTTTGACACTCTTATGTAGGTGTCATAACCAGCCATAATAAAATAACTACCGTGGCAGGTTTTGTGGGCTTTGACACTATTATGTAGGTGTCATAACCAGCCATAATAAAATAACTACCGTGGCAGGTTTTGTGGGTTTTGACACTCTTATGTAGGTGTCATAACCAGCCATAATAAAATAACTACCGTGGCAGGTTTTGTGGGTTTTGACACTCTTATGTAGGTGTCATAACCAGCCATAATAAAATAACTACCGTGGCAGGTTTTGTGGGTTTTGACACTCTTATGTAGGTGTCATAACCAGCCATAATAAAATAACTACCGTTGCAGGTTTTGTGGGTTTTGACACTCTTATGTAGGTGTCATAACCAGCCATAATAAAATAACTACCGTGGCAGGTTTTGTGGGCTTTGACACTATTATGTAGGTGTCATAACCAGCCATAATAAAATAACTACCGTGGCAGGTTTTGTGGGCTTTGACACTATTATGTAGGTGTCATAACCAGCCATAAAATAATGCAATATATGTCACAACAGGTCTACTAAATATGTGTCATGACAGTGTTATGACCATATTAGGACAGGTCATTAGGACAGGTTGGGTTATGTCAGCTGTTGACATATTATGTCATGGTTATGACCGTGTCATAACGTGTTATGACAGTGGGTGTCAAGTAAAGTGTTACTGTGTGGGTCATAGCAAGCTAAAGCTCCTTAATGTTGCTGCTGGTCAATGTCATTTCTTGATGAACTACCCTTATCATGCATTTGTCTGCTCCGCTATCGCTCATGGCTACGATGTTGTCGTCCTGTCTTCTGTCTGTTTGTTATATGTGTAACCTTGTCCATAGGTATTCCTAGTAGGTCTACTGTGTGTAGCTTACTGAACCACTTGAAGAAAAAAAGTTCCTTCATGGAAAAATGTAATTATTCTATTCCAAAAACTGGTCAACTTGAAGCAGCACTGGATTTAAAACGAGCATGTTCCTAACATCCGGAGTCCGCACAGTCTGCAACCCAGCTTGACAGTACTGGATCATGTTCATTAGGGCACACAACAGAATATGTTTTGTGAGAAAAAGATTATTGCATCTCTCCCTGTTTCAGTCCATTTTCTTCCATTTGGTGCCCAATGAACACAGCCCTAGTTTAAGGAGGCTAAATGTGCTGTCGAGAACCAATGGAAAGTACTGTAGTATTGGGTGTGAAGTCTACACACGGCTGCTTCCTGGGTTACGAGACTGTGTTGCAAGTCCAGGGGAGGTCAGAGGTCAGGCAGGGTGGCAGTAGTATTAGAGAGGTTAGAGGTCATGGGAGAATGTTACTGACACTGTGCTCACATACAGTAAGGGCTGCTTTCCAACAATCTCAAATGGCACCCTTTCCTCATCTCCTTTATGAAAAACACTCAAACTGCTTGAACAAAAACAAATATGAGATCAGGTTGAAATCAGGTCTCGTCTAATTGGCCATGAAGTGAAGGAGTCAAGAAGGACAAGCAGCCATTTGGGAGAGTTGGGACAGGGCCATGTCAAAGATGGACTCCGCCGGCTGGGGGAAGCTGCCACTCATGTGACAGAAGATGTCAGCCCCCAGCACGACAAGAGGAATTAGGATTAAAGCCATACCACAAACATACATACAAACAAACAAACAAACACAGGGAAGAGAGGAAGGCCACGTGGAAATTCAGTGTTATTTATTTTATTTTAAAATAATTATTCTCATTTAGATCTTTCGCATATTTTGTTGCCATGCCATTAAAAGGTTCTTCACTTTGCCCTCCAGTGCTAAACATCTTCTAGTCCTCATGGCTTGAGCCTCAGTTGAGACCAATTATTTTACTTGAAATAAAACTCTTTAATAGTAATTTCAATAGTGTTTCATAATTTACAAAAAAATGAAAATATTCGACCGTGAAATGAGAGGGAATTTTGTTGCAACATAAAATGATATAATGGTCATCTGATATGGTGTCCCAGCAGTAAAGGATACTTTAATATTCCGATAGAAATTCCGTAAAGCTATTCCTTTTTTTCCTAATATTACTCCGGTTTTCCAGATACTCCTTTTGATCTAAGGACCCTGAATAATAACTTCAATAAATGGACCCTTAATTACACCGTGAATCAATACACTCTCCAACAAAACAGTTATAACTGCTTATGTCAGCTACCATCCACATGGCACATGGGATGGTAGCTTATGTGGATTACCATCCACATGGCACATGGTATGCAACCTGTGGTTGTTGACATAAGCATCTGAGTGAGATGCCTATGAATGAGATAGAATTTGTACAGGGTCCCATATATAATAATCCTCTAAATGCTTATTGAGGGACCTCCAATTGCTAAAGCTGCCCTTTCATTTTAATGAGTGTTTCCATTTTCTAGCAGGTAGGATGACCCGTTAGCCAGCAGTCTTAAATGGGGGTTTCCTATAAAGCTTCTGCTCAGGGAAAAAGGGAAAAGATACTAATTTAATCTAATGTGTTTTGTTCCACAGGGTAAAACACTATTAACCTTTGGCACCTGTTTAATTGCCTTTTCAGCAATGGCTTGAACCTCCAAATCTGACTACTGTTTTTTAGTCCAGCACAGGGGTTACTAGGGGGGGTATAAGGTGTGCATTTGTTTCAATTTGATTAGCCTGGCTCAATTTGGTATTAACACGCAGGGCAACCACTCATCAGAAATACTTCCCTCTCTCAACCCTTCCAACCTCTTGTTCCCTCCACCCCCCCCACACCTGTCAATCAAACCTGAATCTGTAATGTCTGTCAGACTGACCCTCATTTCCAAATAGGTTGCAAGGTAGTGCACTTTTCAGTATGAATCAGCATTGTCTACTGTATACAATTTCAAACATGATTTTTCAATCAATTTCAAATTAGAGTATATACCATATATATTTGAGAATGGCATTCATTTATTCTGCAGAAAGTTTGGAAGACAATGGCCATTTAGAGAAAAATCGGACTGAATTATTTCTGATTTCCCTCTTAACACTGTGATAATCCTCATAATTAAAATAGGATTAACATTCTAGAGTCGAATTTTGATTTGATTTGATTTATTTAACCTTTATTTAACCAGGTAAGCTAGTTGAGAACAAGTTCTCATTTACAACTGCGACCTGGCCAAGATAAAGCAAAGCAGTGCGACACGACTTGCTCTCTGGAAGCTGTCGAAATGTTAAACTTTTAGGAATCCCCCAGAATATGAATTTGAGGATGTCACATTTCCAATACTTTTTTAAATGTATTTTTTTTTTAACTAGTTTGACAAATACATTACAGGGGGATGAGCTATCAATGACTATTTAAGCTATGAATGAAAGTTGTAAAACTAATATTTTAGAACTTGCTAACTCCATAACTCATTTGACTCTCTAGCCACGTTTATAATATGCGTCATTTGTCCTGATCTTGTCCTCATTCTCATTGTGCCCACATTTTTAGACAGGTGTAGACAATTAAAAGACGCATTGTGAACGGATTTTGATCAAATCTTATAAGTGTAAACGTGCAAGATCAGGACAAGATCGAGACAAGATCAGGACAAAGGACGCATGTTAGCAGCAGGTATTGGCGAGGCTACTAAAATGTCTGCCTTGTTCATTATCAATGGCGAAGGTGCAAAGATGACGGCTCCCATGTACTTACAACAAATTCCTCATTTGCTAAGTTCGCCCTACAGTACATTGCTCTCCGTTACTGTTTGTTGTTATGGTATTAGCACAGTAGATGGCAGTAATTAAAAAAAAACTGAAAAAGTAGCTTAGATTGTGCTGATTTACTGTCATATTGAACCATGTTGCGCTCCGCAAGAACTCTGTGGGTAGTGCTAAAACAATGACATCATATCTGAATTCCTCCATATTTATGCACCTTCGCCATTGTTATGTACCTTCGCCACAGTTGCCATGCATTTAGGAAACAGGTAGCTCTACGCATGCACATTTGACATGCTTGGATCGGGGACGATAGAATTGTTAGTCGATTTCCTCCGTTTTCAGCTTTTGTTTCATGTGGGGGATGGCCTTGTGATTTTTTTTGGGCCTGAGCCCATATTAGAAATCCAAATGTTTTGGACTACAGGTTGGAGTCGATTAGTATTCTGACATCTTAAAGGAACAATCTGCAGTTTAAACAATAACAAAGCTATCACCCCACTGCTGTTTTGGTAAAAAGCTGAGGGATGGGGCTGGATAAATGTAACCTCTCTCAAAATCATGGACAGAGCAATGAATACAAGGACTGACCATCCATAATATCAACATTCTAGTTTTAACCATGTTTTGAGGCTATACAGTAAACTTAAGATTACATTGTTTACAAAAAAAAACGTATATTTTGGGATATATATAATTAATTTAAAAGTCTAAATATTTATGTAGCAATCGCAGATTGCCCGTTTAAAATGTTGATTTGAACAACAGTCAAGAAATGTATTTGAACTTTCTTGGTGATTGGGAGGATAATGAAGATGTGGGTATTTAGGGAGTTTTAGACATCAGATCACAGGTTGACTAGAGGTTAGTTGAGGAGTCTTAACGTTAGAATAAACTTTCCTCAAAATGGAGGGAATGGACCAAGCAGGACAATGAATAGGGAGTATAAGTTAAACAAAAAGCAGGGAGGAGGTCAAAAATTATGACAAAAAAAAAGGCATTCAGGGCAAAAAATACATTTACAAGCACAAAGTGCACAATGACTGTTATTTACACATACAGCAGTCCTTCAAGTTTCCAGTTATCGAAAACAAAAGTTAAAAATATAAAGACAATTAAAAGAATCAAACACAACCACTTTTTGCTCTGCAGATACAGTAAACATCCACACGTAGTAAGGATCCCGGCTGTGGTTACACTGTTCACTCTATTTACAGTACTGTACATACAGATGCAATTTGCTTGTAATATTTTAAACTTCAGCGACGCAAGATGCGCCTCAGGCTTCTCACATGGTCTCCAACCATGGACAGGCACACACACACGGCTAAACACACACCCACACGTATGGCCAAACACACGCGCACACACTGACAGAAAACCCTCTTATGCATCACCACTCAGGGACACAGGTGGGACTCTCTGCCACCTTTTCACCAGTCTGCATCTTCCTCTATGTAATAATCAGGAGTTGAAGTACCGTCAAACAGACCCGGGTCCATTGACTTGCGCTGCTTGCCCCGGGCGAAGACACGTGACAGAGAGCCCAGACCCATCTTCTCTTTCTTCTTCTTACGCTTCTGGTCCTCCAGATCCTCTAGTGACTGCAGGGAGAGACAGATGAGAGATCAGAGAGAATTAGATGCAGAGATAAAGAGATGAGAAGAACAGAAATATACAACACATAGCCAGTGAAGGAAAGCAATCGAGAGAGAGAGAGAGAGCGAGAGAGAGAGCGAGAGCGAGAGCGAGAGCGAGAGCGAGAGCGAGAGCGAGAGCGAGAGCGAGAGCGAGAGCGAGAGAGAAGTGAAGAGGTGAGGTGAAGTGATACTGAGTGAACTAGTCAGGCATGTGTCTGTTATCTGATAGGGAGCACATTCAAAGAAATGAATACATGAAGAGAGAGTGGCAAAACCACAGTTGAAGTGGCTGGAATAACATCAACATAAGTTTCACAGGAGCTGATCTTAAGCTAGCCAGAAACCAACACATAATCTGTCAACATTTAATTTCTCCCATTCGTAACGCAACTCTATGTAGACATATTAGGCAGCTATATTAGGCAGCTATCCCAAATAAAACCTACTTTTTTAAAGACTGGCTGTTCTGGGGAAACTTCCTCAACTACAGCACAAGGAGCATGCTTTTAGAGATGGGGAGTAGAGTAGCCTGGTCCAAGATCTGTTTGTGCGGACTTGCCAACGACCATGGGAGTTGGCAAAAAGGCACAAACAAATCTGGGGCCAGGCTAGGAGTAGAGTAATCTCGGAACCCAGAACCAAATTTAGCGCCAGCCACTGGAGATATTGGGAGAGATAAGGATTAGAGTAGAGTTGTGAAGGAGTTGATTACTTGAAGGGGTGGGCAGCTCTTACATTACAGAGGGAGTGTGTCCGGTGGCGGGGGGAGTTGATGTCACTGGGGGTGGATGAGCGGTCGCCCTCCAAGGCCGAGGCATCTGAGATTATGGAGGGCTGGCGGGAGTGACACGGGCTCACCCTGACTGCAGCCACTGGTGGGCAAAGGAAGAAATGTTAAAAACAGGTTTGAAACAAGTAAATGGGTTGACAAAGGTAAATGTTTAAAAAAATATCAACCCCATATTAATCTCCAGTACCACCCCAATATCCACATGGGAACATCATGGATTTCTATGTTTTGTGGTCACAAAGATAGCAGTATTTCTGATGACATCACAAGTAAACACTTTTGACATCATCAAATCAAAGTTTATTTGTCACGTGAAGACAACGTTTATTTGTCACCTTTTTTTTATTTATTTTTTTTATTTTTTATTTCACCTTTATTTAACCAGGTAGGCTAGTTGAGAACAAGTTCTCATTTGCAACTGCGACCTGGCCAAGATAAAGCATAGCAGTGTGAACAGACAACACAGAGTTACACATGGAGTAAACAATAAACAAGTCAATAACATGGTAGAAAAAAAAAAGAGAATCTATATACAATGTGTGCAAAAGGCATGAGGTAGGCAATAAATCGAATAATTACAATTTAGCAGATTAACACTGGAGTGATAAATCATCAGATGATCATGTGCAAGAAGAGATACTGGTGTGCAAAAGAGCAGAAAAGTAAATAAATAAAAGCAGTATGGGGGGTGAGGTAGGTAAATTGGGTGGGTAGTTTACAGATGGACTATGTACAGCTGCAGCGATCGGTTAGCTGCTCGGATAGCAGATTTTTAAAGTTGTTGAGGGAGATAAAAGTCTCCAACTTCAGAGATTTTTGCAATTCGTTCCAGTCGCAGGCAGCAGAGAACTGGAAGGAAAGGCGTCCAAATGAGGTTTTGGCTTTAGGGATGATCAGTGAGATACACCTGCTGGAGCGCGTGCTGCGGGTGGGTGTAGCCATCGTGACCAGTGAACTGAGATAAGGCGGCACTTTACCTAGCATAGCCTTGTAGATGACCTGGAGCCAGTGGGTCTGACGACGAACATGTAGCGAGGGCCAGCCGACTAGGGCATACAGGTCGCAGTGGTGGGTCGTATAAGGTGCTTTAGTAACAAAACGAATGGCACTGTGATAAACTGCATCCAGTTTGCTGAGTAGAGTATTGGAAGCTATTTTGTAGATGACATCGCCGAAGTCGAGGATCGGTAGGATAGTCAGTTTTACTAGGGTAAGTTTGGCGGCGTGAGTGAAGGAGGCTTTGTTGCGGAATAGAAAGCCGATTCTTGATTTGATTTTGGATTGGAGATGTTTGATATGAGTCTGGAAGGAGAGTTTGCAGTCTAGCCAGACACCTAGGTACTTATAGATGTCCACATATTCTAGGTCGGAACCGTCCAGGGTGGTGATGCTAGTCGGGCGTGCGGGTGCAGGCAGCGAACGGTTGAAAAGCATGCATTTGGTTTTACTAGCGTTTAAGAGCAGTTGGAGGCCACGGAAGGAGTGTTGTATGGCATTGAAGCTCGTTTGGAGGTTAGATAGCACAGTGTCCAAGGAAGGGCCGGAAGTATATAGAATGGTGTCGTCTGCGTAGAGGTGGATCAGGGAATCGCCCGCAGCAAGAGCAACATCATTGATGTATACAGAGAAAAGAGTCGGCCCGAGAATTGAACCCTGTGGTACCCCCATAGAGACTGCCAGAGGACCGGACAACATGCCCTACGATTTGACACACTGAACTCTGTCTGCAAAGTAGTTGGTGAACCAGGCAAGGCAGTCATTAGAAAAACCGAGGCTACTGAGTCTGCCGATAAGAATATGGTGATTGACAGAGTCGAAAGCCTTGGCCAGGTCGATGAAGACGGCTGCACAGTAATGTCTTTTATCGATGGCGGTTATGATATCGTTTAGTACCTTGAGCGTGGCTGAGGTGCACCCGTGACCGGCTCGGAAACCGGATTGCACAGCGGAGAAGGTACGGTGGGATTCGAGATGGTCAGTGATCTGTTTGTTGACTTGGCTTTCGAAGACCTTAGATAGGCAGGGCAGGATGGATATAGGTCTGTAACAGTTTGGGTCCAGGGTGTCTCCCCCTTTGAAGAGGGGGATGACCACGGCAGCTTTCCAATCCTTGGGGATCTCAGATGATACGAAGGAGAGGTTGAACAGGCTGGTAATAGGGGGTGCGACAATGGCGGCGGACAGTTTCAGAAATAGGGGGTCCAGATTGTCAAGCCCAGCTGATTTGTATGGGTCCAGGTTTTCCAGCTCTTTCAGAACATCTGCTATCTGGATTTGGGTAAAGGAGAAGCTGGGGAGGCTTGGGCGAGTAGCAGCGGGGGGGGCGGGGCTGTTGGCCAAGGTTGGAGTCGCCAGGAGGAAGGCATGGCCAGCCATTGAGAAATGCTTGTTGAAGTCTTCGATTATCACGGATTTATCGGTGGTGACCGTGTTACCTAGCCTCAGTGCAGTGGGCAGCTGGGAGGAGGTGCTCTTGTTCTCCATGGACTTTACAGTATCCCAGAACTTTTTGGAGTTAGAGCTACAGGATGCAAATTTCTGCTTGAAAAAGCTGGCCTTTGCTTTCCTGACTGACTGCGTGTATTGGTTCCTGACTTCCCTGAACAGTTGCATATCGCGGGGGCTCTTCGATGCTATTGCAGTTCGCCACAGGATGTTTTTGTGCTGGTCGAGGGCAGTCAGGTCTGGAGTGAACCAAGGGCTATATCTGTTCTTGGTTCTGCATTTTTTGAACGGAGCATGCTTGTCTAATATGGTGAGGAAGTAACTTTTAAAGAATGACCAGGCATCCTCAACTGACGGGATGAGGTCAATATCCTTCCAGGGTACCCGGGCCAGGTCGATTAGAAAGGCCTGCTCGCAGAAGTGTTTTAGGGAGCGTTTGACAGTGATGAGGGGTGGTCGTTTGACCGCGGACCCGTGGCGGATACAGGCAATGAGGCAGTGATCGCTGAGATCTTGATTGAAGACAGCAGAGGTGTATTTGGAGGGCAGGTTGGTCAGGATAATGTCTATTAGGGTGCCCATGTTTACGGATTTAGGGTTGTACCTGGTGGGTTCCTTGATGATTTGTGTGAGATTGAGGGCATCAAGCTTGGATTGTAGGACTGCCGGGGTGTTAAGCATATCCCAGTTTAGGTCACCTAACAGAACAAACTCTGAAGCTAGATGGGGAGCGATCAATTCACAGATGGTGTCCAGGGCACAGCTGGGAGCTGAGGGGGGTCGGTAGCAGGCGGCACCTTACAGTGAAATGCTTACTTACCTAAACCAATATTGAAAAAAGATATTAGGTGAACAATAGGTAAGTAAAGAATAAAAACAACACTAAAAAAGACAGTGAAAAATAACAGTGAGTGAGGCTATATACCGTAGTGAGGCTATATACAGTAGTGAGGCTATATACAGTAGTGAGGCTATAAAAGTAGCAAGGCTACATACAGACACCGGTTAGTCGGGCTGATTGAGGTAGTATGTACATGGAGATATGGTTAAAGTGACTATGCATATATGATGAACAGAGAGTAGCAGTAGCGTAAAAGAGGGGTTGGCGGGTGGCGGGACACAATGCAGATAGCCTGGTTAGCCAATGTGCGGGAGCACTGGTTGGTCGGCCCAATTGAGGTAGTATGTACATGAATGTATAGTTAAAGTGACTGTGCATATATGATAAACAGAGAGTAGCAGCAGCGTAAAAGAGGGGCACACAATGCAAATAGTCCGGGTAGTCATTTGATTACCAGTTCAGGAGTCTTATGGCTTGGGGGTAAAAACTGTTGAGAAGCCTTTTTGTCCTAGACTTGGCACTCCACTACTGCTTGCCATGCGGTAGTAGAGAGAACAGTCTATGACTGGGATGGCTGGGGTCAATTTTTAGGGCCTTCCTCTGACACCGCCTGGTGTAGAGGTCCTGGATGGCAGACAGCTTAGCCCCAGTGATGTACTGGGCCGTACGCACTACCTTCTGGTAGTGCCTTGCGGTCGGAGGCCAAGCAATTGCCGTACCAGGCAGTGATGCAACCAGTCAGGATGCTCTCGATGTTGCAGCTGTACAACCTTTTGAGGATCTCAGGACCCATGCCAAATCTTTTTAGTTTCCTGAGGGGGAATAGGCTTTGTCGTGCCCTCTTCACGACTGTCTTGGTGTGTTTGGACCATTCTAGCTTGTTGGTGATGTGGACACCAAGGAACTTGAAGCTCTCAACCTGCTCCACTACAGCCCCGTCGATGAGAATGGGGTTGTGCTCGGTCCTCCTTTTCCTGTAGTCCACAATCATCTCCTTAGTCTTGGTTACGTTGAGGGATAGGTTGTTATTCTGGCACCACCCGGCCAGGTCTCTGACCACCTCCCTATAGGCTGTCTCGTCATTATCGGTGATCAGGCCTACCAATGTTGTGTCGTCTGCAAACTTAATGATGGTGTTGGAGTTGTGCCTGGCCATGCAGTCGTGGGTGAACAGTGAGTACAGGAGGGGACTGAGCACGCACCCCCGGGGGGCTCCAGTGTTGAGGATCAGCGTGGCAGATGTGTTGCTACCTACCCTCACCACCTGGGGGAGGCCCGTCAGGAAGTCCAGGATCCAGTTGCAGAGGGAGGTGTTTAGTCCCAGGATCCTTAGCTTAGTGATGAGCTTTGAGGGTACTATGGTGTTGAACGCTGAGCTGTAGTCAATGAATAGCTTCTCACATAGGTGTTCCTTTTGTCCAAGTGGGAAAGGGCAGTGTGGAGTGCATCATCTGTGGATCTGTTTGGGCGGTATGCAAATTGGAGTGGGTCTAGGGTTTCTGGGATAATGGTGTTGATGTGAGCCATTACCAGCCTTTCAAAGCAGTTCATGGCTACGGACGTGAGTGCTACGGGTCTGTAGTCATTTAGGCAGGTTGCCTTCATGTTCTTGGGCACAGGGACTATGGTGGTCTGCTTGAAACATATTGGTATTACAGACTCAATCAGGGACATGTTGAAAATGTCAGTGAAGACACCTGCCAGTTGGTCAGCACATGCCCGGAGCACACGTCCTGGTAATCCATCTGGCCCCGCAGCCTTGTGAATGTTGACCTGTTTAAAGGTCTTACTCACGTCAGCTACGGAGAGCGTGATCACACAGTCGTCCGGAACAGCTGATGCTCTCATGCATGCCTCAGTGTTGCTTGCCTCGAAGCAAGCATAGAAGTGATTTAGCTCATCTGGTAGGCTCGTGTCACAGGGCAGCTCGCGGCTGTGCTTCCCTTTGTAGTCTGTAATAGTTTGCAAGTCCTGCCACATAAGACGACGTCCTCGATGCACTTATTGATAAAGCCAGTGACTGGTGTGCATCATGTGATTTTAACCGACCTTGATCAGGCAAAGGTTATAGTAAAGTAAGACGCATATACAGATTTGCTTGTTCAAAAGTTACCACGCATCGTGACATCAGGAGGAAATCAGTCGTCACGTTGCTTGCTTAGCGAGTACCACTTCCCCCGGTTAGGCTCATACCTGGCTCAAACTCGGGACCTCTGCATTGCTAACACACTCCTTGAGAACGCTCCAACAGTTTGAGCCACCCAAAAGGTACCAACATTTAATGTTCGACATGGAGTGAGCTTATGGTACGTTCTTTACTCAGTTAAACATGGCTAACAGTCCCACCAGTGTCATCCTTTGTCTGTGTGTGTGCATGCGTGTGTGTGTGTGCGTTTGTGTGCCTCACCTTGTCTGTCTGTGGGGTGGCCTGTGTGGACGTGGTAGAGTGTCTGTTGACTCTGCCGGATGGCTGCGGTGAGGGGCAGGTCCGCATGCATCACCCACTCTTGGTTGTTGCCGTTGACAACCGCCTCTGTGGGCATGGCTAGAGACTGGCGCTTGGGCACATCCTTAGTCAGGGTCGCTAAGGACTGTTTCGCCTTGGAGGGAAGACACACACACACACACACACGCACGCACACACACACAAACATCAGCCCCATGCGGCATTACCATTGCCAATTTTACAATCTATTCCTACAGCAAGATGGCTATTCACGATTCTTTGCAAGTGTGTGTGAACGTTCGTAATGTTTATGTGTGTTTGGGTGCGATCAAGTGTGCACACGTATATAAAACAGCCAACTACAATAGTGACACTGCTGTGTGGGTTTTGGTCTCTGTTGGTCTTTCTCGTCTGTCTGTGTTTCATGAAAAATTCAGCCGTACGCGTGTTCCCCTTTGATGTGTGAAATCTCTCACTGACGCTGAGAGATGTACAGAATAGAAGTGCTTACAGCCAACACACAGACAGAGAAAAAGAGAGAGAGGGAGTGGGGTAGAGAGGGGTGGGGGAGAAAGAGAGGATGTGAGAGAGCGACAAAGACATGGGACAAACACCAAATTGAGAGACTGCATGCAGAATTCTGCAAAAATATCCTCTGTGTACAACGTAAAACACCAAATAATGCATGCAGAGCAGAATTAGGCCGATACCCACTAATTATCAAAATCCAGAAAAGAGCCATTCAATTCTACAACCACCTAAAAGGAAGTGACTCCAAAACTTTCCATAACAAAGCCATCACCTACAGAGAAATGAACATGGAGAAGAGTCCCCTAAGCAAGCTGGTTCTGGGGTTCTGTTCACAAACACAAACAGACCCCACAGAGCCCCAGGACAGCAACACAATTAGACCCAACCAAATCATGAGAAAACAAAAAGATAATTACTTGATACATTGGAAATAATTTACAAAAAAACTGAGCAAACTAGAATGCTATTTGGCCCTAAACAGAGAGTGCACAGTGGAAGAATACCAGACCACTGTGACTGACCCAAATTTAAGGAAAGCCTTGACTATGTACAGACTCAGTGAGCATAGCCTTGCTATTGAGAATGGCCGCCGAAGGCAGACCTGGCTCTCAAAAGAAGACAGGCCATGTGCACACTGCCCACAGAATGAGGTGGAAACTGAGCTGCACTTCCTATTCTCCTGCCCAATGTATGACCATATTAGAGACATATTTCCCTCAGATTACACAGGCCCATAAAGAATTCAAAAACAAATCAAATTTTGATAAACTCCCATATCTATTGGGTGAAATACAACAGTGTGCAATCACAGCAGCAAATGTGTGACCTGTTACCACACCATTGTAAATACAACCTACATTTATGTTGATTTATTTTCACTTTTCTACTTTAACTATTTGCACAACATTACAACACTGTATATAGACATAATATGACATTTGAAATGTCTTTATTCTTTTGGAACTTATGTAAGTGTAATGTTTACTGTACATTTTTTATTGTTTATTTCACTTTTGTTAATTATCTATTTCACTTGCTTTGGCAATGTAAACATATGTTTCCCATGCCAATGAAGCCCCTTAAATTGAAATTGAATTGCGAGAAAGCGAGGGAGTGAGAGAGAGGGAGTAAGAGGGGGGGTGGGGGTAGATGGCGAAAGAGAGGGGATGTGGGGGAAAATAGAAAGAGAGCATGAGAGCGAAATAGATCATCATCATCATCATCATCATCAACATCCTCGTCACCCCTAGGGTTGCAAAGCTAATGGTAATTTACCAAAGTTACTGGAATCTTCTGTAATTTAGGTAATTAACAGGTTATTTATGGCAATCTATGGTAATTTAAGTAATTTATACTTTTATAACGTCATTCATATTTAGTATACATTTTTTATATCTGTGTCCATATTGTCCACGAGTTTCTGGTGGATAGACCATATGGTTCAAGAGGAAATAGCCTAATTACTGAAAGAAGCATCTAATCAACAATGGCATTATTTTCAATTAACTCTGCAACTCCTCCAACTATTTTCTTTTTTCACAACTGCCACCAGTTTGGTGCCAAAACACATTGACATAGTAAAATAAATATTAAACACCAAGTTAATGGTTTATACATTTTTGTTGAAATCATCTTATTTGATTATTGTATATACACTAAACAAAAATACAAATGCAGCACGCAACAATTTCACAGATTTTACTGAGTTACAGTTCATATAAGGAAATCAGTCAATTTAAAGAAATTCATTAGGGCCTAATCTATGGATTTCACATGAGTGGGAATACAGATATGCATCTGTTGGTCACAGATACCTTAAAAAAAAGATTGCGGAGTGGATCAGAAAACCAGTCAGTATCTGGTGTGACCACCATTTGCCTCATGCAGCACGACACATCTCCTTCGCATAGAGTTGATCAGGCTGTTGATTGTGGCCTGTGGAATGTTTTCCCACTCCTCTTCAATGCCTGTTCGAAGTTGCTGGACTTAGTGGGAGCATCCCAAACATGTCTGGTGAGTATGCAGGCCATGGAAGAACTGGGACATTTTCAGCTTCCAATAACTGTCTACAGATCCTTGCGACATGGGGCCGTGTATTATCATGCTGAAACATGAGGTGATGGCGGTGGATGAATGGCACGACAATGGGCCTCAGGATCTCGTCACGGTATCTTGGTGAATTGAAATTGCCATCGATAAAATGGAATTGTATTAGTTGTCTATAGTTTATGCCTGCCCATACCATAACCCCAACGCCACCATGGAGCACTCTGTTCATAACGTTGACATCAGCAAACTCCTCGCCATCTGCCCGGCACAGATGAAACCCGGGATGTATCCGTGAAAATAACACTTCTCCAGTGTGCCAGTGGCCATTGAAGGTGAGCACTTGCCCACTGAATTTGGTTACAACGCCAAACTGCAGTCAGGTCAAGACTCTGGTGAGGACGACGAGCACGCAGATGTGAGATGGTTTCTGACAGTTTGTGCAGAAATGCTTAGGTTGTGCGAACTCACAGTTTCATCAGCTGTCTGGGTGGCTGGTCGCAGACGATCCCAATGCAAGAGGAAGTCGGATGTGGAGGTCCTGGGCTGGCGTGGTTACACGTGGTTTGCGGTTGTGAGGCTGGTTGGACATACTGCCACATTCTCTAAAACAACTTAGGAGGTGGTTTATGGTAGAGAAATGAACACTGAATTATCTGGCAACAGATCATGTATGCTCCCTCAAAACCTGAGACATTTGTGGCATTGCGTCGTGTGACAAAACTGCACATTTTAGAGCGGCCATTTATTGTCCCCAGCACAAGGTGCACTTGTGTAATGATCATGCCGTTTAATCAGCTTCTTGATATGTCACACCTGTCAGGTGGATGGATTATCTTGGCAAAGGAGAAATGCTCACTAATAGGGATGTAAACAAATGTGCGCACAAAATTTAAGAGAAAAAAGCTTTTTTGTGCGTATGAAACATTTCTGCTAACTTTTATTTCAGCTCATGAAACATGTGACCAACACCTTACATGTTCTGTTGATATTTTTGCTCAGTGTACTTTACATGTGATAAGGCCACACAGCGGGCCAGAGATAAGTAGACACCTGTGGTAATCTAAATGATCCAAAACAGCCACTAGATGACTTGTGATAAATGACATAAATCCTTGAAAGTTACCAAAAGGCTGGTACTTTACTGGTAAGCTTCGAAAGTTTCCAGTAATATACCCTTCCTTTGCAACAGTAGTACCCTCATCCGAATGATCATAATCATCAACCCCTCATCATCATCACCACCAAAAACATCACCAACCTCTTAAATTACCCGTTCACAATCCTTAGGACAGAGTGCTAAGCATTTCCCTGGTCAAACCATGAGCCCTTGTGTGGAACTCAGATGTTAGTTCATTAATTCATCAATGCACTTCCCTAACAACTACACCAGATGATCCTTCTAGTTACTCCGAGTTAGATGAAAACAAGAAAAGAGGTCAATCAGATTGAGAACATTCAAATCATTCACAAATCGACTCAAATAGGGATCATTCCGTCAAGAGGTTATCGGACCATTGGCATCAACCAGGGGGTTAGTGATGCACGTGCATACCAGAGCTGGGTTCAAATAGTATTTGATTGCACAAGCCTGTGTGGAGTGCCAGAAGGACGGGATTGGCTCTTTTCTGGACTATTCGAATGGTTTCTGTTGCGCCAGGCTAGCTCCATCAAGCACAACTAAAGCATTTGGTGGATTTCAAATACTATTCGAACCCAGGACTCCCTAAATGAATTTCACACTGGGGAGAAGATCAGGGGAATGGCGGCACGCTTTGAAATAGAGCGACGTGGGGTGGGGTGGGGGGGTCACAAAGAGAGGCGAGCAGGGGGTCCGTTCTTACCGACATGACCCTAGGGGAAGGCTCCCTGTCGACGGGGCGATCAAACACCCAGTATTCCATTTTCTGTGTCACACTGTTACTTATCTGAGGGAGGAGACAGGAAGGGCACACACACACACATACACACGTTGAGAGGGGCTGCTCTTCTCTGTGTGTGTAGAAGGAGTGTAATGGTCCAGCAACAGATGTAGCAAAACTCTGGGTTTCTTACCCTGACTTGCTGAACGGGCTCGAGCGTGTGTGTATTCTTCTGTGTGCTTCAGGCTGTATGTACAGTTGAAGTCGGAAGTTTACATACACTTAGGTTGGAGTCATTAATACTCGTTTTTCAACCACTCCACAAATTTCTTGTTCACAAACTATAGTTTTGGCAAGTCGGTTAGGACATCTACTTTGTGCATGACAAGTAATTTTTCCAACAATTGTTAACAGACAGATTATTTCACTTATAAGTCACTGTATCACAATTCCAGTGGGTCAGAAGTTTACATACACTAAGTTGACTGTGCATTTAAACAGCTTGGAAAATTCCAGAAAATGAGGTCATGGCTTTAGAAGCTTCTGATAGGCTAATTGACATCATTTGAGTCAATTGGAGGTGTACCTGTGGATGTATTTCAAGGCCTACCTTCAAACTCAGTAGCTCTTTGCTTGACATCATGGGAAAATCAAAAGAAATCAGCCAAGACCTCAGAAAAAAAATTGTAGACCTCTACAAGTCTGGTTCATCCTTGGGAGCAATTTCCAAATGCCTGAAGGTACCACGTTCATCTGTACAAACAATAGTACGCAAGTATAAACACCATGGGACCACGCAACCGTCATACCGCTCAGGAAGGAGACGCGCTCTGTCTCCTAGAGATGAACGTACTTTGGTGCGAAAAGTGCAAATCAATCCCAGAACAACAGCAAAGGACCTTGTGAAGATGCTGGAGGAAACAGGTAAAAAAGTATCTATATCCACAGTAAAACGAGTCCTATATCGACATAACCTGAAAGGCCGCTCAGCAAGGAAGAAGCCACTGCACATTGGAACAAAGATTGTACTTTTTGGAGAAATGTCCTCTGGTCTGATGAAACAAAAATAGAACTGTTTGGCCATAATGACCAGCGTTATTTTTGGAGGAAAAAGGGGGACGCTTGCAAGCCGAAGAACTCCATCCCATCCGTGAAGCACGGGGTAGCAGCATCATGTTGTGGGGATGTTTTGCTGCAGGAGGGACTGGTGCACTTCACGAAAAGAGATGGCTTCATGAGGAAGGAAAATTATGCGGATATATTGAAGCAACATCTCAAGACATCAGTCAGGAAGTTAAAGCTTGGTCGCAAATGGGTCTTCCAAATGAAGAATGAAGGTACGTGGTACCTTCAGGCATTTGGAAATTGCTCCCAAGGATGAACCAGACTCGTAGAGGTCTACAATTTTTTTCCGGAGGTCTTGGCTGATTTCTTTTGATTTTCCCATGATGTCAAGCAAAGAGCTACTGAGTACTTCCAAAGTTGTGGCAGAATGGCTTAAGGACAACAAAGTCAAGGTATTGGAGTGGCCATCACAAAGCCCTGACCTCAACCCTATAGAAAATGTGTGGGCAGAACTGAAAATGTGTGTGCGTGCAAGGAGGCCTACAAACCTGACTCAGTTACCTGACCAAACCTGACCAAAATTCACCCAACTTATTGTGGGAAGCTTGTGGAAGGCTACCTGAAACATTTGACCCAAGTTAAACAATTTAAAGACAATGCTACCAAATAGTAATTGAGTGTATGTAAACTTCTGACCCACTGGGAATGTGATTAAAGAAATAAAAGCTGAAATAAATCACTCTCTATTATTATTCTGACATTTCACATTCTTAAAATAAAGTGGTGATCCTAACTGACCTAAAACAGGGTTTTTACTAGGATTAAATGTCAGGAATTGTGAAAAACTGAGTTTATGTAAACCTCCGACTTCAACTTGTATGTGTCTGTGTGTCTCACCATGGCCAGCTCGGCCTCCAGCTCCTTGATCCTGTTCTCCTTCAGGTCCAGTTGGGAGCGTAGGGCGCCGGAGTGCTCTGTAGATTCCTTAGTCTGCCGCCGTAGGTCCCACTTCTCCCTTTCCAACAGGTCCTTCTCCTTAGCCAGCACCTTCACCGCATCCTCACTCTCCTGACAGACAGAGAGAGGGGGGGATAGTGGGCGATATGGAGGAGAGAGAGGGGAGAGTAAGAGGAGAGGGGCACACATTCATTCATCTTTTCAATTACTTACAATGACATAACAAGTTCATGACAATCATTATACTACTTCTATGATTTGTGCACTTTGTGTCTTAATTAAAGCTAATAAAGCCTTGTGTGTGTGTGTGTGTGTGTGACGTGTCATACTTTTCTGTGCTGTTCGTAGTTGCGGATGAAGTCACGGAGCTGCTCCTCTCGGCTCTCCAACGTGGCGTAGAGCTGCTGCATCTGGTTGACCAGATCTGCTTTCTCCGCCTTCAAACGCTTCCGGTCCGCCTTCATCGCTATGAAGACAATAAGAGAGTCAGTTAGCATAGTTTCTATACAGAGGATCTATGTTCAGTTCTATGTTGTTAACATTATTGTCACAGGTGTACGGTGTCCATATTAGGATAGTCTCAGAAGGACTATTCCATTCCAAAGCAGAGTTGAATATCTACTAATACTACTAGTAATATACAGTGTGAAAACTAACTACAGTACCACATTTGTTGACCTGTGAGAAAAGGCAAAGTACACAAAAGCACAATGCACTTCTTTTTAAATTCAGTTGGGGACAAATGAGCAGTATATAGAGATCCTTCGATAAGCCTGTTCTTGCATGTCTAATGCTGAGTGGGAGCTTTTTGATGGAAAAGTGAATCAGAGATGAACCTTTATGTCAATCTCTTCATCTCAACTGCCATTTAAATCTTACAGTGCCTGAGAGGGATGCAGACAGGTGGACTTCCACTCTGTCACTTAACCCAGCCATACTGCAGAGTGGGGATCAACGTAGATAAACCATACATCTTCACCCTTACTCTCTCCCTCTCTGTTTCTCTGTTCTTTTCTCTTTGATTCTCCCTTAAGTTATATCAATTTAATCTAACCACATTTACCTCATGACTTTGGTTTTAGCTGGGAGATGGCAAAATCTCTCTTTCTCCCCATCTCTCACATAGCCAAGCCTCCAGCTGGGTCTCATTAATTAAGTTCCATTGCACACGCTGCAATTGAGCGACGTTCACAGACTGCATCTGGGGGTCGCTCACACACTCGGACGGACGCATCAACCCAGCGCCAACTTTTCACAAGGACAGATTCACCCTCTTTTTACTCCCTCTGTTCACCCGCAGTCCGGGAGACCAATCACCATGCCAACGTGTTGTATGACTGAGCCACCTGGCCGGACCACAAAAACAAAGAGATCCCCCTCATTGGTCAGGCCGACAGGAAGCTCCGCTCCTTTCTGCACCTGCTACAGGAAATTATATCAAAGCTCCCTTTGAGCTGAGAGAAGAAGTGGCAGAGCAAAAAAATAAATCTCGTATTGGCAAGTATTTGGCAACAAAAACTCCCTCTACAACCCATAGAGGCAGAGCCCTGTTCATTGTCACAGTTCATGTGTGGTGCGTTCATAAATAGACAGAATTAGGAGGGATGTGGCGTTGTCTCAGTTCGTTCAGAGACCCAGAGCTTCTGCTTTAAGCCGGACAGGTGAGACAGGAAACCGCCAGGGTGCCACCTTCACTGACAACCATATTAATGACTTCCATTCTCAGAGACACGGATGGCTTCTCCAAGACTCCAGCCACTCCAAAAGTCATTATCAGATGAGACAGGGCAAACCACCAGGGAACCGGGCAAACAGACCTGGAGCTAATGTTGTGTGTAGAGTTGGAGGACAAAAAAAACGAACTGAACGGATGTCTTTTCATACACTGTCTCTATGATGAAACCAGCACCTGCTCTCCCCTCGATGTGTGTGTATGTGTGAATGTCCGTATGTGGGTGTGAGTGTGTTTATGGATGAACGCGTGTGTGTGTCTGTGTGTGCCTGTGTGTGCGCCTGTGAACATACGTGTGCGTGCATCAGCTCAAGGGCATTCCAGGTAACAGCGGGAGTGAAAGGAGAACAAAACACACTGGAAAAACACAAATGCATTACTAGCAGCGGGACACGGACCAATCTTGCTCATCTACCCACGGTTCCTGCAAAACACTTCACAGACCATAACCCTACCCCATTCGCTCTACCCTATCTCAGCATTGGCTGAGATAAAGGCATATGTGGTTTGTGACCACACATTGCACACTCATTTTTGATTACAGCTGTCTTTCTTTCATACTGTGGCACCCTATTCTCTACGTAGTGCACTATTGAGCCCGATTGGCCCTGGTCAAAAGCAGTTCACTATATAGTGGCTTCATTCATTAGTGTGTGTGGTTTGGAACATTATGTTCCTGTGGGAACTTTCGGTGACTCGAGAGGCTCCCACGTCCTGTGTGACTGAACCACAGTGGGTCCCATCATGCTTAGGGTCATGTATAAAAATGCTGGGCAGGCACAGTTGCCTATTATTTTGGCTACCATGGCTAGAAGAAGAGATCTCAGTGACTTTGAAAGAGGGGTGATTGTTGGGGCACGTTTGGCAGGAGCTTCCGTGACTAAGACTGCTCAACTTGCTGATGTTTCACGAGTAACAGTGGCTAAGGTGATGTTGGCATGGAGGTCTGAGGGAAAGGCATCATCAACTAGGGGCAACTGTGATCAATAGCGCATACTCCTCGACCGTGATGTCTTGGTTTGAGGCAAAACAGACAAGCAACTCTGAGAGGGATACATGGTCGTGTTGCAGTGCATAAATCCATTATTACACCTACAAATGCACGTTTGCGAGTAAATTGGTGCAAACAACCCAGGCAGTGGTCAACTGAGCAGAGGAAAAAATAAATATGGCCAGATTAATCGTCCTTCACCCTGTTATCAACGAGCAGACGTGTGCATGTGCGGCCCACGCCAAAAGAAACCTACAGGCCCGAGTGCTTGTTTCCCACTGTGAAGGTTCTGTCGGCTCTGTTATGGTGTGTGGTGCATTTTCCTGACATGGTTTAGGTCCCCTTACAGGCCAATGTAAACACCAATAAATGCACAGCCATTCTGAGTGATCACCTTCAACCTATGGTGAATAATTTCTATCCTGATGGGAGTGGTCTCTTCCAGGATGACAATGGCCCCATTCACTGCACACGAGTGGTCACTGAATGGTTTAATGAGCATGAAAGCGATGTACACTATATGCGACGTGGTGGTACAACACCCTTTATGTTGGTGTTTCCTTTATTTTGGCAGTTACCTGTACATAATATCATATGTTCATATTGTAAAATATTACCCTACATTGTACTACAATGGGGGGGGGGGGGGGGGGTCACTGTAAAACATAATTCCCCTGGCTGACCTTTGACCCTCACTGCTGCAGAGATCCTGTAGTTTACGAGCGAGCCAGGGGGGCAACCATTAAAAATGGATCAACCATTCCTCATTAACTGCTAGTCCGGGGAGTGTGAAGACCAGTAGCAAAGACATTTCAGTGGGGGAATCTGGGCAGAATAGCAGCAGAGACTTTGATAAAAAGATAAAAGTTGAAAATAATTCAAATTAAATTGAGCTTGTGCTGAATTTGCAAAACCCAACAAACTTGATTATTCGATTCAGTCGGTACTGTGTGAATCTGCCACATACAACTTGGCACTGCAGTGTTACTTTTAATTTGAACGCACCCACCATTTATCGACCATAGTGGAGATTTAAATTTAATTGAATTAACTTCTGATACAGTTACTTTGCTATCTTTATCTATTCAGCAGCTAAGACCAAATGTGGCACTGGTGGTTTTTCATCGAAATAAGACAATTAGCAGCAGCTACTGTATGGACACCACGATTCACAGATTCTAGCTTTTCAGACCTCTCTATGTCTGTCTCATTACTCTAGTGTAAGGTCTGTCTTTCCATGCAGCGTATATGAGGCCTGGTAATGAGGAGAGGGGCCAAGCTGATTGTTGAGGCGAGCCACCAATCACAATTCGTTATACTGAGGTGCAATTAATGAAACCTTTAAGAGTTCCTTAAAGAGGACCATCGCTGTAGAGTTTTTCTATGGATTTTGGTCGGCTGATTGGTTGTTCTCTTGATTGGGGATCGGTGGACAAAGGTACCATAGGCAACCACTAGGTGGCACTGTGAACCTAAAATACAACTCTCTGGAGACAAATTGACTGAAGATTGAACTACGAAGCAGTTCGAATATCTCTTAGACGAAACAGCTGCCAGCAAAAATAATTACATAAAGATCCTTGGAAGTTTGGAGCACATTAGCCTGACTGCATTTATGTTTTCCACTTTTCAAATTCAATTGGAGTCGTTTTGAAAGGAGCCTTCATTTGTTAAAGCCTCTAAAACTGTAATTAATTGAACGTGATCGGGTGAAGTGGTCCAACGAGAGCGTGACGACTCTTGGGGGTTGCTCTGTGGTGTTTGTGTGTATTCTACTGAGGAAGGGGTCCAGAGTGTGGGGCTGTGCAGCTTTCAAAACATGTCGTAGTGTGAAACAGCACTAAATGCACTCGGCAGATTGTGCTTTGATGATACATTGGCGTCTGAGGCTTTCATTTCTGACTGCATTGACTGGGAATCCCAGAGAGATAGTCATTGACCATTGTGGAAATAGCTAATTGAAAACTGGCAGCATGGACAAAGTACGCTTTGAATAATTGATGCTAATTAAACATCCAACTTGTTTGCAGAGAAATTGTCCAACCCAAAAGGGGCTCAGATAGACTGCTAAACACATTGAAATGATAACCGTTCAGCTGCAGTAGCTGGACTGGACATTTCAGTTCAATAGATCTAAAATGGCCCTTACTTTTTGCCAAGGTAGGTTAGGCTATGTCTAAGCTGCCCCCTTTACTTGTTTCCTTCTGCTGCAATTGTCTATATATAGCCCTATCCACTCTATGCCTTGCACCTAACTAACTTGGGTATGTTTCTTACCCTGTCCTTCTTCTGCCCACTCCTGCTAGCTTGAGCATTCACGGGCATCACAACAAACCTACAATTATGAGCGGGTGGCAATTACAGTGTTCAAAGCCCAATGACCGACATGGAGTGGGCTGAGCAGAGGGCTTCACACAGAGATGGGGCTGTGTTAGAGAGATACACAATGAGAGGGAAAGAGAGAGAGGGAAGGAGGGAGGGAGATAGCTGATAAGTGCTTAGTGTATCTGTGATTGAGAAAAGGAGGGTGGGTGGATTGAATGTGCCCTTGTTCCACTTTTGAATTAATTTACTCAGATACAAAACTTCAAACATAGGGAACTAACTCACTCAGAGCTAAGGTAGGAACAGCACCCTGTATAAAACCCAATGGAACAATATACTGCAATTCTAAGCTGTCCTCTCTAGTGGCATGCAACAGCAGAAGAAACAAGGTGCCATCCACATCTCTGTCACTCATCTGCACCCCTCCAGCCTTATTTTCCATCCCGACAGATAAACACAAAACCAAACACAAAACCGCAGAGTTGTCCTGTATCACATCAATCTTTAGGAGAGGTAATCAAAGTCCCTGTAAGAGCTTATGCTCTCAAAACTTTGGGCTCTTTTCCCCAGGCGAGGATTTAGTTTGGGTTAAATCAAACAGAAACAACAATCTGCCTCAGTTTAATTTGCAGCAGTCAAGCATCATTCTATTTGACAAGATACTCTCCAGAACACTTCTGTTTCCCACCAGAAGGTACTTCAAACCAAATGGTCCCCCAGCTTGAAGAACTAATGAGTCCTCTAGTTGGCCTACGCTACTTCGCTAACTCAGGTAACAGTAAGGAAAACAGAAGTGCTAGCTAACTGCTTTCGTGTCTCTGACTTCTTTAATATGACATGCTATTTTATCAAATTGATTACCTAACGTTTTAATTAAATCATGCAACAATTAACTCATTAATAACCTGGGGAACCACGGAAGTATTAGTTTATATAGAGCGGCTATCTCCCGAATCCACTCTTAAAGATCTTTTATATCAATAGCAGTCAGTCATTAATTATTCTTAACCTAATATCAGTGTCATCTGAATGTTGTACAATTCTTGGTTATCTGCACAAACCCAGCCTTTAGTTATGAATCATCCATACACAAATTGGCTCAATTATTTATTTACTAACTAATTAAACAATTACAGAATATACAATACATAATAACATTATACAGTAAATACCGTCCCTAGTGGACTGAACAAAAACAGTTTGTTTATAACACGATAGATTCAGAGAGAAGAGAAGGGTTTTTTGGAAGGGAGACTAAGGAACAGCGGTCTCTATTGGACCTGGGAAACTATTCTCACATAAATACATATGGCACTAACGGTCGCTCATTCGGAAAAGCAATGTATTGTATTTACATGAAGCTGGCTTCGATAGTTGAGCTGGTGATGTGAGGCTCTGGTTTGCCCAGTCGATGTCGCCATCGTCCTTTGTGACATCTTCCGGGTCGTCGTGTGAGAGGTTCGCGTGGCCTAAGAGGTTCATCTCACTCTGAAGATGCTTCCGTGTCGGTCAGTGTTCTCGTACTAGATGTGCAACCTTTCCAGCTGCAGTCTGTTAGGCTGGAATCTAGGACTCACTTCTTCTTGAGCGATCAATACTTCAGAGTTCATACCATTTCACGTGTGAAGCAAGCTCTCTCGTTTCCTGGCCTGTATAGTTGAAATTAGCCCTTTTCAACGTGGAGGACAAGTCCTCCCTTTATTTGGAACTTAGGTGACTTTGTTACGGGGGCTTTTATAGAAATGTAGAAAAGAGTTTGGTTCATAATTTCCAACAAATGTCTATTCACTTGGGAGTGGCTACTGAGTAGTTAAACTTTACATGGGAGACAATTCTAATTTTAAAGCTTAACATCACATTACATCATTTCACAAATAGTTATCTTTACTCATTTATTTTATACAATAATTAGATGCAAGCCTCATAACTGAGGAACCTGTATAAACAGAGTTAGAGTAATGTGGCTGTATTGTCTTTCATGAGGTCACAAACATGAAACAAAACAGACCGGGTCATAGCTGGCTTCTCCACCGACTGTTTACACATTCTCCAAAATAGGAATATTGTTCAATTCTCAAATTCTGGGATGTAGTAGAATTTGGTGGGAGAGTTCCTTTGTTCTACTGTGACACTCTCTCTCCCATACTACATGGTCAGGGAGACAAGGAATTTACGACGTGGTTGTAAAGTCATAAAACTGCTCCACCTCCCCTCCTAACAGGAAAGGGGGAGGGGGTTGTTCACATCTCTGTTAGCCAATTCACTGAAAGGGCTAGCGTCATGACACCGCTAATGACCTGTGTGAAAAGGTTACTATTCCTTTAACGGCGCCTAGTGTTCTAGGGTTGCCATAGTTTAAGTACACATGACGACAGCGCTTTGGCCACATAGGTCCGCTCTCCTGGGTTTAGCTCCCATCTTTCAAAACAAACCCACACACTATAATTATTCCTGCTACTGCTCGTAAGTATGCCGAACCAGAGAGAGAAAGCATTCCCGCATTTATGGAAAACAAACAGCACAATAACACAAACATTTAAATGAGCCAAAATGGGGAGAACAGATGTTTCCACGTTCTGCTTGGCCGTGGCTGAAAGTGACACCACTAGGGACGGCTTCAACATAACATGCCATTTCCTGCATCTGGGACCAGTCTGTGAGCGCTATTGACGCTCACGCTAAGACCGCAGTTCCAGTGGTAGGACCTTGACACAGTGTGGTCAGTGTGTGCTAGCCACAGATGACGTCCATCCTTTGATGGTAACAAGGGTGCCACGAGTTGTTATAGTAATGGACCCCCACCTTTAGCTCAATCATGGCACCACTCTCACAATGTGGTTTACTTTGTCATACTTAAGATCACCAGGGGTAATCAGGGGAAATTATATATCAGCCTCTGAGTCATATTTTATTGTATTTTACCCCTTTTTTTCCTCGCCAATTTCAATCTTGTCTCATCATTGCAACTCCCCAACAGGCTCGGGAGGCAAAGGTCGAGTCATGCGTCCTCCGAACATGACCCGCCAAACCGCACTTCTTAATACTGGCCTGCTTAACCCGGAAGCCAGCCGCACCAATAATTCAGAGAAAACACCAATCAACTGGCGACCGAGGTCAGCCTGCAGAAGCCTGGCTCGCCACAAGGAGTCACTAGAGCGCGATGAGCTAAGTAAAGACCCCCCGGCCAAACCCTCCCCTAACCCGGATGACGCTGGGCCAATTGTGCGCCGCCCTATGGGACTCCCGATCACGGCCGGTTGTGATACAGCCTGGGATTGAACCCGGGTCTGTCATGTTTTTGACATTTGCGAGTCACAGCGGGGCCTCACAGAGTGTCATAGTAGCGGGGCAAAAAATGTACAAGCTCAACTATGGGTGTCATGGCAACTAAAGTGGTAGCTAGCTTCTCTTTTACCCTTTGATATCAACCAAAAAAGATAGGGAGGACATATCAGACTCTGGCCTCAGAATTGATTACCCTAGTACCTGCACCAGCCTATAGTGCGGTAGATGACAAAGTACTCGCACGTCACTTTAGTTCTTTGACTATCAGTGCTGAAAGCTATTCCAGAGCAATGAAAACAAACTTCTATTAATTAAGAGATGACAACAAGCAATTTCCTTTGTTCTCCCACGCAGGGGAGCTTGATCATAGAGCAAAGCCATCCTGCTTAACTTCTCTAGACCCAGTAAGATAACAGAAGCCACTTTTAATTCAGCTTTCATTACTTGCGATTGCTCTTAGTGCCTGCAGGAGTCTGTTTGCTTTGGCTTTTATTGCAGACCACTCATAAAATATTTAAGTTCAGAGGCTGCCCACTGGGCACACACTAGTTCAATCAACGTTATTTCCACGTCATTTCAACAAAATTACATTGAACCAACGTGGAATAGATGTTGAATTGACCTCTGTGCCCAGTGTGTAGCTATTCAGAGCTAATTATAGAGGCCACAAGTGTCATATTGTGTTATTGTATTCTATGCTATTATATTCTATGCTATATTGTATTACTTTTTGTGTAAGAGTGTTGGCCGCTGCCGACGAACAGTTGTAGACACAAAATCCCATGACAACCTGTGAAGTGCTTATTTTGATATCGAATGAGATCATAATTGTTCTTTGAATATAATATAAGACAGCGTTATTTCCCTAATAAAATGATCAATAGATGTGTTACTGTCTGCACTCTATATTGGGATGTGTGTTTGGGCCGTTGCACTGTTGTCTACAACAGGGCTAGGCAACCTTGGTCCTGGATCTCTCGGTGCGTTTGTTTATTCCACTTCTGCGTTACACTTTTCACTGTTTAGCCCCCCGTCAGCCCGCTTACTCACCCTGCAGTGCCTCCTTGGCGCGGTCTAGCTCCTGCTCCTTCTGGGCCAGCTGCACGCGGAGCTCGGTGGCTGAGAGCACGTCGGCGGAGCAGCCTCCGTGGCCCTCCTCCAGGTCCTTACTCAACATGTCCTTCATCTGCCTCAGCAGGTGCACCTCCTCCTGGAGCTGGGCCACCTCCTCCCGCAACAAAACTATGGAGGGAGACAAGGAGAAAGAGAGAGGTAATAGGGATCTATTTGTTATGAAATGGTGATACTCTAAACTGTACTGTTAAGTAGGGAGGGAGGGACAGAGATAGTTAGTCCTGCATTGGTTATGAAAATTATGGTAGGCCCACTCTAAACTGTACTGTAAAACAGATAGGAAGGAAGGAGAGAGCAGGGAAAGGAGCTAGGGAAAGATAGAGAAAGAGAGAGAGGTTAGGTCTCTATTTGGAATTGATGGTACTCTAAAATGTACTGTAACACAGAGAAGGGAGGGAGAGAGGGAGGGAAAGAGAGAGACTGGGAGTTTTAATATCACAGTTAGTTGTTGGAATTAATGGTATCTCAAACTATTCCCTGCTCTTGTATAGCAACACATGGTAGGACGGAGAGATGGAGGTAGAAAGGGGGACGGAATGAGAGAGAGTTTGTTTGTTGTAAATATTACTGCAAACTGCTGCCCTTTTGCATGAATGTTAGCTGTTGAACAACACAGAGAAATTCATATCATGCCAATGAAGGGCATAGCAAGAAAGGGCTCCACTGAAATCATCACAGAAATCAACAGGACAGAGATGGTAAAGTGACTGGAAAAAAGCATACAGAAGAACAAAGGTTCAACTGTCATTATGTACAGTATTTAGATAGATGCTTCTACATTCAAACAAACTGAGAACAAGACAGTTCTTCAGAAGGTGTGCTAAGATTAAACTCTGACCAATATGCAGCTAAAACATTGAACGATTTTCATACAATGAAAAAAGTCCTACTTGGATTTAACTGAGACTAATTTATAAAAAGGAACGAGTCGAGTCATCCTGCTCAGGAGAAGCTGGAGAAAACAGCTCATGCCCATCTCGACTGCCAAATATCAAAATCAGACTATTCTCATTTCCCAGCTCCAATATCCCAGCAGGAGACAGAAACTACGCAGTAATGAATGGGGAAGTTGAGCAGAGAAACATAGGTTCAGTTACATACGCCTTGCTAAAGAGCGGAAACAACCGTTTTCAGTGGAGTACCAAGGTTAAGATGTGGCTTGACTAAAAATTATTGTGTGGCTCATTGCAGAGAGCTTACAATAGGATAATAATATTCAGATGTTGGGCCATCTCCAAGAACATAACCTTATGCCTTACATGATGAAGAAACACAAATGTCTGGATGCACATCCTCTGTAATAATCATTTGGCATTATTCCCTTTAGCAAATCCATTCCATCGACAGTTTACAAAGGGTTGCTCTATGAGTTCCACAAAATTTAATACGCTCAGAATTCACACGGGGATGACATCCTTATCCATAACTAATGTCCTTATTAACTTCCACAGTGGCCAATCAAATCAAGACACTTTGGTTGTGTTTGTTGGCTTGATTGTTCCCACCCCCCATTACTCAAATGCCACTACGGTCATGTGATCTCTTTCCTGTGGTGGGTGGCGACCTTTCCCTGGAGCGTCCATCTCAACCCTGCTCATTAGTGCCCAGTGAGCACGTCGCCCACAGCTTTCCCAGCAATCCCCTCTCAGCAACTTGCTTCTCAGCTAACAGGGCTAACTGGAGACCGCTCTAGTATGTTTCCTGTTTCAACTGGGTCATGTTCATTAGGCACCAAACAGAGGAAAACAGACAAACACGGTGGGACTACCTGTATTTGTCTAATAAGAAACGCTCCTTTTTTGTTTTCAGTTCCAAAATGTTTCCGTTGCATTCCCTAATGAACATGACCCTGCATTTGCAAACATACCACAGCATTGGCTTTACCACCCCTCACAGAATGCAGCTTGCTACTCATCACTTTGGAAGAGTCTCTGAATCTATAACAAAGCTTTCAGAGAATGTCAATGCTTTTGTGATACCTGCATCATGCTGTTATTCAGAACTTTCTGTACTTTCTATTTGTGTTCACTGACTGAAATGAACCTGTAAGTGGCTCCAGATAAGGGTGCCTGCTAAATAACTCAAATGTAATGTAAAAGGGTTATTAGGGGAGTGGTTGAATAAAACCACCGGCGTGGCAGTGCGTGTCATTATGCTGAGGTGTAGTTAATGGAGCCGATAATAGACCCACATTTTGCGGAGCATCCCAAGCAGTAATACTTCATTGGGAGAGTGAGACCACAGGCCATTTTGGAAACACAAATTCACACATTTAGTAATGTTTGAGAATTCAATTACTTATTAAGTTAGCCTCTATTGATTGTGCTTGGGCAGCACATTAATGAGTCATAAGGACGTTGCTGAGCACAGAATATTGGGTTTTATCTCGTCAACACACCACACAAATCATACGAAACAATTACAGGGCTGACTGAGGCAACGGTCACTTGGGTCGTATCCAATCGGAACTGATAAGCGCACGTTCCCGGTGGAAGGCAAAGAAGTGTTCCTGAACTGTTCACTGTAAGAGTAGTGGGTTTGAAGTTTTTTTTTTTTTTCACAGAGAAATGAACATAAAGGTCTACTACTGTCTGTAATAACCAGATACACTTTGATTAGATGTTAGGTCTCACACCGCAAAACTCTGGGTATCAGGTTGATTGAATATCATCTATGAAAACATACTATTGCATCAAAGTTGTATGTTAACTTAGTCAGAGGGGATGAGAGAACTAAGTTCACACACCCCATTGAAAGAGACCTCCGGCAAGTACCCAAGCCATTTCTGATGTGTCTGTCTGTGAATATGCTACATTGTAGTTAGCGAGAGTCGCAGCCTCTCTGCAGGCGAGCGAAGCACTGAAACATTCCAGAATGAGAGGTGGTGGTGGCAAGGGAGGAAGATGGCAGCCTATTTGTCAGCGTTTATGCTTCCTTTGAGCTATGGATGAGGCGAGCAAGCACCACAGCTCTGCATGACAAATGACACCCAGAGTGAGTCTCCCGATAAGTGCAATCGCTCCTGCTCTCCTTCCTTTCCTCCTCAGGACTATCTGGTTATTCACCATAATTGAGGCTGCCTGTGTAGTGTGTACTAAGGGGCTGGGCGTGCGCTGTGTAGCTACCCTCATGGCTATGGCCTTCACTGAGACGATAGTAAAATATGAACGCATACTCTATATGCGGATGGATGTGAGGATGGATGTGAGCTTATGAGACAAATACAGAGTCACACCTGTGATCTCAATAAACAACTCCTAGTGCAGTGCAGTTGAATCACTAAGACAGAAATGGCCTTGTGAGCAAAATAAAAACCCGCATAATAAACAATGTGATCTATAATAACCCATGCAGTCATTCAGTTTGCACAGCTAATTAGTATTCAATCACTCTGGCAGCCACACACGGATGTGACACAAAAGAACAGGGGCGCCATTGTGTCACTGACTCGCTGTTGATGCCTCGAGTGAAGAGACGTGTTTACGCTTCTCCCCACTAAACATTGAAAAGCAAATCATCCACACAATCCCTTCGAACAGGCTTTCTCACTGATCGAGACCACTATTAGCATCATCAAAAACTCTTTCAAATTCACAGGAAGAATAGTAGCCTAGCTAGCGTAGCACCTTTAGTGTCAATTCTTCACATGGACGACAATAATGTACAACAATGCAAGGTTTTTGACTGTCAGACCTGTGAGTCCACAGAATGTGAGAGGTGTGTGATAGACGGTGGATGAAGTTGGTACGATACTGAAGATAAAGAAGTAGCAGTGTTCGTTTGCTGTGGAGCAGCACTGTTAGCGACGGTGGGCTACATGCAAGGGAATGAGAGGAATCCGTCAGGGCTGTACACTCTCTCCTCAGGGTTTTGAGGAGTAATGAATCTTCCACTAGCCGAGCCTTCACCGCCACCTGTTCCCCACTGGCTAATACATCCAACTCA
The DNA here is from genome assembly GCF_045679555.1 of Salvelinus alpinus. Taxonomy (NCBI): domain Eukaryota; kingdom Metazoa; phylum Chordata; class Actinopteri; order Salmoniformes; family Salmonidae; genus Salvelinus; species Salvelinus alpinus. Next base: position 12,425,800 of record NC_092113.1, read on the forward strand.
TTTGTGCTAGCTAGCACACCTGCCAAGTGGCAGCTAGCAGCTATCTCACAAGCCAAACAGGGGCTTGCTTAGCATAGTCACAAACTTTGAGCTAGCACCTGACTCCAGCCAGTTTGAAATGAACTGCTGAAGTGGACCTAGTACACTTGTCAAATGGAACGAACTCAACTGCCTCACTTCAACTAGTACACCTGACTGCAAGAAGCTCATCGGCTCAACCATGACTTAACTACAAATTTGCGCTTTCAAAATGATCAAGCTTGCATATCATACTTGAGCTAGCACATTCATCAACTTGTGGCCAGCACCCAACCATGACTCCAAGATTGATGGAAACTTGCTCTTATACAGTCAGTATATAAGCTACTAGGTCTACAACCAAAACAGTGCTATATGATATTTTGTGTCATTCAATGCCCACAGCACATTCACGGTAAGTTTAAAGTGCATTATACAAATTCTAATCATTCGGGTGTAAATGTTTTTCTTTGACCAACATCTTATATAATTCTGAGGTTTCAAAGGGACACAATTGAGGCTAATGACCAATGAAATTCGGCTGCTTGCTTGAAACTGTGAAATATGTGCATGCATTAACACCCCTCCATCCCTCCAGCCACTCCTCTCCAATTCACCAACCAAATCTGCTTCTACTTATCGTGATTCATAGAAACAGTAAATAAGATATGTCCATGTAAATGACTGTTTAAACGAGTCTATTTGCATAATGGCAGCCATTCTTCAGTTGCTATGCAATGGGATCAGTAAATTATGGGACTGATGTTGCTATCCCCGGTGTCTCTGATGCACTGATGGAGAGATAAACATGACTCTCGCACTATATCAGACAGTAGTAACAAGTACGTGTCAGTTATAAGATGGAGGATAGTCAGGGCTGACAAGACACCAGCTATAAAAACCAAAACATCAGCACCTCTGTGGGAATTCTGAATCAGCTAGCCCTTTCCTGGTATGGAAAAGCATGGATATAGTGATATAAGAAGATAATGCAAATATCACTTCTACACAACTACACTTCTCTTGCCTGCCTATACCAACTCCTTGCTCTGGCTAACAAAATGCTACGCTACGACTGCGGACGCTAGTTTATTCTCTGCAGAAGATCTGAGCACCTACCCAACGTTTTCCAGGACGTAAACACATTCGAACCGTTCTGATTAGTCCCAGAAACAGATGGGCAACTACACATCTTTACATACCAGTAAGCTTACGTCAATGCCACATTGTCTCTATCAAGGCTCTAGTTCATTGTGTGGCTAAACAAACATTAATTCTATGAAAATGTAAGCATCAAGCTTCAAATTTTCCTGCACCACTTTAAGTCTCCATCATTGGTTAACAACAAACAATTGGGAGAGAGAGTGAACAGTTTGCCTGTATACTACCTTAACATAACCTTAAATCATTGCAAGGAGTATTTCATTCCGCTGCACCTCAGACTGTTGTGCACTCCTTTCTCTGGGTTATCTGTGATTAGCTTTCTCTCCCTTTACCTCTCTCTCCTCTTCCTCGCTCCTCCAATAGAAACAGTGGAGATTCTCGAACCTTACCTGTGTGTCTGAACGTTCTGGCAATCTGTCAGAAGGCTGAAAAGATTTGGCATGGACTCCCTATCCTGTTGCCTAGTTACTTTACCCCTACAGTGCCTTCACACCCTTTAGTTTTTCCACATATTGTTGTGTTACAAAATGCGATTTAAATTGATTTAATTGATTTAATTTTTTATCAACGATCTAAACAAAATACTCTGTAATGTCAAAGTGGAAAAAATCTCACATTTGTAAAAAAAAAAATTATATGAAAAAGAAAACACTAATATATGTTGATTAGATAAGTATTCAACCCTGTGCGTCAATACATGTTAGAATCACTTTTGTCAGCAATTACACCTGTGTCTTTCTGAGTAAGTCTAAGAACTTTGCACACTTGGATTGTACTGTCACGATCGTTATAATGAGTGGACCAAGATGCAGCGTGGTATGGTTCCATCCTCTTTATTTAGAAGTGAAACTCAAAGAAAACATTAAATCTCAAAACGAAACATGAAACTACTATAGTGCTCGCAGGCAACTATACAAAGTCAAGATCTCACAAAGCAGAAAGGGGAAATGGCTGCCTATGATCCCCAATCAGAGACGACAATAAACAGCCGGAGATTCCGGGACTGCGGACCGTCGCCGTAGGTTCCGGACCGCGGACTGTCGCCAGAAGCTCTGGACTGGGAACTGTCGCCGAAAGCTCTGGACTGGGAACTGTCGCCGGAAGCTCTGGACTGGGGAGGCGCACTGGAGGAATGATGCGTGGTGCCGGTACAGGTGGCACCGGGCTGGTGACACGCACCTCAGGGCGAGTGTGGGGAGGAGGCACAGGACGTACTGGACTGTGGAGGCGCACTGGAGGCCTGACGCGTGGGGCCGGTACAGGTGGCACCGGGATGATGACACGCACCTCAGGGCGAGTGCAGGGAGGAGGAACAGGACGTACTGGACTGTGGAGGCGCACTGGAGATCTGGAGCGTAGAGCTGGCACAACGCGTCTTGGACAAATGACCACCTTCACACGGCAAGTGCGGAGAGCTGGCACAGGACGCACTGGGCTGTGAAGGCGCACTGGGGACACAGTGATAGGAGCCAGCGCAGGATGTACTGGACCCTGGAGGCGTACTGGAGACAAGGAGCGCTGAGCCGGCACAACTCGTCCTGGACAGATACCCACTTTAGCACGACAAGTGCGAGGAGCTGGCACAGAACGCACTGGGCTGTGAAGGCGCACTGGGGACACAGTGCGTATCACCGCAAAACATGGTGCCTGACTGGTCACACGCTCCCCACGGTGAGTACGGGGAGTTGGCTCTGGTTCAAAACCTGGCTCCGCCAACCACCGTGTGCCCCCCCCAAAAAAAATGTTTTGAGGCTGCCTCTCGGGCTTCCGTCGTGGCCGCGAACCCCGGTGTTGTCGTTGTTGTTCCCTCGCTGCCTCCGTCTGCTCCCATGGAAGGCGATCCTTTCCGGCCAGGATCTCCTCTCACGTCCAGGATCCCTTACCGTCCAAGATATCCTCCCATTACCAGGATGTCTGCTCCTCCTGGCCACGCTGCTTGGTCCGTTTGTGGTGGGATCTTCTGTCACGATCGTTATAATGAGTGGACCAAGATGCAGCGTGGCATGGTTCCATCCTTTTTATTTAGAAGTGAAACTCAAAGAAAACAATAAATCGCAAAATGAAACGTGAAGCTACTATAGTGCTTGCAGGCAACTATACCTAGCCAAGATCCCACAAAGCACAAAGGGGAAATGGCTGCCTAAATATGATCCCCAATCAGAGACTACGATAAACAGCTGCCTCTGATTGGGAACCATACAAGGCAAACATAGAAATATATACAGCTAGATGACCTACCCTAGTCACACCCCGACCTAACCAACATAGAGAATAAAAAGCTCTCTATGGTCAGTGCGTGACATGTACAATATGTTCACATTATTCTTTTTAAAATTCTTCAAGCTCTGTCAAGTTGGTTGTTGATCATTGCTTGACAGTCATTCAAGCCGATTTAAGTCAAAATTGTAACTAGGCCACTCAGGAACATTCAATGTTGTCTTGGTAAGCAATTCCAGTGTATATTTGGCTTTGTGTTTAGGTTATTGTCCTGCTGAAAGGTAAATTAGTCTCCCAATGTCTGTTTGGAAAGCAGACAACCAGGTTTTCCTCTAGGATTTTGCCTGTGCGTAGCTCTATTCTGTTTCTTTTTATCATAAAACTCCCTTGCCGATGGCAAGCATACCCATAACATGATGCAGCCACCACCAAGCTTGAAAAAATGAAGAGTGGTACTCATAGAAGTGTTAAGTTGGATTTGCCATTTTTTGTAGTTTTACTTTAGTGCCTTATTGCATGTTTTGGAGAATATTTTTTTTGCTGTACAAGCTTCCTTCTTTTCACTCTGTCATTTAGGTTAGTATTGTGGAGTAACTACAATGTTGTTGATCCATCCTCCGTTTTCTCCTATCACAGCCATTCAACTCTGTAACTGTTTAAAACAGTCACTTTATGATGAAATCCCTGAGCGGTTTTCCTTCCTCTCTGGAAACTGAGTTAGGAAGGATGCCTGTACCTTTGTAGTGACTGGATGTATTCAAAGTGTAATTAATAACTTCACCATGCTCAAAGGCATATTCAATGTCTGTTTTTTGTTAAAAAAAAAATATATACCCATCTACCAATAGGTGCCCTTTTTTGCGAGGCAATGAAAAACCTCCCTGGTCTTTGTGGTTGAATCTGTGTTTGAAATTCACTGCTTGACTGAGGAACCTTACAGATAAATGTATGTGTGGGGTTCAGAGATGAGGTACTGTAGTCATAAAAAATTCATGTTAAACACTACTATTTCACACAGAGTCCATGCAACTTATTATGTGACTTTTGCAAATTTGTACTCCCGAACTTATTTTGGCTTGCTATAATAAATGGGTTGAGTACTTAGTTACTCAAGACATTTCAGGTTTTGCTTTTAATTAATTTGTAAAAAATTTGTAAAACATAATTCGACTTTGATATTATCGGGTATTGTTTGTAAGTCAGTGACAAAAAAGTCAGCCTTTAACACAACAAAATGTGGAAAAAAGGGTGTGAATAGTTTCTCAAGGCACTGTATCTACCTAAATTACCTCATAAAACTGCTCATCAACACGGTACTGGTACCCTGTGTATATAGCCAAGTTATTGTTACTCATTGTGCATTTATTCCTCGTGTTATAATTGTTTTGTATAATTTTTAGATTTTTCTCTCTACATTGTTGGGAAGGGCCTGTAAGTAAGCATTTCACTGTTAGTCTACACCTGTTGTTTACGAAGCATGTGACAAATAACATCTTACTTGATTTGATTTGTCAATGTCTGGCGGAAACGAGGCTGCTGAAATTGGACTTGGCTGGAATGGAAACTGAGGTCTAAATTGATAGAGAATGACAGCAACTGTCTAGAGGGGGGTGCATTTTTTGATTGTTTTTCCCTCTTCAGACTGAGTTCAATTGGGGAGACAAAATCAATTAATGTGCTCCATGTCCCTGTAGAGTTCTCGTTCTGCTGACTCATTGAGTGGGGAACGGGATGCTAAGGTGTAGCAGAGTGGAAATTCCATCCCAATCTGGGCGCAACCTCACAGCCCCTTTGCACACCAACACAACGCCACTCAATAAGCATCGTCAATACCTCTGAGACCAGAAAAGCCTTTTGTGGCTCTGGCGCAATGGTACTTATAGGTCTCAACGTCACTGCACAATAGCTATCAGACACCTAGTTAACTTTGAATGGGGTATGGTAGTAGGTGCCAGGAACTGCAACGCTGCTGGGTTTTTCACACGCAACAGCTTCCTGTGTGTAGGGGGGTGTAACTCAATACTAGGAAGGTGTTCTTAATGTTTGGTACACGCAGTGTAGGTCCTTGAAAGCTTTTCTGAACAGCTCAGTCTTTAGCTGTGCCTTAAATGAGGCCCGTCACTGTACTCAACTTGAGTGGGTTGAGTCACTGATGGGATCTTCCTGTCTGGTCTTGCGCCCCCTCGGGCTTGTGCGGTGGAGGAGATCTTCGTGGGCTATACACAGCCTTGTCTCAGGGTAGTAAGTTGGTGGTCTGTTGATATCCCTCTAGTGGTGTGGGGGCTGTGCTTTGGCAAAGTGGGTGAGATTATATCCTGCCTGGTTGGCCTTGTCCGGGGGTATCGTCGGACAGGACCACAGTGTCCCCCGACCCCCCGCAGCATCTATGCTGCAATAGTCTATGTGGGCTAGGGCCAGTCTGTCCTACCTGGGGAAATTCTCCTGTCTTAACTGGTGTCCTGTGTGAACTTAAGTATGCTTCCTCTTATTCTCCCATATCTCTCTCCCCCCGTTTCAACTGTTCTGCCTGGGGCTATGGAACCTGTTCACCGGACCTACTGTTTCCCTCCCTCCCTCAGAATGATCGGCTATGAAAAGCCAACTAATATTTACTCCTGAGGTGCTGGCCCGTTGCACCCTCTATAGCAACTCCAGTCCTCGAGAGCCTGATTGGTGTCACACTTTTTCTCCATTCCTAGCAAACACAGCTGATTAATCAAATTGCATTCTAAGCTGAAGATCATGATTAGGTGATTATTGGAGTCAGGTGTGTTAGCTGGGGCAAAACTGTGACACCAATCAGGCCCTCGAGGACTGGAATTACCCACCCCTGCTCTACAACCACTGTGATTATTATTTGACCCTGCTGGTCACCTATGAATGTTTGAACATCATGAAGAACGATCTGGGCTTAATGGCCATGTACTCTGATAATCTCAACCTGGCACAGCTAGAAGAGGACTGGCCACCCCTCAAAGCCTGGTTCCTCTAGGTTTCTTCCTAGGTTCCTGCATTCGTAGGGAGATTTTCCTAGCCACCGTTGCTAGCCAGCATTGCTTAATGTTTGGGGTTTTAGGCTGGGTTTCTGTATAATCACTTTGTGACATCTGCTGATGTAAAAAGGGCTTTATAAATACATTTGATTTGATTAGATTTGCAGCCCTGACAGCGATTGGAAGTGTGTTCCCCAGCCGAGGAGCCACACAACTGAAAGCCCTGTCACCCAGGGCTAATGAAAGGAGATAGACCTGGAGGAGCGAAGGTTGCGTGTGGGGCAGCAGGGTAGGATGAGGTCAGACAGATACGCGTGTTCTGAGTTCTGGATAGCTTGGTAGGTGTGAACCAGGATTTTAAAGTCAATGCATGAGAATATGGTGAGCCAGTGAAGGTTGAACAACACTGAAGTGATGTGCTCGCGGGGTGAGGTGTGAGTGAGGACACGTGCAGCACAGTTCTGGGAATATTGTAGCCTTCTTAGGCACTTGGCAGATGCACCAACAAACAGGGCATCACAATAGTCCAGACGGGATGAGACAAAGGAGTGGATAAGTCCCTCAGTTGCAGGCTGTGGCAGCATATGTCATAACCTGGCAATGTTCCATTTTTTTTATATATATTTTTTAAAACTTTGGTCACACTTTGAAGCGGGCTTCAAACGAGAGTGACTGTCAAATATCAAATCAAACTTTATTTGTCACATGTGCCTAACACAACCTTACCGTGAAATGCTTATTTACAAGCCCTTAAACAGCAATGCGGTTCAAGAAGAGTTAAATATATATATTTATTTCCAAATAAACTGAAGTAAAAAATTATAAAAAATTAACTAAATAAAATAACGAGGCTATATACAGGGGGTACCGAGTCAATGTGTACGGGTAAAGTGACTATGCATAGATAACAGCGAGTAGCAGCAGAGTAAAAACAAATGTCATTAGTCCGGGTGGCCATTTGATACATTTTTCAGTAGTCTTATGGCTTGGGGGTAGAAGCTGTTAAGGAGCCTTTTGATCCTAGACATGGCACTCCGGTACCGCTTGCCGTGCGCTAGCAGAGAGAACAGTCTATGACTCCTCTGACACCGCCTATTATATAGGTCCTGGATGGCAGGAAGCTTGACCCCAGTGATGTACTGGGCCGTACGTACCACCCTCTGTAGCGCCTTACTGTCAGATACTGAGTAGTTGCCATACCAGACGGTGATGGTGCAGCTGTAAAACCTTTTGAGGATCTGTGGACCCATGCCAAACCTTTTCAGTCTCCTGAGGGGTAATAGGTTTTGATGTGAGGGGCCCCTGAGGGGCCCCAGTGTTGAGGATCAGAGTGGCAGACTTGTTGTTACCTACCCTTACCACCTGGGGGCGGCCCGTCAGGAAGTCCAGGATCCAGTTGCAGAGGGATGTGTTTAGTCCCAGGGTCCTTAGTTTAGTGATGAGCTTTGTGGTTACTATGGTGTTGAACACTGAGCTGTAGTCAATGAACAGCATTCTCACATAGGTGCTCCTTTTGTCCAGGTGGGAAAGGGCAGTGTGGAGTGCGATTGAGATTGCATCATCTATGATCTGTTGGGGCGGAATATGAATTGGGTCTACGCTACGCGGGATGATGCTGTCGATGTGAACCATGACCAGCCTTTCAATGCAATTCATGGCTAGTGACGTGAGTGCTACGGAGTGGTAATCATTTAGGCAGGTTACCTTAGCTTCCTTGGGCACAGGGACTATGGTGGTCTGCTTGAAACATGTAGGTATTACAGACTTGGTCAGGGAGAGGTAATTGTCCGAACCAGCTTGGTTACATCAGCTGCAGTGACTGTGGTGAAGGTGCGTAGTACTGGGCAGATCACCTACAGGGGCTGGAGAGGACAGGATAGTGTTGATGTTTTCAATGTTGCTTTGGAAGAAGCAAAGGTATTGATTGCACCGTTCTGGGGAGGCTGAGGTTACAGAGTTGTTCACGAGTTGAGGGAGCTTGCTCACAGTAGAGAACAGCACCGGTAGTTACCACTGCCATTGCTGATCAGTTAGGAGTAATAAGATGTTCGAGCTGCATTTAAGGGCTCTTTGTGGTTTTTCTTATGTTTGTCATACATCTGCACATGTACTGTTAGCTCAGTCTTTTTATACTGTCGTTCTAGACAACGGCCAGTTGATTTGCGAGAGAGTAGCTCAGTGTATCAGAGAGAAGATTTGGAGAAAAACACCAGGCAGGTTTATAAAGTAGCAACTTCATCCAGTGTGGAGGCCAAGGCAGTGTTGTATTGAGCCACAGAGTCAGTAACAGGCAGGTTGGAGATGGATTCAGTAAGCTGGGTTGTGTTTATAGTTTTGAGACTCCTAAATGAATGGGGTGTTTCTAGGGCTGAGTGGGTACAGGAATAACTAGGATGAAGGTGATGAATTTGTGGTTGGACAGCCCTGACTCATGTCCATCCAGTTTGGCCAGATCCACCCCTGTAGTACAGATCAGGTCCAGAGTATGGTCTTTGTTGTGGGTGGAAAAGTCCACATGCTGTTGGAGTCCAAAGTTGGGAGTCCAGGACATCAGCCAGGAGAGTAGAAAGTGCAGTCAGGGGAGTCGACATGTATGTTGAAATCACCAAGCACTAGCATAGCAGGGCACAAGGGGCTCAGGTGTATTAGTAGCTCAGATGGTTTAGAAAGAAGGTCAGAGTAGAGCTTAGGAGGCCAATAAATCAGCACAGTTAGTACTGATGCATTTGGTTCTAACAACCAGTAGTTCAGTTTAGTGACAAATACTTCCCTTCTCTTATCATGGCGTCCCCTTTGACCAAAGCAAGTCTATATAAATTGACAGGCCCGGATTAAGAAATCATAGGCCCCGGGGCTATGTTTTAATAGTACACAAATGACCGAAATGAGTGGCTACTTTAACACTGACAAACTGAGATGAATCTCTTCTTGAATTCAAACAAACAATAGCCCAGGCCAATGAAGCAACACACAGATTGTACAATATTAGTAGACAATGTATATACAGGATATACAGTGCATTCGGAAATTATTCAGACCCATTCACTTTTCCACATTGTAACGTAACAATCTTATTCTAAAATGGATTAAATAAAACATACATCTACACACTATAACCCATAACGACAGAGTGAAAACAGGTTTTTAGAAATAAAAACAGAAATAACGTATTTACATAGGTATTCAGACCCGTTGCTATGAGACTCGAAATTGAGCTCAGGTGCAAACATTCTGTTTCCATTGATCATCCTTGAGATGTTTCTACAAGTTGATTGGAGTCCACCTGTGGTAAATTCAATTGATTAGACATGATTTGGAAAGGCACACACCTGTCTATATAAGGTCCCACAGTTGACATTGCAATGTCAGAGCAAAAACCAAGCCATGAGGTCGAAGGAATTTTCAGTAGAGCTCCGAGACAGGATTGTGTCGAGGCACAGATCTGGGGAAGGGTACCAAAATATTTCTGCAGCATCGAAGGTCCCCAAGAACACAGGGGCCTCAATCATTCTTAAATGGAAGAAGATTGGAACCACCAAGACTCTTCCAAGAGCTGGTCGCCCAGCCAAACTGAGCAATCGAGAGAAAAGAGCCTTGGTCAGGGAGGTGACCAAGAACCCGATGGTCACTTTGACAGAGCTCCAGAGTTCCTCTGTGGAGATGGGAGAACATTCCAGAAGGACAACCATCTCTGCAGCACTCTACAAATCAAGCCTTTATGGTAGAGTGGCCAGACGGAAGCCACTCCTTAGTAAAAGGAACATGACAGCCCGCTTGGAGTTTGCCAAAAGGACCAAAGTGGAAATAAGCTTGTCAGCTTTAATGTGTTATCCTTGATGATTTTCTTAATTGTATGTGGAGGTGTCACCGGCTGGAGCGCCCTTATGTATTTAAAAAAAAATAATAACTCATAAATGTGATTAATCAATCAACTTAAATGACTCTCAGACCATGAGAAACAAGATTCTCTGGTCTGATGAATCCAAGATTTAACTGAAGGAAACCAGGCAACGCTCATCACCTGGCCAATAAGTATGGTTGTGGCAGCATCATGTTGTGGGGAGGATTTTCAGCAGCAGGGACTGGGAAACTAGTCAGAATCGGGGGAAAGATGAACGGAGAAAAGAACAGAGAGATCTTTCATATAAACCTGCTCCAGAGCGCTCAGAAATCAGACTGGGGCAAAGGTTCACCTTCCAACAGGACAATGACCCTAAGCACACAGCCAAGACAGTGCAAGTGTGGCTTCACACAAGTCTAACAAAATGTGGAAAAAGTCAAAGGGTCTGAATACTTTCCAAATGCACTGTATACAGTACCAGTCAAAAGTTTGGACACACCTACTCACTCAAGGGTTTTTCTATATTTTTACATTGTAGAATAATAGTGAAGACATCAAAACTATGAAATAACACATATGGAATCATGTGTTAAAAAAAAAGAATTGTTAAACAAATAATACATATTTTAGATTTTAGATTCCTCAAAGTAGCCACCCTTTGCCTTGATGACAGCTTTGCACACTCTTGACATTCTGTCTACCAGCTTCACCTAAAATGCTTTTCCAAGAGTCTTGAAGGAGTTCCCACATTCTGAGCACTTTTTGGATGCTTTTTCTTCGCATACCGGTCCAACCCAACTCATCCCAAACCATCTCAATTGGGTTGAGGTCGGGTGATTGTAGAGGCCAATTCATATGATGCAGCACTCCATCACTCTCCTTCTTGGTCAACTAGCCCTTACACAGCCTGGAGGTGTGTTGGGTCATTGTCCTGTTGAAAAACCAATGATAGTCCCACTGAGCGCAAACTAGATGGGATGGCGTATCGCTGCAGAATGTAGTCATGCTGGTTAAGTGTGTCTTGAATTCTAAATAAATCACAACAGTATCACCAGCAAAGCACCCCCGCACCATCACGCCTCCTCTATGCTTCACGGTGGGAACCACACATGCGGAGGTCATCCATGCACCTACTCTGCGTCTCACATAGACACAGCGGTTGGAACCAAAAATCTCAAATTTGGACTCATCAGAGCAAAGGACAGATTTCCACCGATCTAATGTCCATTGCTCGTGTTTCTTGGCCCGAGCAAGTCTCTTCTTATTATTGGTGTCCTTTAGTAGCTGTTTCTTTGCAGCAATACGACCATAAACGGACAAGCCTGTCACGGATCTCTCCAGAACTTTCCTCACGCACACCTGTCCCCTATTCCCACAGATTAGTATTTGTATCTGTGTGCCCTTTGGTTTCCATGGTCTTGTCGATTATTGTTACTATGTGTGTTGGTGTGTGTGAGTAACTGTGCTGTGTGTTTGGGGTTTCGTGCCCTTGTGGATTGCGCAGATGATTACGTGTCTCATCCCGTGCGTTAATCATTGTGCGTGTGTGTTATTTATTCAAGGCACTCCTCGCTCTTTTGTTTTGGGTTTCAATCCTGTGTGTTGTGTACGTGTTTGTTTGGTCTTTGTCCCCGTGCCTTTACACGGCACGTCATAGTTTGGGAGAAATAAAAACCCTGTTACGCATTCCTGTGCCTGTCTCCTGAATCCTTTATACCAGCGTGACAAAGCCACCATGACAGCTACAGTGCCAAGAGATCATTCCTTCAAAACAAATGAGTCTTCTAAAGAATGTGACAGTGAATAACAGGAAAAGATGCAGTGTTTATGGAAGGGTTCGCTAACAGGGCTCCTAAACATTCCTCCTCTGAGATTGAGAAGGCTATCTAAGCCTTATCCAAGGCGTTCAATACAAGAACCATTGTATGAGAGCCAGGAAGAACAATAGAACTACCCAAAAGAGGAATGTATTGAATCAAAGGGGGAATGAAAGAATAGTCCGAGTCAGGAATGCGGCGAGCGGCAAGTACATTCTTGACAGGAGGTAACAGCCTACTTCCTCCTATTTGTTTTGGACTTGGCAGCAGTCGAGCTATGGCAATGCAGTGCTTGAATATCAAATTCAAACAGATGGGCTTTGTAAAATCATTAAGAGATAATCTTGCTGAGTAAAGCTTAACCTGTCTCAACCACCACTTTAATTAAGAAGTTGTTATATTCCAAATAGTCTTATGAGTTCTATCATTAAATCATTTACTTATTCATTACCATATTATACAAGAAGAAAAAGTGAATTCAAAAGATGAGTAAAGCATTTGTATTTCTAGGAAACCTTTACAACACTTCAAGTAAAGTACTTCAAGTATTTTACCCCTAGGGCTCCCAGACAACAATAGACTGAGCCATGGCCTCCCTCGTTAACTTCGTCTCTGTCTCATCGCTGATGATGCCTGAAGACTTGAAGAAGCCAGTTGCACTGTGCTGTGGGTATGTCAATTAAACCTAGATGGCCATGACAGGCTCTGTCTCCGGCCTAATTCCAAACCAATCCCTCGCTCCCTATCCCTAGGCCCCTATGGACTCAAGCAGATCTGAAATGCCTGGCAAGGACTAATACCACATTGTTGATACCTATCCAAGAGATATATGAGAAGTCAAGGGTTTAGGGATAGGGCCAAGATATTGATTTGGAATTGAGACTCTGTCTGTCTCCATGGTTGTGCCATTGTGCCAGTGCGTAGCGAACACACCAGAATACTGCACACTCACAACACAGTCACATTTCTCCCATCCCATGTGCTCTTCTCCAGCCACGGAATGCAGCCTGAGAATGAGTTATACTTCATGGATTTATCATTGATTCCACAGAACATTAAAAAGTCAGTGTTCAAACCCACGGTCAGTTAGAGGGAGATTGAAACAAAGTCCTTGTTCAAGCGTGGTGGTTTTTACATATGCAGAAGGCAATGGCTCCTTTTCAAGGTGATACATTCTACCTGCCTTGGTAATAAACCAAACAGAAACGTCTGCAATTTCCAAGGTTGGACTGCATAGGAAACACACACCAAAGCCTGGTTAGCTCTGGCAGTTGTGGCAACGTTAAGCACGCCCTTGCTCCAGTGAATGTGATTCTCGATGTGACTCTCGGAAGAGGTTAAGATGTGAAACAAATGGATGTGTCACTAGCATTTTGAACTGTAAGTAAAAGGCCTGCTCCACATTGCTCATATAGCCGTATAACTATGGTCATCTCTATAAGAGAAAAGTAAATAGACCTTAAGGTGGAATTGTTGTGAATGCCATATTTAACCAACTGGGGTGGGAAAGTTATTGAGAGGTGTGTGGTGGTGGGAGGTATTGCTTGACCATATCCCCACATGACTTGCACACAAAGACACACACACACAAGTTGGATGGGGTATTGATCAGTGTTGCCCTTTGTAGGTCAGCTGTAAGCATTAGCCCAAGGCTGACCTTTCAGTCTAGGAGGGATACATGAGGCTAGTCTGTCTACTTCAGTTTAGGGTTATGGAAGAGTCACATACTGCCGCATATACACCGTATTTGATATTTGCTTTATGCTGCTTTATAAGGGGTTACCTCAATGACAACATAACATCATGCTGTATGGGTTGATATAGATAGCATTCTGTATAATATAAATAACACAGTAATCATGACCTTACTGATCACACGTACACACTAACACCTCAACATCCCCACACACGCACAAACATATCTTTACGGGCCATTGATAGTGAATCCATCAGTGGCTGTGGATCATAGCGCTTGCTGGCTGAGCTCTGACTACTGATGAAGGCAGTGTTGCTGCATCTGGAGAGTCCTCTCTGTGGATTAGCTAGTCAATTCACATAAGCAGAACAATCAGCTGGAGACGCCTGAGGACATTACAGGGTCGGGCAGCGTGACGAAAATGAAAAGCGCAGGGGACGCAGCTCCGGGGGCACTCCATTACAGAAATGCAGCTAACATTCCTTATTGATGGAGACAGTGACGAGGGGGAGTCGGGACTCATTTGTAAGAGAGATAGGGTTGCTCACATTAACACTCATTGATGAGCTGGAGTGTGCTTTCTGCAGAGGCTACACCACTACCCCCACTCTGACATACAACCTTAACTGTATGATGACAGTCAAAACAGAGATGATGAAGATGCTAATAACATTCACAACCTGGGTATAGAGTTAAACCTGTAAAGCCAATTCATGGTGAGAAATGCCTCTGAAATTTAGCAGGCATTGATGATCATGTATGTCAGGGTTAGAACTGCAATACAGCAGGACAGACTAGTGGCCAATGCCCCATCTAGCAAATACTCCATCTAGCCCGAGAAATCTACAGTCTAACATAAAGGAATGTGACATGCCCCACACTGGCAAGCGTATTTCATGCTCCAGGTCCCCAGAGCAATGAGGGATGCACTTTTGGGAGTGTGTTTGGAGAAGAGCGTGACAGTGACTGAAAAACAGTCCAGTAGGAAAGATTAGCTATTTTCCCCAATCGCATACCTACCAAATCTACTCGCATCACCCTAAAAGCCAAATCTTGTCTGTTGATTGTATCAGCCAGACTGGCCATGGCCAGCACACGTCTCAGTGGTGTACGCACGTCCATTTTTTCTCTCAGGGACTAGTTAAAGACAGACAAATTGAATCCAGAAAGGATATGTACACTCTGAGTCATTTATACTCCCAAATAGTGAAGGTTTATTTTTGATAAACTGAGCATGGCTGACTGCGTTGTGAACCATTGCTAATTAACTATTAAGAAGGGTGCAAGTGTAGCATTACAGTACTTTTATATAGAAATGTATTGTGTAGAACAGATATGATTGTCTTTCAGGTACAATACGGAATCATGTCAGCACTATTCATTACATTTCTATCTGCAATGTTTAACAAATTGACCCCTATAGCGCAACCAGCACCTATTCTCTCTAGTCTCGACCCTCACTCTCGACTGTAATCCCTCCACACTGTTCACAGTTAGCTCCCATTTGTGACAAGCGTGACAACACAAACACTGGGATTAAAGTCATTCTGAGCCTACAGATGGACTGATACGTTGGAACTACTTTTCAACCACAGTGACGTTGTCATGGGGATTAGGGAAAGAGGATTCCATAATATGACGGTGCTCCTATTATATAATAGAGAATTAGAATACTACAATGGACATGAACCTTCTTATGATGGGTCAAAAGTCAGCCATGTGGATCAGGGAGTTGGTTAACCAGGGTTTGCCAGTGCTGTGATAAGAAATTGTGTAAAACAATGAATGTGAAGAATGTACAGTGCATTTGGAAAAACATTCAGACCTCTTGACTTTTTCCAAATTTTGTTATGTTACAGCCTTATTCTAAAATATATTAAATTGTGTTTTCCCCCCCTCATCTATCTACACACAATACCCCATAACGACAAAGCAAAGAAATCAGAACCTTTACTCATTAGTTTGTTGAAGCACCTTTGGCAGAGATTACAGTCTTGAGTCTTCTTGGGTATGACGCTACAAGCTTGGCACACCTGTATTTGGGGAGTTTCTCCCACTCTTCTCTGCAGATCCTCTCAAGCTCTGTCAGGGCGGATGGGGAGTGTTGCTCCACAGTTATTTCAGGTCTCTCCATAAATGTTATATCGGGTTCAAGTCCGGGCTCTGGCTGGGCCACTCAAGGACATTCAGAGACGTGCTTTGTCTTGGCTGTGTGCTTAGGGAGCAGGTTTTCATCAAGGATTTCTCTGTACTTTGCACCATTGATCTTTCCTTCGAGCCTGACTAGTCTCCCAGTCCCTGAAAAACATCCCCACAGCATGATGCTGCCACCACCGGGCTTCACTTTAGGGATGTTATTGGCCAGGTGATGAGCGGTACCTGGTTTCCTCCAGACGTGATGTTTGGCATTCAGGCCAAAGAGTTCAATCTTGGTTTCATCAGACCAGAGAACCTAGTTTCTTGTGATCTGAGACTCCTTCAGGTGCCTTTTGGCAAACTCCAAGCGGGCTGTCATGTGCCTTTCACTGAGGAGTGGCTACTGTCTGGCCACTCTACCATAAAGTCCTGATTGCTGGAGTACTGCAGAGATGGTTGGCCTTCTGGAAGGTTCTCCCATATCCATAGAGATGAACCCTGTCAAAGTGACCATCGGGTTCTTGGTCACCTTCCTGACCAAGGCCCTTCTCTCGATTGCTCAGTTTGGCTGGGTGGCCAGGTCTAGGAAGAGTCTTGGTTGTTCCAAACTTCTTCCATTTAAGAATGATGGAGGCCACTGTGTTCTTGGGGACCTTCAATGATGCAGACATTTTTTGGAACCCTTCCCCAGATCTGTGCCTCGACACAATCCTGTCTCGGAGCTCTACTGACAATTCCTTCGACCTCAAGGCTTGGTTTTTGCTCTTACAGGCACTGTCAACCGTGGGACCTTATATAGACAGGTGTGTGCCTTTCCAAATCATGTCCAATCAATTGAATTTACCACAAGTGGACAACCAACACCAATCAACCTGTAGAAAGATCTCAAGGTTGATCAATGCAAACAGGATGCACCTGAGCTCAATTTCGAGTCTCAGGGCAAAGGGTCTGAATTAGAGGTCGACCGATTATGATTTTCAACGCCGATACCGATTATTGGAGGACAAAAAGAGCCGATACCGATTAAATCGGCCGATTTTTTAAATGTATTTGTAATAATGACAATTACAACAATACTGAATGAACACTTATTTTAACTTAATATAATACATCGATAAAATCAATTTAGTCTCAAATAAATAATGAAACATGTTCAATTTGGTTTAAATAACGCAAAAACAAAGTGTTGGAGAAGAAAGTAGAAGTGCAATATGTGCCATGTAAGAAAGCTAACGTTTAAGTTCCTTGCTCAGAACATGAGAACATATGAAAGCTGGTGGTTCCTTTTAACATGAGTCTTCAATATTCCCAGGTAAGAAGTTTTAGAGAGAAATAGTCCAATACAACCTATACCATTTGTATTTCATATACCTTTGACTATTGGATGTTCTTATAGGCACTTTAGTATTGCCAGTGTAACAGTATAGCTTCCGTACCTCTCCTCGCTCCTACCTGGGCTCGAACCAGGAACACAACGACAACAGCCACCCTCGAAGCAGCGTTACCCATGCAGAGCAAGGGGAACAACTACTCCAAGTCTCAGAGTGCGTGACGTTTGAAACGCTATTAGCGCGCACCCCGCTAACTAGCTAGCCATTTCACATCGGTTACACAAGCCTAATCTCGGGAGTTGATAGGCTTGAATTCATAAACAGCAGAGCTGCTGGCAAAACGCACGAAAGTGCTGTTTGAATGAATGCTTACGAGCCTGCTGGTGCCTACCATCGCTCAGTCAGACTGCTCTATCAAATCATAGACTTAATTATAACATAACACACAGAAATGCGAGTCTTAGGTCAAATTTAATCCAATTTAGAATAAGGCTGTAACATAACATCATGTGGAAAAAGTCAAGGGGTCTGAATACTTTCCAAATGCACTGCATCGCTGCTACAGTGAAATAGCAGTTAGTCAGGTATAGATACTCCTAAAAATACCACCCAATGCCAGAAAACGCTCTAGTCAAATTACAGAGACAAAAAATTAAAGAAAATAATTACTCCAAACTTTTCCTGTTGTGTTTACAATGAATGCAAATGGATGCACTAATGAGTTATTGCTTTATAGCTACGGTGAGAGAGGAGATAGACATGACTGTTTTATTTTTCATTCCTCTTCTTGACAGATTATTATTCCAGGCAGAGTGCCTAGAATGAGAATGGGTTGTATTGGGTCAGGGAATAATTACTTCAGTGGGCAATGTGCTGCAGTAGAATAGTCATTTGAAGAGGAAATTGATGCTCTGCTTGATAATTTTCTATATGCTATGAAAGCGAATAACTAATCTAAGATGGCGGTATTGAGCCTTGCCACTCTACAAACTCGGATTCTGTGTCTCTCAATTTTGTTGGTGTTTTTCGTATGGAGGTCTACATGTTTACACAAATATAGTAATTTGTAACTAAAATCAGCAAAAAAAGAAACATCATCTCACTGTCAACTGCATTTAATTTCAGCAAACTTAACATGTGTAAATATTTGTATGACCATAACAAGATTCAACAACAGACAAACTGAACAAGTTCCACGGACATGTGACTAACAGAAATGGAATAATGTGTCCAAGAACAAAGGGGGGGGGGGTCAAAATCAAAAGTAACAGTCAGTATCTGGTGTGGCCACCAGCTGCATTAAGTACTGCAGTGCATCTCCTTCTCATGGACTGCACCAGATTTGCCAGTTCTTGCTGTGAGATGTTACCCAACTCTTCCACCAAGGCACCTGCAAGTTCCCGGACATTTCTGGGGGGGAATGGCCCTAGCCCTCACCCTCCGATCCAACAAGTCCCAGACGTGCTCAATGGGATTGAGATCCGGGCTCTTCGCTGGCCATGGCAGAACACTGACATTCCTGTCTCGCAGGAAATCACGCACAGAATGAGCAGTATGGCTGGTGCCATTGTCATGCTGGCGGGTCATGTCAGGATGAGCCTGCAGGAAGGATACCACATGAGGGAGGAGGATATCTTCCCTGTAACGCACAGCGTTGAGATTGCCAGCAATGACAAACTCAGTCCGATGATGCTGTGACACACCGCTCCAGACCATGACGGACCCTCCACCTCCAAATCGATCCCGCTGCAGAGTACAGGCCTCGATGTAACGCTCATTCTTTCGACGATAAACGCGAATCCGGCCATCACCCCTGGTGAGACAAAACCTCGACTCGTCAGTGAAGAGCACTTTTTGCCAGTCCCGTCTGGTCCAGCGACAGTGGGTTTGTGCCAATAGGCGACGTTGTTGCCGGTGATGTCTGGTGAGGACCTGCCTTACAACAGGCCTACAAACCTTCAGTCCAGCCTCTCTCAGCCAATTGCGGACAGTCTGAGCACTGATGGAGGGATTTTTCGTTCCTGGTGTAACTCGGGCAGTTGTTGTTGCCATCCTGTACCTGTCCACAGGTGTGATGTTCGGATGTACCAATCCTGTGCAGGTGTTGTTACACGTGGTCTGCCACTGCGAGGACAATCAGCTGTCCGTCCTGTCTCCCTGTAGCGCTGTTTTAGGCATCTCACAGTACGGACATTGCAATCTATTGCCCTGGCCACATCTGCAGTCCTCATGCCTCCTTGCAGCATGCCTAAGGCACGTTCACGCAGATGAGCAGGGACCCTGGGCATCTTTCTTTTGGTGTTTTTCAGAGTCAGTAGAAAGGCCTCTTTAGTGTCCTAAGTTCTCATAACTGTGACCTTAATTGCCTACTGTCTGTAAGCTGTTAGTGTCTTAACGACCGTTCCACAGGTGCATTTCATTAATTGTTTATGGTTCATTGAACATGCATGGGAAACAGTGTTTAAACCCTTTACAATGAAGATCTGTGAAGTTATTTGGATTTTTACGAATTATCTTTGAAAGACAGAGTCCTGAAAAAGGTTTCTTTTTTTGCTGAGTTTACTTAACATCAGGGAGAAATCGTTTGGAGTCCACAACATATTTCGTTACCAATGGAATTACTGACTAACAACATACCTGGGCAGTCACTGCCTACAGCTGGGAATACACCCGGACATGGAAGCGAGCCGGAAAACTCTACCGGCCCCCTCTGCCTGCCTTGCTATTATCAAACGTCCGATCACCCAGAACTCTGCCATATCCCCCCCGGGTTTTGACCATCTAACGAGCCAGCAGGTCAATCAAATTCTCTCTAAAATGAATAGACTGTGGTATTTGCTTCATGATTAAACAGCGTACATCCACAGGGATACCTTCAGAGCGTCATGTACCACACTCGATGAGTACATAGACACTGATGTCATACATCTGATTCTGTATAGAGACGTGTATTCCCACAAAAACTGCAACGTCATACGACAACAACAAGCCCTGGTTCTCAAAATAACTATCTTTACTTCATATGGAAAATAACGCCGTAAAATATGAACTTCAAATCAGACAAATATGAACTGTGCTCTGCAATAAGGAAGGCCAAAACAAACCACAAAAAAATAGAAGCACAATTCACTGCCAATGAATCCAGATCAGTCTGGAAAAGCTTACAGGAGATGACAAATTGCAAAAAACGACCCTCCCCCTTCAAATGAGCACTTCTCCCAGACAGACTCAATGTGTTGTATGTGCGGTTTGAGGAAACAAGCGCACAGACACTCAACCCCCCACTTCAGGTATCTCCCTCCCACCAGCATTCACCATAAAGGAGGATGAGGTCAGAACTGTTTTCAAAAAGCAAAACATAAGGAAAGCAGAAGGGCCAGATCAATTTGCCCAGCTGTGCTCCACCACTGTGCAGAACAGCTGGCTCCAGTGTTCACCAACATTTTTAACACTTCCTTATGCCAGTGTACAGTACCACAGTGTTTTAAAGTATCCTTCCTCCTTTATGTCCCCAAATCACCCAAAACAACCTAACTCAACGACTTCAGACCAGTCGCCCTGACATCTGTGGCCATGAAAGCATTTGAAAGTCCTGGCCTACTTAAAACCATGTACATCCCCATTGATGGACCCACTCATTTGCCTACAGAGCTAATAGGTCTGTAGATGATGCTGTTAACACGGCACTCCACTACACATTGCAATCCCTAGAGACACCTAACACCTACTCACGCATCCTGTTCATAGACTGTAGCTCTCCTTTCAATACAGTCAATTCCCACAAACTATTCACTAAGCTGTAGGACTTGAAGTAACAGCCATTACCAGACAAACAATATTTGCCAACACTAGGATGAAAGAGAAGAGTCAGGGCACATCATCTTCTCATGAATGACCAAAGACTGTTTCCTTCATGCTTTTTTGGCATAGCATTTGCTCAGTCACACAAATTCTCTCTCACTGTATAAAATGTAAATGTGTGTGTGCGAGCGTGCATGTGTGCATGTATGTTTGTGGGTTGTTCAAACACAACCTTTTTTCTGGTGCCAAAGGCTAATAGAGCTAGTTGTGTATTTATAGGTTGGGCCAAACATGAGGGCAGCAAACTCTGTCCCCTTGATATTTAATCAAAGAGCGCTGTTTAAGTCTGCACACATACACGCACACACACACAAACATAACCAAAGGAAATCGTGCCAACAAGTCGACCTTCCGTCAAACATGAATGATAAAGCAGCCTTTCTTGGCAGAAAAACGTGTGATTAGTTGCTCACACTCACAGGCCTTTGAAAAGTCCAGCCTTGAAAAAAATATACTATCAAATACATTTTTTCCGAGCCTTGGCAAAATAATCTCAGTAGCATCTTGAAATCCCTGGAAAACTCTTATTTTAATGAGAATAGTTCCATTTCTGTTTCCAGCGAAGATGAAAACATTGGTAGTTCAGACACACAGAACACCTGCGAATGCATACGCCGCACAGAAAGGAAGTCTGTCACTGCTCAGTTTTTTGTCACCTTTTCAGAGAGGTGTATTGTGGGAGGGAAACCCTATGTCTCTGTGTTTTGTCAACTGAGGTAGAGTTAATGGAAAATAGCGGGAGGCATACCGAAAGTCAGTGGGATGAATGTTAAAAGCCACAATGGCCAAGTACTTCTCGTTGGTGTAATAGAAATGTGTTGAACCAATGTTTAGCAAAGCCTTTTGCTTTAAAACTACATTCATGGGCATGGAAGAATTGGAGGGTGGTTGGATACTGGACTATCCACTAAAATAGTATCCTCTGTCTTACAGTCAAGAATAGAAGAAAAGGTTCAACCAAGAATGCCATTGTGAAACGATTCAACACATTCTAATGAAAAATTCTTTGACTAGATTTTACCCATCAGTGCTTCACCGAAACAAATCCAACTATCTAATAATAATAAAATGGCTGTAGATTATACACTGAGTATACCAAATATTAGGAACCCCCCCTTGCCCTCAGAACAGCCTCAATTCATCGGGTGATGGACTCTACAAGGTGCCGAAAGCGTTCCACAGGGATAATGGACCATGTTGACTCCAATGTTTCCCACAGTGTCAAGTTAGCTGGATGTCTTTTGGGTGGTGGACCATTTTTGATACACATGGGAAACTGTTGAGTGCAGCGTTGCAGTTCCTGACACCTACTACAATTCCCCATTCAAAGGCACTTACATTTTTTGTCTTGCCCATTCACCCTCTGAATGGCACAAATACACAATCCATGTCTCAATTAAAAATGCATCTTTAACATGTCCCCTCCCCTTCGTCTACACAGATTGAAGTAGATTTAACAAGTTACATCAATAAGGGATCATACTGTAACTTTCACCTGGATTCACCTGGTCGGTCTATGTAATAGAAAGAGCAGGTGTTCTGATTGTTTGTATACTCAGCGTGTATTTTCAAGTGAAACATTTACCACACCAATCAGGTATCTGCCCCTTTTTCCCTAAGCCCTGGCTTTGTATTGAGAACCTGTTGCCCAGTTGCCTGAACTTCTCATAAAAACACATGTGAACTACCAAAACACATGAAAGGCAGGCCATTCTCTTAGCCCCTTACAGTATCACACAGAGGGTCTCTTACGTCTACCCACTCCACTGACAGTCATGTAATTACAGAGGCAGGATCAGGTCACTCTCATAATTACACAGTCACACTGGACACGGCCAGCCTGCTGTGAAACACACACACACGCATGCATATGCACACACACTCCTACACACACACGCCCTGTCACTTAATTCTGTGTGATGGACAGGCCAGTGGGTGCAGCCAGGATAGGGCAGGAGAGGGAGGGTGGGTGGGCAGTGAAAACAGACACCAGGGTCCCCCACCCAGGTCCCGACTCATAGCAGGGGTAAAAGATCAGGATGGGGGTAGAGATAATGATACCATAGAGCAAATCCCCCTCTCCACCACACCTTTTCAGATTGAGTGATTGACAACTCTGACATGGTTTACTAGTAGGGGATGATCTCTTGGAGTAAATCCATTTGAATTCAATCACTTTTTTACAGCACCCCTTTTCATTTGAACGAAACCTTCCATATTTGCCCATTGTTGAAGTGCTCAGAAAGGTGCTCAAAGTTGAACGATTTTGCATACCATGAGACATCCATGTCTTCATCACTGTAAACATTAGATTGATATAATTTAAAAGCTTACTTTTATTTATTTTATTTTTTATAAAATAAAAATAAGTTCTCACCTTTAAGGTCACTGGTTTTAATACCTGAGCCAAGAAGGTGAAAAATCTGTTTGATGTACCATTAAGCAAGGCACTTAACCCTAATTTGCTCCAGGTGCGCTGTCGTAATATGGCTGACCCAATATAAACAATACATTTCGCTGCACCAATCCGGCGTATGTGACATTACACACTTGTACTGTACATGTATGAAATACTGTAAAACAGTTAAAAGCCGGGTCTCAAATAGCCGCCTGTTCCTTTTAATAGCCGGCAACCACACACATTTCAGCAAATAAACGCCTGTTTCAAATAAACCCAGGTCTAAATTAATTGTTTACAAGGTTACCATGAATTACTATTAATTGTTTGCAGGGTTTAATGTTTGTTTTGTTACATAATTCAGTAATGACTCCGAAAAAATGATGGCAATCTGTTTTTATCGGCAGTAAGAAACTGCTAACCTTTGGCTGCAAACAGCGGAATACTTCTAGCTAACTGGAAAGCATAAAAACAGTCAACAACGTTGGGAGTACAGACCCCAAGAAATCAGTCTGGCGAAAATGCACAGTCAAAGAGATGAATAATTATTCTGTCAAGGAAGTAAACAAATTCTCGAAATAGAGGCATACTAAGAGAAAAGAAACGTGACATAGTGTGTAAATGATAACACAGTGTAGGAAATGAAGAAATTTATAAAAACGCTGGAAGTGAATGCTGGAAGGTGCTGGAAGGTACAATTAACTATGCAAATGAGCAAAAGCTGTGTGCATTAAGGAAATAGATGCCTGGCTCAAATATATGCCTGGCTCAAATAAAAAGAAGCCTGGCTCAAATAAGTGCCTGTTGTGTCCAGTGATTTAAGCAAATACACACCTGGGCTATTAATTGAAGTTTTACAGTAGGACAAATATAAGTACCTACCCAATTATTATTATTATTATTATTATAGGTTAAAAAGGAGTCCATTCGATATGATGCTTTTGTAGTGTACAACTATATTTATAGTTACCACCTATCCACACATCACGGACAAACTGAATTGGTCCACCCACACAGACAGCGTTGTGAAGAAGGCGCAGCAGCGCCTCTTCAACCTCAGGAGGCTGAAGAAATTCGGCTTGTCACCAAAAGCACTCACAAACTTCTACAGATGCACAATCGAGAGCATCCTGTCGGGCTGTATCACCGCCTGGTACGGCAACTGCTCCGCCCACAACCGTAAGGCTCTCCAGAGGGTAGTGAGGTCTGCACAACGCATCACCGGGGGCAAACTACCTGCCCTCCAGGACACCTACACCACCCGATGTCACAGGAAGGCCATAAAGATCATCAAGGACAACAACCACCCAAGCCACTGCCTGTTCACCCCGCTATCATCCAGAAGGCGAGGTCAGTACAGGTGCATCAAAGCAGGGACCGAGAGACTGAAAAACAGCTTCTATCTCAAGGCCATCAGACTGTTAAACAGCCACCACTAACATTTAGTGGCCGCTGCCAACATACTGACTCAACTCCAGCCACTTTAATAATGGGAATTGATGGAAATTATGTAAAAATGTACCACTAGCCACTTTAAACATTGCCACTTAATATAATGTTTACATACCCTACATTACTCATCTCATATGTATATGTATATACTGTACTCTATATCATCTACTGCATCTTGCCATCTTTATGTAATACATGTATCACTAGCCACTTTAAACTATGCCACTTTATGTTTACATACCCTACATTACTCATCTCATATGTATATACTGTACTCTATACCATCTACTGCATCTTGCCTATGCCGTTCTGTACCATCACTCATTCATATATCTTTATGTACATATTCTTTATCCCTTTACACTTGTGTGTATAAGGTAGTAGTTGTGGAATTGTTAGGTTAGATTTCTTGTTGGTTATTACTGCATTGTCGGAACTAGAAGCACAAGCATTTCGCTACACTCGCATTAACATCTGCTAACCATGTGTATGTGACAAATAAAATTTGATTTGATTTGATACAGGAACTCATGTCCCCAGGCAATCAGAGATCAATAATATCTGGCTTTAGCCCTAGATATGGTTGCTTCTAGGTCTACTCTTGAAAGTGACACCACCACTAAAGGTAGACACAGAATAGCTTATCAGTGAGTTGTCTTTCACAAAAAGGGTATTTTAATAACGACACATAGAAGAGGTGACCTGCCCTTGAGCCTGACACCTTGACCTGTCATTTCCCCAGGTCAAACTCATAGTTCAACTCATAGTTCAAAACAGTTTCGGACAAAATAACATTTCATTTCAATTCAGGAATTAAACTGGAATTTCAGTTTACTTCCTAAATTTAAATGGAATTGAGCCCAACACTGGTCACAACTAGTCTGGACTTCAAGCTTCACATATACTGTACTAAACCTAGACTTGACTAAGCTAGAGTAGATTGGACTAGATTTGAGATAGAGGAGTTTAAAAGGGAAAACCGATCTACATTGCCTATCTGAGACATTTGTGATGAGTATTCCTGTTCTGGTTTGAACACAAAAATATGTGAGATGCTATTGGGGCAATGTTAGCATGAATGCCTCGTAATTAAACACAACTGCTAATATGTAGCCACACCTTGGATAGAAGTTAGGCTCTCAGAAGCAATGAATACCATTGAAAGTGTTTGTTTGTTTTGCTTAGGCGGCAAGAATGGTGTCAGCGACCACACCCTGTGGCTAAGCCAGCAGGAATTACTAGATGTGTTGTCACTGCACAGCTGAGTATGTCACTCAACCTACTAGCAACGCTATTGGGACACTCCAATAACCATTATAACTGCGACCCTAAACAGTATCAGCCTCAGGTGGAAGCAGTGGGGATTCAAGTACAGTAGCTAATGAATACTATGCTCTGACGGTTAGCAAATAGCCCCTATGTGGATGGTACTGAGCTGATTTTGGCCCGCATGGTTTGGAATTGATCAGAGGATTGTAAGCAGATCTGACCAGGTCAGTCCTGAAACAGAGGCGCTCATCCACTGAAGACTACAGTACCCATGAACCATCAAAGTTTAACATGTACGTGACATAGACAATGCTGTCACACACTGAAATACACAGAGTAAAATACACATTCACTCTCAGAGAAATGTGAGCTCAATAACCCTAGATGCAGCACTGTTACAAATATATATTTTTAAACAATGCTGCCTTCATGATTCAGGTACAAACACAAATGTACCGTTGTTCTGAGAAATTCAGACACATTGCTGTAGAAATAACCAAGGACAACACTGAGTCACCTATTCACTAATCCATGACAAAAGGTCTTTAGAAAACAAAAAACAACACTGCCTGAAAGAAATGCCTTCACTAAACAACCCACAATGAATTCTGCCGGTGAATTGCAATTAGATAAAACTCATTCATTCAACCATTTCCAAACTACGTTTTTTTAAATAAATGTAAAGATATTCTACCGAGTTGGTATAGGTACACCTTGTTGTCAGTCAGCCTGACACAACTACAGTTTGTTTTAGCGTTGACGTTGGCTCTAGGGTGGCATAGTTCACTCCCATGTTCAAACAACAACAAGCCGTGAGGTCATAGCTGGGTAAAGTAACTGAACGGTTCGACAATGAGTGGCAGCCGGCAGGTGACTGAACATCCCACATGACACTTTTACCCACATGTGAACTCGCTGTTTTCTGAGTTTTAATAATACACAAACACAAAAGCACAAACAGTGCTGAAAAAACAGTCCCACAGGTCTCCGCCGCAGTCCCCCATTCAAACCATTCAAAATACCAGGCCTCACCAAAAGCCTCAGTCACAAGCTCCATTCCAGTGTCAGTGTCACTTGAAACTTTTGGTCAGCACACAACTGCTAAAGGCTACTAGTCAGGGAGAGCGATGACAAGCAGCCACACTCTTCCACTACTCCACTCCTCCTCCACTCACCAGGTTTCCCCTCCTCCCTGTCCGACTTCATCCCCTCCTCACAGGAGAGTTTTCCCAAGGATTCCACTGTCAGGTCTGGGCTGGGAATCTCACAATAGACAACAGGGGAATCTGAACAACACTCCACAGGCAAAAAACACTCTTCTTCCACTGCACTGTGTCCAGGAAATCAGGAAATACTTCCAGAGATTGTCCCTCCCTCTCTCTTGCTCTCGCTCTCTCTCTTTCTGTACCTGTTCTAAGAGACTCCCACAGGTTTAGAATTACATATTCCAATCCTCCCCTCCCCCTCTGTTACAATACTTCACTGGGAGGTGGAGCTAACTAGAGCTGTCACTATTTTCCCACACTGCTCCAACACACAAACACACACAGGTTAGGGGAGGAGTTATGCCAAGGTGCGGTCTTGTAGTAGGCAGGTGAGAGCGTCAATGTGTGTGTCCTCTCACGCAGGTTGGCCAGGCAATGTAGCTCAATTTAAACAGAGCAGGTTTACAAGTTGCTCTCAAGAACCCAAGGCATTAATAAGGCATTCTTCCTTATCCCAAGGGTTCTCATCTATAAGCACTGCTTACCGGTGGGACCATGTGAACTACAATCCCAATGCTCTGTTCAAACATTTAGAAACTATGTGGTTTTCGAAACATATGGAACTTATCTAATTTCTTAGTTTATTTTAAATAAATAAAAATAGGGGCTAGATCAGCTTTAATATTGCAGATAGATTGTAGCTTCCATCAGTGTAAGTGCATCATTTCCAATCCCCAATATATTTTTTGTAAATACACACACACATATATAGACACATACATATAGTACCAGTCAAACGTTTGGATACACCTACTCATTCCAGGGTTTTTCTTTATTTTTACTATTTGTAGAATAATAGTGAAGACATCAAAACTATGAAATAACACATATGGAAACGTGAAGTAACCAAAAAAAATGTTAAACTAATCAAGATCTTATCTATTTTTGCTAACTTTCTATTAAAATGTATTGGAATTAGGTAATTTCTTTCTTTTGGGATATGTATACCGAGTATGTCCACATCCCTGTCAGAACATTTTATTGGTAAACTACACAGTAATGTAAAAGTGATTTTTTTGTGATCCAACACGTAATGTAGTAGACATCATTTGGTTTTAATCCAGAAAGGTTAGAAAAAGTATCTAGATCCTCTATGAGGCTGTGGAGGGATCCAAATTGTGGATCAGCGTACAATGGCACCTTTGTTTTTAAGCCCTGGATTTCTAACCCTTTGATATTATTGTTGGATCTGATTTTAACAGCTAACATTTCGATGGGAATAATAAATAGATATGCCGATAGTGGACAACCTTGTTTCACTCCTCTTGACAGTTTTAAACTTTCTGAGAAGTAGCCATTATTTACTATTTTAGACCTAGGGTTACTATACATGACTTTAACCCATTTCATGATATATATGTATATTTTGACCTAAATTGCTTTTGTTTTAGAGATGAGTACTGAATTGCATGGACTCTAAAGGCACATTTAAAAGTGTCCCGTACAATAAGGGGAACCACTGTACCTATGTTATGTCGAAAAAGTCAGTTGTAAAATCTTCTGTCTTAGTTCAAAACAATTTATCATCCAACAGGCTTTGATTACATTTCCAATATCATCGCCCACGTGGAAAATCTGTAAGAGTAAGACATATGTAAATTATATGATGGTCCGACCGCATTCTGTCCCCTATCAACACTTTTTAAACTTTTGGTGCCAGAGAGAATGACATAAGAAAGTAATCAAGACGACTAGCTTGATTGAGCCCCGCCATGTACACTACCGTTCAAAAGTTTGGAGTCACTTAGAAATGTCCTTGTTTTTGAAAGACAAGCACATTTTTTGTTCATTTAAAATAACACAAAACTGATCAGAAATACAGTGTAGACATTGTTAATGTTGTAAATGACTATTGTAGCTGGAAACAGCAGATTTTTTAATGGAATATCTACATAGGCATACAGAGGCCCATTATCAGCAACCATCACTTCTGTGTTCCAATGGCACGTTGTGGTAGCTAATCCAAGTTTATCATTTTAAAAGGCTAATTGATCATTAGAAGACCCTTTTGCAATTATATTCGCACAGCTGAAAACTGTTGTTCTGATTAAAGAAGCAATAAAACTGGCCTTCTTTAGACTAGTTGAGAATCTGGAGCATCGGCATTTGTGGGTTCGATTACAGGCTCAAAATGGCCAGAAACAAAGCACTTTCTTCCGAAACCCGTCAGTGTATTCTTGTTCTGAGAAATGAAGGCTATTCCATGCGAGAAATTGCCAAGAAGCTGAAGATCTCGTATAACGCCGTGTACTACTGCCTTCACAGAACAGCGCAAACTGTCTCTAACCAGAATAAAAAGAGGAATGAAGGCCCCGTTGCACAACTGAGCAAGAGGACAAGTACATTAGAGGTACTTGGTCACCGACAACGAAGAGACAGCCTATAGGGAGGAGGTCAGAGACCTGGCCGGGTGGTGCCAGAATAACAACCTATCCCTCAACGTAACCAAGACAAAGGAGATGATTGTGGACTACAGGAAAAGGAGGACCGAGTACGCCCCCATTCTCATCGACAGGGCTGTAGTGGAGCAGGTTGAGAGCTTCAGGTTCCTTGGTGTCCATATCACCAACAAACTAGAATGGTCAAAACACACCAAGACAGTCGTGAAGAGGGCACGACAAAGCCTATTCCCCCTCAGGCAACTGAAAAGATTTGGCATGGGTCCTGAGATCCTCAAAAGGATCTACAGCTGCAACATCGAGAGCATCCTGACCGGTTGCATCACTGCCTGGTACGGCAATTGCCCGGCCTCCGACCGCAAGGCACTACAGAGGGTAGTGCGTACGGCCCAGTACATCACTGGGGCTAAGCTGCCTGCCGTCCAGGACCTCTACACCAGGCGGTGTCAGAGGAAGGCCCTAAAAATTGTCAAAGACCCCAGCCACCCCAGTCATAGACTGTTCTCTCTACTACCGCATGGCAAGCGGTACCAGAGTGCCAAGTCTAGGACAAAAAGGCTTCTCAACAGTTTTTACCCCCAAGCCATAAGACTCCTGAGCAGGTAATCAAATGGCTACCCAAACTATTTGCATTGTGTGCCCCCCCCCCCCCAACCTCTCTTTTACGCTGCTGCTACTCTCTGTTTATCATATATGCACAGTCACTTTAACTATACATTCATGTACATATGTACATACTACCTCAATTGGCCCCCACCAACCAGTCCTCCCGCACATTGGCTAACCGGGCTATCTGCATTGTGTCCCGCCACCCGCCACCCACCACCCGCCAACCCCTCTTTACGCTACTGCTACTCTCTGTTCATCATATATGCATAGTCACTTTAACCATATCTACATGTACATACTACCTCAATCAGCCTGACTAACCGGTGTCTGTATGTAGCCTCGCTACTTTTATAGCCTCAATACTGTTTTTCGCTGTCTTTTTACTGTTGTTTTTATTTCTTTACTTACCTATTGTTTACCTAATACCTTTTTGCACTATTGGTTAGAGCCTTTAAGTAAGCATTTCACTGTAAGGTCTACACCTGTTGCATTCGGCGCACGTGACAAATAAACTTCGATTTGATTAGATTAGAGTGTCTAGTTTGAGTAACAGATACCTCACAAGTCCTCAACTGGCAGCTTCATTAAATAGTACACACAAAACACCAGTCTCACCGTCAACAGTGAAGAGGCGACTCTGGGATGCTGGCCTTCTAGTTCCTCTGTCCAGTGTCTGTGTTCTTTTGCCCATCTTAATCTTTTCTTTTTGTTGGCCAGTCTGAGATATGGCTTTTTCTTTGCAACTCTGCCTAGAAGGCCAGCATACCGGAGTCACCTCTTTCAAAAACAAGGACATTTCTAAGTGACCCTAAACTTTTGAATGATAGTGTAAATCTTACTAGGTCAGGAAGGGAACTTATCTATCATATCAGCAAGAAATAATCTTTCAAATAAAAAATCCACACTTCTGTAGAAGGTTTTTACAGATCCTTAAGGCTGTGTGCCTCTAGCTGACAAAATACACCTCCGCTACACTTCCTGTTCAGTTACTCTTACGGCGTTTGAGGCAGTGTTTCGAGCATGCTAGATAACTAATTAGCACAGGTGGTCGTCTATGTCTTCTGTCAGACATGGCAGATCTGCTTCTAGCTCCGAAGAACCTTTGCAGTATTTTGTTTGTGTTTTTATTTCTTACATTATTAGTCCAGAAAGTTTTTTGTGTTATTACATACAGCTGGAAATAACTTTTGGATATCAGCGCAACGGTAACTCACCAGTATTTAACCAGGAATACGACTTTCCCGAATTGGATCCTTTGTTCGTACCTCCCAGGGCAATTGAACTTATCCTGGAGGCTTCTCCAAGACACCGCCGGCGGAGAATAGGTATTCGGAGTGGACTTGTAGTCCGACTCAGGAGGCGTGTACACCATCCACCACTTCCGAGTATACTACCCGCTAGTGTTCAGTCTCTGGACAATAAAGTAGACGACCTCAGGGCGAGGATCTCCTTCCAGAGAGACATCAGGGACTGTAACATACTCTGTTTCACGGAATCATGGCTCTCTCCGAGTATTGTCCCCATCCATACAGCCAACTGGGTTCTCAGTGCATCGCACAGACAAGAATAAAGAAATCTCCGGGAAGAAGAAAGGCGGGAGTGTATGTTTCACGATTAACTACTCATGGTGTGATTGTTATAACGTACAGAAGCTCAAGGCCTTTTGTTCACCCAACCTAGAATTCCTCACAATCAAATGCAGAGAGAGAATTCTCTTCGGTTATAGTCACAGCCGTGTATATTCCCCTCAAGCCAATACCACAACGGCCCTCAAGGAACTACACTGGACCTTGTGCAAACTGGAAACCACATATCCTGAGGCCGCATTTATTGTAGCTGGGGATTTAACAAAGCAAATTTTGAGGAAAACGCTACCGAAGTTCGATCAACACATTGACTGTAGCACTCGTGCTGCTAAAACACTCGACCACTGCTACTCCAATTTCCGAGATGCCTACAAGGCCCTCCCCCGCCCTCCCTTTGGCAAATCAAATCATGACTCCATTTAGCTCATTCCTTCCTATAGGCAGAAACTCAAACAGGAAGTGCTCATGCATGTCTATTCAACGCTGGTCTGACCAATCGGGATCCATGCTATAAGATTGGTTTGATCACGCGGACTGGGATATGTTCCAGGTAGCCTCTGAGAATAACATTGACGTATACACTGACACAATGACTGAGTTAATCAGGAAGTGTATAGCGGATGTTGTTCCCACCATAACTATTAAAACCTACCCAAATCGGAAACTGTGGCTTGATGGCAGCATTCGCGCAAAACAGAAAGCGCGAATGACCGCATTTAACCATGGCAAGGTGACTGGGAATATGGTTGAATACAAACAGTGTAGTTATTCCCTCCGTAAGGCAATCAAACAGGCAAAACGTCAGTACAGAGACAAAGTGGAGTCGCAATTCAACAGCTCAGACACAAAATGAATGTGGCAGGGTCTACAGACAATCACCGATTACAAAGGGAAAACCAGCCACGTCGCCGACACTGACGTCTTGCTCCTGGACAAATCAAATCAAAATCCAATCTAATTTATTTTTCGCCTGCACCAAATACAACAGGTGTAGGTAGACCTTACAGTGAAATGCTTACTCACAAAAAATAAGACATAAAAGTAACAAATAAATAAAGAGCAGCAGTAAAATAACAATAGCGAGGGTATATACTGTGGCTTGCGAAAGTATTCACCCCCTTGGCATTTTTCCTATTTTGTTGCCTTACAACCTGGAATTAAAATGGATTTTGGTGGGTTTGTATCACTTGATTTACACAACATGCCTACCACTTAGAAGATGCAAAACATTTTTTATTGTGTAACAAACAAGAATTAAGACAAAAAAAATGAAAATTTGGGCGTGCATAACTATTCACCCCCCCCAAAGTCAATACCTTGTAGAGCCACCTTTTGCAGCAATTACAGCTGCAAGTCTGTTGGGGTATGTCTCTATAAGCTTGGCACATCTAGCCACTGAGATTGTTGCCCATTCTTCAAGGCAAAACTGCTCCAGCTCCTTCAAGTTGGATTGGTTCCGCTGGTGTACAGCAATCTTTAAGTCATACAACATATTCTCAATTAGATTGAGGTCTGGGCTTTGACTAGGCCATTCCAAGACATTTAAATGTTTCCCATTAAACCACTCGAGTGTTGCTTTAGCAGTATGCTTAGGGTCATTGTCCTGCTGGAAGGTGAACCTCCATCCCAGTCTCACATCTCTGGAAGACTGAAACAGGTTTCCCTCAAGAATTTCCCTGTATTTCACTGTGGGGATGAGGTTCTCGGGGTGATGAGACGTGTTGGGTTTGCGCCAGAAACAGCACTTTCCTTGATGGCCAAAAAGCTACATTTTGGTCTTATCTGACCAGAGTACCTTCTTACATGTTTGGGGAGTCTCCCACATGCCTGGTGGCGAACACCAAACGTGTTTGCTTATTTATTTCTTTAAGCAATGGCTTATTTTCTGGCCACTCTTCCGTAAAGCCCAGCTCTGTGGAGTGTACGGCTTAAAGTGATCTTATGGACAGATACTCCAATCTCCGCTGTGGATCTTTGCAGCTCCTTCAGGGTTATCTTTGGTCTCTTTGTTGCCTCTCTGATTAATGCCCTCCTTGCCTGGTCTGTGAGTTTTGCTGGGCGGCCCTCTCTTGGCAGGTTTGTTGTGGTGCCATATTCTTTCCATTTTTTAATAATGGATTTAATGGTGCTCCGTGGGACGTTCAAAGTTTTGGATATTTTTTTATAACCCAACCCATATCTGTACTTGTCCACAACTTTGTCCCTGACCTGTTTGGAGAGATCCTTGATCTTCAATGGTGCCGCTTGTTTGGTGGAGCCCCTTGTTTGCGGTGTTGCAGAATCTGGGGCCTTTCAGAACAGGTGTATATATACTGAGATCATGTGACACTTAGATTACACACAGGTGGACTTTAACTAATTATGTGACTTCTGAAGGTAATTGGTTGCACCAGATCTTATTTAGGGGCTTCATAGCAAAGGGGGTAAATACATATGCACGCACCACTTTTCCATTTATTTATTTTTTCATTTTTCATTTCACTTCACCAATTTGGACTATTTTGTGTATGTCCATTACATGAAATAAAAATAAACATAAATTTAAATTAAACAGGTTGTAATGCAACAAAATAGGAAAAACGCCAAGGGGGATGAATACTTTTGCAAGGCACTGTACAGGGAGTACCGGTACAGAGTCAATGTGCGGGGGCACCGGTTAGTCGAGGTAATTGAGGTAATATGTACATGTAGGTAGAGTTATTAAAGTTACTATGCATAGATAATAACATAGAGCAGCAGCAGCGTAAAAGGGGGGAAATGCAAATAGTCTTGGTAGCCATTTGATTAGATGTTCAGGAGTCTTATGGCTTGTGGATAGAAGCTGTTTAGAAGCCTCTTAGACCTAGACCTGGATGGCAGGAAGCTTGGTCCCAGTGATGTACTGGGCCGTACGCACTACCCTCTGTAGTGCCTTGCGGTCAGAGGACGAGCAGTTGCCATACCAGGCAGTGATGCAACCCGTCAGGATGTTCTCGATGGTGCAGCTGTAGAACCTTTTAAGGATCTGTGGACCCAAGCCAAATCTTTTCAGTCTCCTGAGGGGGAATAGACTTTGTCGTGCCCTCTTCACGACTGTCTTGGTGTGCTTGGACCCTGTTAGTTTGTTGGTGATGTTGACGCCAAGGAACTTGAAGCTCTCAACCTGCTCCACTACAGCCCCGTCGATGAGAATGGGGGCGTGCTCGGTCCTCCTTTTCCTGTAGTCCACAATCATCTCCTTTGTCTTGATCGCATTGAGGGAGAGGTTGTTGTCCTTGCACCACAAGGCCAGGTCTCTGACCTCCTCCCTATAGGCTGTCCCGTTGTTGTCTGTGATCAGGCCACTGTTGTGTCATCTGCAAACTTAATGATGGTGTTGGAGTCGTGCCTGGCCATGCAATCACGAGTGAACAGGGAGTACAGATGGGACTGCGCACGCACCCGAGGGGCCCCCGTGTTGAGGATCAGCGTGGTGGATGTGTTGTTACCCTTACCACCTGGGGGCGGCATGTCAGGAAGTCCAGGATCCAGTTGCAGAGGGAGGTGTTTAGTCCCAGGGTCCTTAGCTTAGTGATGAGGTATGAGGGCACTATGGTGTTGAACGCTGAGCTGTAGTCAATGAATACATTCTCACATAGGTGTTCCTTTTGTCCAGATGTGAAAGGGCAGTGTGGAGTGCAATAAAGATTGCATCATCTGTGGATCTGTTGGTGCGGTATGCAAATTGGAGTAGGTCTAGGGTTTCTGGGACAATGGTGATGAGGTGGGTGAGTGCTCAAGCTAAACACTTTCTTTGCCCGCTTTGATGATAACACAATGCCACCTATGTGGCCCGCTCCCATGGACTGTGGGTTCTCGGTCTCCATGGCCGACGGCAGTAAGACATTTAAACGTGTTAACCCTCACAAGGCTGCCTGACCAGATGGCATCACTAGCCGCGTCCTCAGAGCATGCACAGACCAGCTGGCTTTAGATTTCGGACATATTCAATCACTCCCTATCCCAGTCTGCTGTCCTCACTTGCTTCAAGATGTCCACCATTGTTCCTGTATCCAAGAAAGCAAAGCTAACTGAACTAAATGACTTTCGCCCCGTAGCACTCACTTCTGTCATCATTTAGTGATTTGAGAGGCTAGTTAAGATCATATCATCACTACCTTACCTAACACCCTTCAATTTGCATACCGCCCCAAAAGATCCACAGACGCTGCAATCGCCACCGCACTGCACACTGCCCTATCCCATCTGGACAAGAGGAATACCTATTTAAGAATGCTGTTCATTGACTATGGCTCCATAGTACCCTCCAACCTCATCATTAAGCTCGGCCCCTGGGTCTGATCCCCGCCCTGTGCAACTGGGTCCTGGACTTCCTGATGGGCTGGCTCCAGGTGGTGAAGGTAGGAAACAACTCTTCCACTTCGCTGATCCTCAACACAGTGGGGCCCCACAAGGGTTAGTGCTCAGCCCCCTCCTGTACTCCCGGTTCACCCATAACTGCATGGCCACGCATGCCTCCAACTCAAAGTTTGCAGATGACAACAATTGTAGGCCTGATTACCAACAATGATGAGACAGCCTAGTGAGGGACGAGACAGTAAGTGAGGGCCCTGGCGGAGTGGTGCCAGGAAAATAACCTCGCCCACAACGTCAGCAAAACGAAGGACCTGATCGTGGACTGCAGGAAACAGCAGAGAGAGCACGCCCCTATCCACATCGACAGGACCGCAGTGGAGAAGGTGAAAAGTTTGAAGTTCCTCGGCGTACACATCACTGACAATCTGAATGGGTTCTTCCGCACAGGCAGTGTGGTAAAGAAGACGCAACAGTGTCTCTTAATAACCCTTGGGAGTCTGAAGAAATTTGCCTTGGCCCCTAAGACCCTTACAAACTTTTACAGATGCACAATTGACAGCATCCTGTTGGGCTGTATCACCACCTGGTATGGCAACTGCACTGCCAGCAACTGCAGGGCTCTCCAGA
Organism: Salvelinus alpinus; assembly: GCF_045679555.1. Classification (NCBI taxonomy): domain Eukaryota; kingdom Metazoa; phylum Chordata; class Actinopteri; order Salmoniformes; family Salmonidae; genus Salvelinus; species Salvelinus alpinus. The sequence goes on from NC_092113.1 coordinate 12,462,814, forward strand.
AGGTGGTGCGGTTTGCCCAACGCTTCACTGTGGGCACACTGCCTGCCCTCCAGGACAACTACAGCACCCGATGTCACAGGAATGCCAAAAAGATCATCCAGGACATCAACCACCCGAGCAACGCCCTGTTCACCCTGTTACTATCCAGAAGGCAAGGTCAGTACAGGTGCATCAAAGCTGGAACCGAGGGACTGAAAAATAGATTCTATATCAAGGCCATCAGACTGTTAAATAGCCATCACTAGCTGGCTACCACCCTGTTCCTCAACCCTGCTCCTTAGAGGCTGCTGCCCTATATACATAGACATGGAATCACTGGTCACTTTAATAATGGAACACTAGTCACTTTAAAACTTGTTAGGGCTAGGGTCCTTTTTTCAGAAATTCCGCATGACTGACGTGCCCAAAGTAAACTGCCTGTTACTCAGGCCCAGAAGCCAGGATATGCATATAATGTTAAAATAATGTATGAGACTATAACACAATTGATATGGTAGGAGAAAATCCAAAGAGAAACCAACCAGAATTATTTTTTTTGAGATCCCATGCTCTTGCAAAGCTTTTACTTTTCTATTGAACATACTTCTTTCCGTATGAAATATTATAGTTTAATTACAGGTACCTGAGGATTAAATAGAAACGTAGTTTGACATTTGTATTAACAAAGTTTAGCGGTAGCTTTTTGGATTCCTTTGTCTACATGTTGAACTCAAATCAATGGCGCCAACTAATGTTATCTAACAAAACGACCATGCATGTTGTAGCTGGGACCCTTTTGATTGCAAATCAGAGGAAGATTTTCAAAAAGTAAGTAATTTGTGATTTTATGAAGCCTGTGCTGGTTGAAAAATATGTTGATGTGGGGCGCCGTCCTCAAACAATCGCATGGCATGCTTTTTTATTTAATTGAATTGCGCGCCCTCCAATTTTACCGGATGTTGTCGACATGTGTCCCGCTGACGGGACGCCTAGCCCTAAAGTTTACATAATGCTTTACTCATTTCATATATATATACTGTATTCTATTCTACTGTATTTTAGTCAATGCCACTCTGGCATTGCTCGTCCTGATATTTATATATGTCACACACTGATCTGTTTCACCTGTCTTTGTGATTGTCTCCACCCGCCTCCAGGTGTCGCCCATCTTCCCCATTATCCCCTGTGTATTTATACCTGTGTTCTCTGTTTGTCTGTTGCCAGTTTGTCAAGTCAATCAGCATTTTTGTTCTCAGCTCCTGCTTTTCCCAGTCTCTTTTTCTCGCCCTCCTGGTTTTGACCCTTGCCTGTCCTGACTCTGAGCCTGCCTGCCTGACCACTCTGCCTGCTTCTGAGCCTGCCTGCCGATCTGTACCTTTTCCCCACCTCTGGATTATTGACCTCTGCCTACCCTGACGCTGAGCCTGCCTGCCGTCTGGTACCGTTGCCCCACCTCTGGTTCACTGACCCCTGCTTGCCTTGACCCGTCTATTGCCTGCCCCTGCTGGATCATTAAACCATTGTTAATTCGACGTGTATGCATTTGGGTCTTACCTTCATGCCTGATAATATATTTCTTAACTCCATTCTTTTACTTTAGATTTGTGTGTATTGTTGTGAATTGTTAGATATTACTGCACTGTTGGAGCTAGGAACACAAGCATTTCGCTACACCCGCAATAATATCTGGTAAATATGGTTAATGTGACCAATAAAATGTGATTTGTAAAGAAGCACTGTAACATGGAGATATAGCAGTGTTGGAACACTAAGCCTAACCATATAAAGGTGTGTAGTAATTTAACCTTTTGAAAAAATGTTCTTGCTGATATGAAAGATGCGTTCCTTATGTTTCCAAAAACGTACCGAAAGTGACGCATGTTCAGAGTGAGCGTCAATATCTTAATTTATAGATGCTAAAGGTAGTTCAAGTCTATGAAGGGCCTAGTCTACCGGCTGCCAGTATGCCAGCTGCTACTGCTAGTGTCACTGAATTAATTTAAAATATCGATGGGAGACTCTGTTACAGAGGAGTGTAAATGCTTTTTTAGGCTGGATCATGTTCTTGTATTGTTATATGTTTTAATTCTGTAATGTATTGATTGTTGCTGCCTTCTTGGCCAGGTCTCCCTTGAAAAAGAGACTCTGGGTCTCAATGGGATTTTCCTGGTTAAATAAAAGGTTAAATAAACAAATAATACAGCTCTAATACACACACACACACAGAGGTGATGCTGCTCACATAATGGCCAATATTGGACGCAAGTGTGCTCAGCTAAGCGACTTTGGATCAATATGAAGCATTGAGCATTAAGAGATGTACACTCACAAATCTACAGTAGATTAGTGGTTCAACAACAGAAATTATAGAGGACATCACTAAAGGATTTACACAGGATAGCTTATTCAAACAGTAATGAAACACTATACAGACTAGCTGGACATGTGTAGTCCCCCATTCACACACTGTACAGTCCCACCAATAGACATCCATTGTTTTTTTTCATACCGCCAACATGTGTGTCAGCAACACTGCATCCAGCCTCCACAGAACGTGGGCCATTTGAGACCCTTTCGATGCAGGCATCTCAGCACCACTATAAAGGAGGCCCAAACCAAGTAAAATGTTGTAGTGTGTTGTCTGTGCATAATGGACAAAGTGAGGAAATGTAATACTGCCGGCTGAAAGGGGGGGGGGGGGTTGTTCAGCCTTACTATCCCCCACACCTCGCCCCGCCAAGCACGACTGATTTGCTACTGATTAAAGTGGAATTCATTGGAACAAATTCCTGCTTTCTGGGGGACTGGGAGAGTTGGGAGGGGATGCTCTGTGCTGATTTTACTCTGTGATAATGCCCTAGGGGGCTGAGGAGATATGGAGGAGGAATGCTAAGGCCCAGGATGTCAGACCAGCATAAGAAACACACATTTTAGTTGTCCATTGCAAAACGTTTTAAGTTGCGTGCCCTGAACACAAACCGGTTGTATTATGGCTACGGGGTCTGGGCCTCAACACTGAGAATGTATTTCTAAGTAGGTCATCCTGGAAAGTGGACAGGACATACAGTGCATTCGGAAAGTATTCAGACACCTTCACTTTTTCCAAATTTTGTTACGTTACAACCTTATTCTAAAATTGATTAAATTGTTATTTTTCCTCAATCTACACATAATACCCCATAATGACAAAGCAAAAACATGTTTTGAATATTTTGCAAAAACAAACAAAAAAAACTTGGATTCATCAGACCAGAGAATCTTGTTTCTCAATGTCGGAGAGTCTTTAGGTGTCTCTTGGCAAACTCCAAGTGGGCTGTCATTTGCCTTTTACTGAGGAGTGACTCAACCATAAAGGCCTGATTGGTGGAGTGCTGCAGAGATGGTTGTCCTTCTGGAAGGTTCTCCCATCTCCACAGAGGAGCTCTGTCAGAATGACCATCGGGTTCTTGGTCACCTCCCTGACAAAGGCCCTTCTCCCTTGATTGCTCAGTTTGGCCGGGCGGCCAGCTCTAGGCAGAGTCTTCATGGTTCTAAACTTCTTCCATTGAATAATGATAGTGGCCACTGTGTGTTTGGGGACCTTCAACGCTGCAGAAATGTTTTGGTACCCTTCCCCAGATCTGTGCCTTAACACAATCCTGTCTCGGAGCTCTACGGACAATTCCTTCGACCACATGGCTTGGTTTTTACTGTGGGACCTTATATAGACAGGAGTGTGCCTTTCTAAATCATGTCCAATATATTGAATTTACCACAGGTGGACTGCAATCAAGTTGTAGAAACATCTCAAGGATGATCAATGGAAACAGGATGCACGTGAGCTCAATTTCGAGTCCCATAGCAAAGGGTCTGAATATTTATCTAAGTAATGTATTTCTATAAAAAAAAACATTAAAAAAAACATTTTTGCTTTGTCATTATTCGGTATTGTGTGTAGATTGATGACGGAAAAAAATATTTAATACATTTTACAATAAGGCTATGTTGTTACAAAATGTAGAAAAAGGGAATACTTTCCAAATGCACTGTATCAATATGAAGATATAGCTTTAGGTTTTGTGATTTATATGAACTATAAATGACCACAGTCACTGCAAACTGTGTCACGTCAGCCATTTTTAAAGCTTGAGAAACCTGTTGAGGAGAGATAAAATAACTACCCAAAACACCGAGGACGAAAGTGGGGTAAGATGGGCTATTTAGTTCATTCAGCATAGCTCCATCAAGGGAAATATAGTACTGGTTCTAACAGAGATATCTACATATATTTCAGGATCTTGTGTATCCCAGGGAATAAATAATCATGTAAACATTACAGTTTTGAGAACATAGCTTGTCCCAAAAAGTGGTCTCTTGGCACAACTTACCCCGGGTATGGAGTAAGTTGAGCGGCGGGACAGCCGAATAGACATTTCTGTACTGAATGAAAGATTACCACAACATTTTTTAAACCATGTCTATCTTTATTTCCCAAACACAATTCAACACAATATTTTTTTTAGATTTTAATCAGGGGTTGGATCAAAAATTACTTTCCAATCGTTTCGTTCCACTGTTCTGACCAGCAAAATAAAGTGGTTAACTGATTTTGGGGGGAAAAAAATGGTTTATATAGTTAATTTCTGTTCCTTTTTAAACCTCTGAAATATATATATTTTTTTTCGTATTTCGTTTTGTTACATGCAATCTTTTGGTTCAACCTTAATATATATTGAACATCATCAACAGGGGAGACATATATGGTGTACGGTAATAAGCTGTAAACATTTTTTTTCAATTCATAAGACTTGTTCAGGAAAATGTAGACACTAGTAGACACTAGTCACATGCTCTCATTGATAGAGGGCTTAGGAAGGATGCCAGAGGGCACCCTGCTGGCCACTTTTGATGTGGAGAGCATGTACACTAACATCCCACACACTGGAGGCTTGCAGGTGCTACAACACTTCCTTCAGCAGAGAGACTCTACCCTTGCTTCATCCAATGATTGCATCTTACAACTTACTGAACTGGTATTATCCCATAACTACTTTGTCTTTGAGTCAGACTTTTTCCTTCAAATTTGGGGTGTAGCCGTGGCTACCCTTTTTCCCCCAACTATGCAAACCTGTATGTGGGACAATTTGAAGAAGCATTCCTTTTTTTAAACAGAGACACACCCCTTACTTTCTAAAATACTTCTATGGAAGAGATACATAGATGTCTTTGTGCTCTGGGAAGGAAGTCAGCAGGAACTAAATTAATTCCAAACTCTACTAAAGGAGAGCTCTGAATACCTCAAATTCATCATGCAGACTGATGAGAGAAAAATAAACTACCTGGACTTATGGATTATCAAAGAAAATGATGCAGTACACACAGACTTATACACAAAGCCCACAGACTGCAATACCTTGCTATGTGCGGATAGTATACATCCCCTTCCCCTCAAGAAGGGGATGTATCCTTCTAGACCTATCGGCTGCCTTTGATACTGTGAACCATCAGATCCTCCTCTCCACCCTCTCCGAGCTGGGCATCTCCGGCGCGGCCCACGCTTGGATTGCGTCCTACCTGACAGGTCGCTCCTACCAGGTGGCGTGGCGAGAATCTGTCTCCGCACCACGTGCTCTCACCACTGGTGTCCCCCAGGGCTCTGTTCTAGGCCCTCTCCTATTCTCGCTATACACCAAGTCACTTGGCTCTGTCATATCCTCACATGGTCTCTCCTATCATTGCTATGCAGACGACACACAATTAATCTTCTCCTTTCCCCCCTCTGATAACCAGGTGGCGAATCGCATCTCTGCATGTCTGGCAGACATATCAGTGTGGATGACGGATCACCACCTCAAGCTGAACCTCGGCAAGACGGAGCTGCTCTTCCTCCCGGGGAAGGACTGCCCGTTCCATGATCTCTCCATCACGGTTGACAACTCCATTGTGTCCTCCTCCCAGAGTGCTAAGAACCTTGGCGTGATCCTGGACAACACCCTGTCGTTCTCAACTCACATCAAGGCGGTGACCCGTTCCTGTAGGTTCATGCTCTACAACATTCGCAGAGTACGACCCTGCCTCACACAGGAAGCAGCGCAGGTCCTAATCCAGGCACTTGTCATCTCCCGTCTGGACTACTGCAACTCGCTGTTGGCTGGGCTCCCTGCCTGTGCTATTAAACCCCTACAACTCATCCAGAACGCCGCAGCCCGTCTGGTGTTCAACCTTCCCAAGTTCTCTCACGTCACCCCGCTCCTCCGCTCTCTCCACTGGCTTCCAGTTGAAGCTCGCATCCGCTACAAGACCATGGTGCTTGCCTACGGAGCTGTGAGGGGAACGGCACCTCCGTACCTTCAGGCTCTGATCAGGCCCTACACCCAAACAAGGGCACTGCGTTCATCCACCTCTGGCCTGCTCGCCTCCCTACCTCTGAGGAAGTACAGTTCCCGCTCAGCCCAGTCAAAACTGTTCGCTGCTCTGGCACCCCAATGGTGGAACAAACTCCCTCACGACGCCAGGTCAGCGGAGTCAATCACCACCTTCCGGAGACACCTGAAACCCCACCTCTTTAAGGAATACCTAGGATAGGATAAAGTAATCCTTCTAACCCCCCCCTCCCCCTTAAAAGAGTTAGATGCACTATTGTAAAGTGGCTGTTCCACTGGATATCATAAGGTGAATGCACCAATTTGTAAGTCGCTCTGGATAAGAGCGTCTGCTAAATGACTTAAATGTAAATGTAAATGTAAGAATGGTCTACCATATAGCCTGTTATGTAGGGTTAAACGAATCTGTGGCCACCAGTCAGATTTTGACAGCAATGCTAAAAGAATGACAGATAAATTCAAAATGAGAGGCTACAAGGACAAAACTCTTGATGCTGCAATGATGAAAATATATCAAAAACCAAGAGCGGAATTACTAAAAACTCAACCAAAGAAGAAAAAACGTATTTTGCACTAAGTACACCAATTTTTCGGAGAAAATAAAAGCAATCCTGAAAAAGCACTGGCATATTCTGCAATCAGACAAAAAAATCGCACACCTCTTCAAGGAACCCCCACTGGTGGTCTATAAGCGTGGTCGCAATATTGGAGATAGTTTGGTGAGATCTGACATGCCCCCTGAGCCCCCTTAGCGCCCTGAGCCGACTCAGACACTCCCTGTTAGGGGTATCATCTCATGCAAGACCAAGGGAGTAATCTATCTCATCACCTGTTCATGTGGAAAAGCCTATGTAGGACAAACGAAAAGACAGTTAAAACAACGCATAGCTGAGCACCGCAGCTCAATCAGGTGTAAGAACATTGACTATCCAGTAGCAGCTCACTTTGTTGAAGCTAACCATCCCATCTCCTCCCTCAAATACACAGGCATTGAGCGTGTTGCTCTACAAAGGAGAGGGGGTAACATCGAGATCCTACTACCACAAAGAGAGGCTTACTGGATATCCTATCTAAAAACATTGACCCCTAGTGGTCTGAATATTGACTTTGATCTCTGGCCCTTCTTATGAACACATTTTCCTCTACGAACGAAGTCTTATAAATTGAAAAATTTTTTTTTACAGCTTATTAGCGTACACCTAATATGTTCCCCCTGTTGATGATGTTCATTATATATTAAAGTTGAACCAAAAGATTACATGTAACAAAAATAAATACGAAATTATTATGTGAAATTGAATGAAACAATAATGTATGTTGATGTTAATATGATGTTTCTATATGATAATAGCATAATACATTTAATGTCATATACTATTTTTTAACAGTTTCACTAATTAATTTTAATTAACTTAATCATTATGACACACCCCTCACTACTGTCATTAGTTACACTAATTGCACTGTGTGTCTACATAACCTGGTTCAAGTATTCATGACATTACCCTGAGGAAGGCACAGTGGTGCCGAAACGTTGGTAAATACACATTCAATTGCTGGGAGATTTTAAATGGAGTGTGCGACTTTCTTTATTTTGATAGTTTATTTGCCGTTAGTCAGCACCTCCATACAAACTATTATTCTGGGTGTGCGCCAGATCAATTTTTTTTTTTTTTTTATCTGCTAAAACTATTAAGAGCATTGTACACTGTTATTGCTAATTGCACCACCATAGACAGAGAACAGACTGTGGTAGCCTAAATGTTATCTACAAGAGCTACATAACATGCCTATAAGAGTATTGAGGTTTATCTGGATATTGAGGTTTATCTTTGCATGTTGCACTACAATTGCTAATTCCACCACCATAAACAGAGTACAGGCTGTGGTAGCCTAGATGCTAGCTATAAGAGCTACATAACAGGTCTGTAGCATATCCTACATTGAGGGTATTGAGGTTATCTTAGCATGTGACGTCAGTAGGAACACTTTCAGCTTCAGATCAGGCCCGGACACTCATGAAGATGGATTGCTAATCAAGTCTGCTGGGCATACTAATTAAAAGGCATTTAGTTGGCATGAGCCTGCAATTTACACTGCATTAAAAGGGCATCAGAATGTGCATCGGCGACAACGGGAGAACAGTGAGCATTCTTTTCAGGAAGCACTGGGCTCAGCACCAGTGAACAATGCCCAAGGCCTGTGGCTGGAGTGTGGCTGGATACATAGACCATGTGGGTTAGCAATAGCTACTGCTAACAACATGCATTTTTCATACACAACCTAGTGGGACTATGCTAGCCACTGCTAACAACATGCATTTTCCTACACAACATTGTGGGTTTATGCTAGCTAACAAAATGTGTTTTCATACTGTAAACAAACTTGTGGGGTTAGGCTAGCTACTCCTATCATTTCCATACACAACCTTGTGAGGTTACACTAGCTACTGATAACATTACCATACACAACCTTGTGGGGTTACACTAGCTACTGATACCATTTCCATACACAACCTTGTGAGGTTACGCTAGCTACTGATACCATTTCCATACACAACCTTTTGAGGTTACACTAGCTACTGATACCATTTCCATACACAACCTTGTGGGGTTACGCTAGCTACTGATAACATTACCATACACAACCTTGTGAGGTTACACTAGCTACTGATAACATTACCATACACAACCTTGTGGGGTTACGCTAGCTACTGATAACATTTCCATACACAACCTTGTGAGGTTACACTAGCTACTCATAACATTACCATACACAACCTTGTGAGGTTACACTAGCTACTGATAACATTACCATACACAACCTTGTGGGGTTACGCTAGCTACTGATAACATTACCATACACAACCTTGTGAGGTTACACTAGCTACTGATAACATTACCATACACAACCTTGTGGGGTTACGCTAGCTACTGATAACATTACCATACACAACCTTGTGGGGTTACGCTAGCTACTGATAACATTTCCATACACAACCTTGTGGGGTTATGCTAGCTACTGCTAACATGTACAATCACAATGGGATGTGGTGGCTCAAGACATAAAACAGACATATTGTCATACTGTAGTAGGCCAATGACATACCTTTGACTGCTTACTTGTGTGCAAACGTGTGTGCAGGTGGTGTCTTCACTGTAATCTATGCACTCTGTATTCACTTTGAAGTGTCTCCAATTATGTCAGATACAATTTTGATCTCAATGAGCACATCTAGACTATAGAGGTCAGATATGAAATGAGCCTCTCTCCCCTCAGTATGCAAATATATGTAAATTTCTACATTAATTCGAAAACTGTGGCGTGGGTTCTATACTAACGGGTGCTTTCACACTGTTGAGTGCTGTTGAGGCACACTTGGGTGCAGTGGCTGGGATGGAGAGAAGAATGATACAGCATTTCCCTGTCCTTGCCCATCTGTAAGGTCAGGCTACGTACCAACTACACACACACACAAACTTGCAAGCAGGCACACGCATACACGCACACACACAATCTTTTGTAGACCTAGAGGTGATGAGCTGAGAGCACAATCCCTTAAATGAAAATCAATGCAAGCAGCCAATCTGTTTTACTGCAAAGTCTGTTTACACAATGACTTTACAGGACAGTAGAACTGCCAAGTCCTGCCAAGAAGATGTCAACTGAATCTCATTGTGTGTGTGTGTGTGTGTGTGTGTGTGTGTGTGTGTGTGTGTGTGTGTGTGTGTGTGTGTGTGTGTGTGTGTGTGTGTGTGTGTGTGTGTGTGTGTGTGTGTGTGTGTGTGTGTGTGTGTGTGTGTGTGTGTGTGACTGTGAGCATGTGTGTGTGACTCTAAACATTTGTGTGTGTATGTAAATGCCCTATGTACATAGTCATTGAACATTAGACACTTTAATTATGTTTACATACTGTTATACCTACTTCATATGTACAGTTGAAGTCGGAAGTTTACATACACCTTAGCCAAATACATTTAAACTCAGTTTTTCACAATTCCTGACATTTAATCCTAGTAAATATTACCTGTTTTAGGCCAGTTAGGATCACCACTTTATTTTAAGAATGTGAAATATCAGAAAAATAGTAGAGAGAATGATTTATTTCAGCTTTTATTTCTTTCATCACATTCCCAGTGGGTCAGACGTTTACATACACTCAATTAGTACTTGGTAGCATTGTATTTAAATTGCTTAACTTGGGTCAAACGTTTCAGGTAGCCTTCCACAAGCTTCTCACAATAAATTGGGTGAATTTAGGTCAGGTTTGGTCAGGTAACTGAGTCAGGTTTGTAGGCCTCCATGCTCGCACACACTTTTTCTGTTCTACCCCCACATTTTCTATAGGATTGAGGTCAGGGCTTTGTGATGGCCACTCCAATACCTTGACTTTGTTGTCCTTAAGCCATTTTGACACAACTTTGGAAGTATGCTTGGGGTCATTATTCATATGAAAGACCCATTTGCGACCAAGCGTTAACTTCCTGACTGATGTCTTGAGATGTGGCTTCAATATATCCACATAATTTTCCTCCCTCATGATGCCATCTATTTTGTGAAGTGCACCAGTCCCTCCTGCAGCAAAGCACTCCCACAACATGATGCTGCCACCCCCGTGCTTCACGGATGGGATGGAGTTCTTTGGCTTGCAAGCCTTCCCCTTTCTCCTCCAAACATAACGATGGTCATTATGGCCAAACAGTTCTATTTTTATTTCATCAGACCAGAGAACATTTCTCCAAAAAGTACAATCTTTGTCCCCATGTGCAGTTGCAAACCTTAGTCTGGCTTTTTTATGGCGGTTTTGGAGCAGTCGCTTCTTCCTTGCTGAGCGGCCTTTCAAGTTATGTCGATATAGGACTCGTTTTACTGTGGATAGAGATACTTTTGTACCTGTTTCCTCCAGCATCTTCACAATGTCCTTTGCTGTTGTTCTGAGATTGATTTGCACTTTTCGCACCAAAGTATGTTCATCTCTAGGAGACAGAACACGTCTCCTTCCTGAGCAGTATAACGGCTGTGTGGTCCCATGGTGTTTATACTTGTGTACTATTGTTTGTACAGATGAACGTGGTACCGTCAGGCGTTTGGAAATTGCTCCCAAGGACGAACCAGACTTGTGGAGGTCTACAATTCTTTTTCTGAGGTCTTGGCTGACATCTTTTGATTTTCCCATGATGTCATGCAAAGAGGCACTGAGTTTGAAGGTAGGCCTTGAAATACATCCACAGGTACACCTCCAATTGACTCAAATGATGTCAATTAACCTATCAGAAGCTTCTAAAGCCATGACCTCATTTTCTGTAATTTTCCAAGCTGTTTAAATGCACAGTCAACTTAGTGTATGTAAACTTCTGACCCACTGAAATTGTGATACAGTGAATTATAAGTGAAATAATCTGTCTGTAAACAATTGTTGGAAAAATTACTTGTGTCATGCACAAAGTAGATGTCCTAACTGACTTGCCAAAACTATAGTTTGTTAAAACAAGAAATGTGTGGAGTGGTTGAAAAACGAGTATTAATTACTCCAACCTAAGTGTATGTAAATGTCCGACTTCAACTGTATATACTGTATCACACTTCACCATCTGGCAGTCCGATGGACGAATCTGTGTTTGACGGATGCCAGGAGAACGCTACCTGCCCGAATGCATACTGCCAACTGTAAAGTTTGATGGAGAAGGAATATTGGTCTGGGGCTGTTTTTCACGGTTTGGGCTAGGCCCCTTAGATCCAGTGAAGGGAAATCTTAATGCTACAGCATACAATGACATGCTAGACAATTTTGCGTCTCCAATTTTGTCGGAACAGTTTGGGGAAGGCCCTTTCCTGTTTCAGCATGACAATGCCCCCGTGCATAAAGCAAGGTCCATACAGAAATGGTTTGTCAAGATCATTGTGGAAGAACTTGACTGGCCTGCACAGAGCCCTAACCTCAACCCCATCGAACACCTTTGAAATTAACTGGGAAGCCGACTGCGAGCCAGGCCTAATCGCCTAACATCAATGCCCGACATCACTAATGCTTTTGTGGCTGAATGGAAACAAGTTCCCACAGCAATGTTCCAACATCTATTGGAAAGCCTTCACGCCCATGATTTTGGAATAAGATGTTCGATGAGCAGGTGTCCACATACCTTTGGTCATGTAGTGTATATATGGTGCCTTTGGAAAGTATTCAGATCCCTCGACTTTTTCAACATTTTATTACGTTACAGCCTTATTCTAAAATGGATGAAATAAATAAAAATCCTTAGCAATCTACACACAATACACCATAATGAAAAAGCAAAAACAGGTTTTTAATTTTTCCTGCACCCCAAAAATAAAATACCTTATTTACATTAGTATTCACACCCTTTGCTACAAGACTCAAAATTGATCTCAGGTGCATCCTGTTTCCATTGATCATCCTTGAGATGTTTCTACAACTTGATTGGAGTCCATCTGAGGTAAGTAAAAAATGTTGGACATGATTTGGAAAGGCACACACCTGTCTGTATAAGGTCCCACAGTTGACAGTGCATGTCAGAGCAAAAACCAAGCTACGAGGTCGAAGGAAATGTCCGTGGAGCTCCGAGACAGGTTTGTGTCGAGGCACAGATCTGGGGAAGGATACCAATACATTTCTGCAGCGTTGAAGGTCCCCAAACACACAGTGGCCACTATCATTATTCAATGGAAGAAGTTTAGAACCATGAAGACTCTGCCTAGAGCTGGCCGCCCGGCCAAACTGAGCAATCAAGGGAGAAGGGCCTTTGTCAGGGAGGTGACCAAGAACCCGATGGTCACTCTGACAGAGCTCCTCTGTGGAGATGGGAGAACATTCCAGAAGGACAACCATCTCTGCAGCACTCCACCAATCAGGCCTTTATGGTTGAGTCACTCCTCAGTAAAAGGCACATGACAGCCCACTTGGAGTTTGCCGAAAGACACCTAAAGACTCTCTGACCATGAGAAGCAAGATTCTCTGGTCTGATGAATCCAAGATTGAACCATTTGGCCTAAAGCCAAGCTTCACGTCTGGAGGAAACCTGACACAATCCCTACGGTGAAGCATGGTGGTGGCAGCATCATGCTGTGGGGATGTTTTTCAGCGGCAGGGAGACTATTCAGGATCGAGGCAAAGATGATGTTCATCTTAGCGCTTGATGGTTTTTGCGACTGCTCTCGAAGAAACTTTCAAAGTACTTGAAATGTTCCATATTGACTGACATTCATGTCGTAAAGTAATGATGGACTGTCATTTCTCTTTGCTTATTTGAGCTGTTCTTGCCATTATATGGATAAGGCTTTCTTCTGTATACTACCCCTGTATACTACCCCTACCTTGTCACAACACAACTGATTGGCTCAAACGCATTAATAACAGGGAAAGAAATTCCACAAATTAACTTTTAACAAGGCACTCCTGTTAATTGAAATGCATTCCAGGTGACTACCTCAAGAATCTGGTTGAGAGAATGCCAAGAGTGTGCAAAGCTGTCATCAAGGCAAAGGGAGGCTACGTTGAAGAATCTCAAATATAAAATATATTTTGATTTGTTTAACACTTTTTTGGTTACTACATGATTCCATATGTGTTATTTCATAGTTTTGATGTCTTCACTATTATTCTACAATGTAGAAAATAGTAAAAAATTTAGAAAAACCCTGGAATGAGTAGGTGTGTCCAAACTCTTGTCTGGGACTGCATATGTTCCGGACTCGGACATTGCTCGTTCTAATATTTCTATATTTCTAAATTATTTATAAAAAAAATTGGGATTTGCGTGTATTTTAATATTTTTTTAGGTATTACTGCACCGTTGGTGCCAGGAACATAAGCATTTCGCTTCACCCACAATAACATCTGCCAAATATGTGTACGCGATCAATACAATTTGATTTGATTTGTATGTGCTCTGCTGTGTGTGTGTTGATCACGGCAGCTCTCAAACCTGTGGCCGGAAACAACACGGTGGCCATCTCTTTAAAGCTTGTCTACCTGTCACCTGCACCGGCTAAATGACACTACCGTCCCCGAGGAAGGGCTTGTCAACACGTACAATGCACCTGTCAGTGGCAAACATACATCAAATCCCTCTTTACCCACTATACCGTTTCCCCAACCTGGCCAAACAAACTTCTTTGAGATAAACACAGGCCTGTTTTTCTTGGTTATTTGCTCTGGGGGTAAATCCATCCTCTTGCAAAGTAGGTGTCTCTTGCAAAACTGGCAACCCTACACATAGTCCAAAGTCCATCAGGCAGTATGGCCATGTGAAAACTACTCTACTGAACGGAAAAGTTACTATAGAAATAGAAAAAAAAACACTGATCTTGATTCTGCCTAAAAGTTGCATCTTCTAATGTGGAAGCACCATTGAATCTTGTTCCAGGTTAGCAACAATCTACCGAGCATGCCAAAACAGCCCTCCAAGATTGCATTTTTTTTATAGCATGTGTCAGTTCTACACACTCCATCTCTATGTTAATTATCACTCCCTCATAAGAAAGGGGCATGCATTTGGCTCCATTGCTTGCTGACCCGTGTCATTTTAAATGGACAGGCAATAGACTGGTCGGTTGTTTAGCAACAAAACCGAAATGTGCGCAACTATGGGGCAAAACAGATGGGTTGGCTTAGATTGTTGACAACATGTAAACTATATATCGTCTCCAATATTTACTAAAAACATAAATACATTTGCACAATGAGCACTTGTTTCTCAAATAAGTTGTTACAGTTGTTGGTTAGCTACCTAGCAAATGTATGCCATATTAGCATAAACACCTCAAAACAAGACATGGTATCAAGGACAACATAAAACTAGCTGCAATGAGCCACCTACGATTCCCCACATGGCAGCTTCTTGTCATTGTTGCCAGCCATCTTGCAGTTCAGAATCACAACAGACCGCCTTCTGCCTCATTGAAGCGCGTGCATCGTTATCGTGGCGTTGCCACCTAACCCATCTAAGGATACTTCATCACTATTAGGGTCAGCCAGGGCTAACTGCATGGGGTGAAGAGGAATGCACAGGTCCCAGACCTGTTGTAACCTCACAGTTGGTGATTTCCAGACAAATAACTGGTGAAGGTGGGGTAGGGTTTACATCTGAAGGTGAAAAATAGTACTAGCATAATATCTTTGTGTCTGTGTCTTGTGAGCAGACGCAAGTAAAACAAAAATGTAATTGTTGAGCCATATCAGTTAGCCCTGGCTTTCTTTCTCTCTGGTCTCTCTCACTCTCTTCTTCTCTCTGTCTCCGTATCATCTCCTATATTCCTGTACTTCGCCCTCCCTGTCCTTCCTCCTTCTCATCTCCTCCTTAGCCCATGCCGTTCTCTCTCTCTCTCTCCCTCACGCTCTCCAACCTTTTCGCTCTCTCATACGCTCTCTTCTTCTCTTTCTCTCTCACTCCCTCACTCTATATATCCTTCTTTCTGTCTTTCATGCAATCTATACCCAGCTCGCTCTCCATCTCTTTCTTTCTCTTGCTCTGTAATCAGCACAGGGGAGCCCTAATCCAGCCGTGCGCCTCATCGCAGCTGCCACTCAGCCAAGCTGCCAGACTGCCAGACAAATCCAGCCCCTGCCACCCCTGCCATCCCCACTGCCGTCACCACACGTCACCCAAGATTAGCTGCCAAGGGCCATTTTAACAGCCACTTGAAGTGCAGGGAAGAAAGGAAGAAGAGAGGTATTAAGAGTAGAATGGGCCTGTCTGTCTGTAGCGTGTGGGGGCAAAGCATTGCACAAAAGAGGGAGGGGGAGAGGGAGAGGTAGAGTAAGGTCAGAGCCACTGACTGGACCGGATGGCCATGTTGCACACAGACAAACTGACAGAGAACTTAGAACTGACAGACGGATGGATGGACAGGCGAATGGACAGATTAACAGATGCTGGGATGCAGGCACACACACAAACACACACCACATAGTGCTCAAGGTCAGAGTTCACGGCCTCCAATGGAGAGTAATACTTCAACCTTGTCTTGACCAGACAGGGAGGACGACCTCTTACACCAGAGTTCACCTTTAACCTTTGACTATAGTCTTCCAGTCTCATTGGGTTCTAATACCATCTAGTGCCATGTAACGCCTGGTGTCTATTTACGATCGGCTGAGGACACACAGGCCGATGCATTGTGACTGGACACTTTTCACTAGATATTAATGATGAGTTTAAATCACACTGGAGGTAGATATTACTGCCACAAGGCAATTAAAATGCCATTCCCCCACTGACTGGTTATATGAGAGGACTGAGGAGGGGTAGACTATGTGGCACATGTTACCATGTCAAAAATGCTAGTACTCAGCAACATCTCTCTCTCTCTCTCTCTCTCTCTCTCTCTCTCTCTCTCTCTCTCTCTCTCTCTCTCTCTCTCTCTCTCTCTCTCTCTCTCTCTCTCTCTCTCTCTCTCTCTCTCTCTCTCTCTTTCTGTATGTACAGTATATGTTTGGTACTTTGGCAGGTATCATACTCTGAGCTATCCTTCCCCTCCCCCCTTTCTCTTTCTCTCTATCTCTCCCCTTTCTTTTGCTCAGAGTTCCTCCACTACCTCTTACTTTCTACCTTACCATTACAGCATGCAGATAGCATACAAGGGTCAGTGGCCTACCATAGAACTCACACACTTTAATGTGCAGATGCAGCACCTGTCTCCTCGTGCTACAACGCTGCCAGTTTAAGGCCCTCCTCCTCTCTCTAAGGAGAAAGCAAAGGTGAGACGGGGAGAGAAAAAGAAGGAGCAAGAGACAGTGGAGTGAGAGAGAGAGGAAGAGGAGAGAGCGACGGAGAGAAAGTGTGAGAGAGAAAGAGGACGAGAGAGAGTGTCAGTGCGTGTCCGTGATGAATTTGCTGATACCACGGCACCCTGTTCCCATTCCGAGGAAACTCACAGTGATATACGATGCCTTTGCCGCTGTGTGTGTGTGTGTTTGTATGTGTGTTTCCCTGAGCTTGCACATTTACAGCACCCCGGACCCAAAATGAATACAGCAGCTGGGTAAAGCTGCTGCTGCTCCTGCAGAGGGATGTGTGTTCCCGCGTGTGTTCTTTCATATGTTTTTATGTTTACATTCTTATGAGTGTGTGCACTAGTAGGCAGCTTGATGTGGCCTATGCTCTACAAGGACGTAGGCCAGTACACCACACTACTTTGCTTCAGTTGTGACAATAAATCACATCAATAACACATGCTCTCTGTAGAAAATGGGAGGTACAGTACAGTATATAGGTGCCCCAAAGCATTGACCCAAGGTCAGTTTTACTCATTATGTCACGTTCCTGACCTGTTTTCTGTTGTTTTGTATGTGTGTGATGGTCAGGGCGTGAGTTTTGGGTGGGCAGTCTATGTTTTCCGTTTCTATGTTGGTTTTGGGTTGCCTGGTATGGCTCTTAATTAGAGGCAGGTGTTTTGCGTTTTCCTCTAATTGAGAGTCATATTAAGGTAGGTTGTTCTCACTGTTTGTTTGTGGGTGATTGTCGCTGTGTCTGTGTATTTTGCACCACACGGTACTGTCTCGTCTCGTTCGTTCGGTCGTTCCTGTTTATGTGTTCCTCGTTTCATGTAAGTTCATAGTTTAGGTCTGTCTAGTTCGTTTTGTTATTTTGTTAATCATTCAAGTGTATTTCGTTTCGTGTTTTTCCATCTTGTCAAATAAACATTATGTATTCATCACCCGCTGCGCCTTGGTCTACTCACTCACCGAGGGACGGCCGTTACAGAATCACCCACCAAACCCAGATCAAGCAGCGGGTTAACGGACAGCCACGACAGCAGCAGTGGGAAAAGGAGGATTGGACATGGGAAGAGATCCTGGACGGTAAAGGACCCTGGGCAGAGCCAGTGGAGTGTCGCTGCCCCAAAGCGGAGCTGGAGGCAGCGAAAGCGGAGAGGCGACGTTATGAGGAGGCAGCACGGAAGCAAGGCTGGAAGCCCGCAAGTACTACCCTAAAATTTCTTGGGGGGGGGCTAAGAGGTAGTGGGCCGAGGGCAGGTAGGGGACCTGCGCCCACTTCCCAGGCTAACCGTGGAGAGCGGGAGTACGGGCAGACGCCGTGTTACGCAGTAGAGCGCACGGTGTCTCCTGTACGGGTGCATAGCCCAGTGCGGGTTATTCCACCTCCCCGCACTGGTAGGGCTAGATTGAGCATTGAGCCAAGTGCCATGAGGCCGGCTCTACATATCTGGCCACCAGTACGTCTCCTTGGGCCGGCTTACATGGCACCAGCCTTACGCATGGTGTCCCCGGTTCGCCTACATAGCCCGGTGCGGGTTATTCCACCTCCCCGCACTGGTCGGGCGACGGGGAGCATTCAGCCAGGTAAGGTTGGGCAGGCTCGGTGCTCAAGGGAGCCAGTACGCCTACACGGTCCGGTATTTCCGGCGCTACCTCCTCGCCCCAGCCCAGTACCACCAGTGCCTACACCACGCACCAGGCTTCCAGTGCGTTTTAAGAGCCCTGTTCCTCCTCCACGCACTCTCCCTATGGTGCGTGTCTCCAGCCCAGTGCCTCCAGTTCCGGCACCACGCACTAAGCCATCTGTGCGTCTCCAGAGCCCTGTACGCACTGTTCCTTCTCCCCGCACTCGCCCTGAGGTGCGTGCCCTCAGCCCGGTACCTCCAGTTCCGGTACCACGCACCAGGCCTATAGTGCGCTTCGAGAAGTCAGTGTGCCCTGTCCCTGCTCCCCGCACTAGCCTTGAAGTGCGTGCCGTCATCCCGGTTCCGGCACCACGCACCAGGCCTATTGTGCGCCTCAGCAGGGCAGAGTCGGCCGTCTGCCCAACGCCTTCTGCACTGCCTGTCTGCCCAACGCCGTCTGAGCCATCTGTCTGCCCAGCGCCGTCTGAGCCATCTGTCTGCCCAGCGCCGTCTGAGCCATCTGTCTGCCCAGCGCCGTCTGAGCCATCTGTCTGCCCAGCGCCGTCTGAGCCATCTGTCTGCCCAGCGCCGTCTGAGCCATCTGTCTGCCCAGCGCCGTCTGAGCCATCTGTCTGCCCAGCGCCGTCTGAGCCATCTGTCTGCCCAGCGCCGTCTGAGCCATCTGTCTGCCCAGCGCCGTCTGAGCCATCTGTCTGCCCAGCGCCTTCTGAGCCATCCGTCTGCCCAGCGCCTTCTGAGCCATCCGTCTGCCACGAGCCATTAGAGCCGTCCGTCAGTCAGGAGCCGCTAGAGCCGTCCGTCAGTCAGGAGCTGCCAGAGCCGCCAGCCAGTCAGGAGCTGCCAGAGCCGCCAGCCAGTCAGGAGCTGCCAGAGCCGCCAGCCAGTCAGGAGCTGCCAGAGACGCCAGCCAGTCAGGAGCTGCCAGAGACGCCAGCCAGTCAGGAGCTGCCAGAGACGCCAGCCAGTCAGGAGCTGTCAGAGCTGCCCTACAGTCATGAACTGCCCTACAGTCATGAGCTGCCCTACAGTCATGAGCTGCCCTACAGCCCGGACCTGCCAGAGTCCCTCAGCCAGGACCTGCCAGAGTCCCTCAGCCAGGACCTGCCAGAGTCCCTCAGCCAGGACCTGCCAGAGTCCCTCAGCCAGGACCTGCCAGAGTCCCTCAGCCAGGACCTGCCAGAGTCCCTCAGCCAGGACCTGCCAGAGTCCCTCAGCCAGGACCTGCCGCCCCTTATCCCGGTGCTGCCCCTTATCCCGGTGCTGCCCCTTCATTTAGGTGGTTTTAGTTGGAGGGTGGTCATTGGGAGGGGGATACAGAAGCGGGGAGTGACTATGGTGGTGTGGGGACAGCGTCCGGAGCCTGAGCCACCACCGTGGTCAGATGCCCACCCAGACCCTCCCCTGGACTTTGTGCTGGTGCGCCCGGAGTTCGCACCTTGAGGGGGGGGTTCTGTCACGTTCCTGACCTGTTTTCTGTTGTTTTGTATGTGTGTGATGGTCAGGGCGTGAGTTTTGGGTGGGCAGTCTATGTTTTCCGTTTCTATGTTGGTTTTGGGTTGCCTGGTATGGCTCTTAATTAGAGGCAGGTGTTTTGCGTTTTCCTTTAATTGAGAGTCATATTAAGGTAGGTTGTTCTCACTGTTTGTTTGTGGGTGATTGTCGCTGTGTCTGTGTATTTTGCACCACACGGTACTGTCTCGTCTCGTTCGTTCGGTCGTTCCTGTTTATGTGTTCCTCGTTTCATGTAAGTTCATAGTTTAGGTCTGTCTAGTTCGTTTTGTTATTTTGTTAATCATTCAAGTGTATTTCGTTTCGTGTTTTTCCGTCTTGTCAAATAAACATTATGTATTCATCACCCGCTGCGCCTTGGTCTACTCACTCACCGAGGGACGGCCGTTACAGAATCACCCACCAAACCCAGATCAAGCAGCGGGTTAACGGACAGCCACGACAGCAGCAGTGGGAAAAGGAGGATTGGACATGGGAAGAGATCCTGGACGGTAAAGGACCCTGGGCAGAGCCAGTGGAGTGTCGCTGCCCCAAAGCGGAGCTGGAGGCAGCGAAAGCGGAGAGGCGACGTTATGAGGAGGCAGCACGGAAGCAAGGCTGGAAGCCCGCAAGTACTACCCTAAAATTTCTTGGGGGGGGGCTAAG
This sequence comes from Salvelinus alpinus, assembly GCF_045679555.1. Taxonomy (NCBI): domain Eukaryota; kingdom Metazoa; phylum Chordata; class Actinopteri; order Salmoniformes; family Salmonidae; genus Salvelinus; species Salvelinus alpinus. The sequence goes on from NC_092113.1 coordinate 12,483,693, forward strand.
AGGTAGTGGGCCGAGGGCAGGTAGGGGACCTGCGCCCACTTCCCAGGCTAACCGTGGAGAGCGGGAGTACGGGCAGACGCCGTGTTACGCAGTAGAGCGCACGGTGTCTCCTGTACGGGTGCATAGCCCAGTGCGGGTTATTCCACCTCCCCGCACTGGTAGGGCTAGATTGAGCATTGAGCCAAGTGCCATGAGGCCGGCTCTACATATCTGGCCACCAGTACGTCTCCTTGGGCCGGCTTACATGGCACCAGCCTTACGCATGGTGTCCCCGGTTCGCCTACATAGCCCGGTGCGGGTTATTCCACCTCCCCGCACTGGTCGGGCGACGGGGAGCATTCAGCCAGGTAAGGTTGGGCAGGCTCGGTGCTCAAGGGAGCCAGTACGCCTACACGGTCCGGTATTTCCGGCGCTACCTCCTCGCCCCAGCCCAGTACCACCAGTGCCTACACCACGCACCAGGCTTCCAGTGCGTTTTAAGAGCCCTGTTCCTCCTCCACGCACTCTCCCTATGGTGCGTGTCTCCAGCCCAGTGCCTCCAGTTCCGGCACCACGCACTAAGCCATCTGTGCGTCTCCAGAGCCCTGTACGCACTGTTCCTTCTCCCCGCACTCGCCCTGAGGTGCGTGCCCTCAGCCCGGTACCTCCAGTTCCGGTACCACGCACCAGGCCTATAGTGCGCTTCGAGAAGTCAGTGTGCCCTGTCCCTGCTCCCCGCACTAGCCTTGAAGTGCGTGCCGTCATCCCGGTTCCGGCACCACGCACCAGGCCTATTGTGCGCCTCAGCAGGGCAGAGTCGGCCGTCTGCCCAACGCCTTCTGCACTGCCTGTCTGCCCAACGCCGTCTGAGCCATCTGTCTGCCCAGCGCCGTCTGAGCCATCTGTCTGCCCAGCGCCGTCTGAGCCATCTGTCTGCCCAGCGCCGTCTGAGCCATCTGTCTGCCCAGCGCCGTCTGAGCCATCTGTCTGCCCAGCGCCGTCTGAGCCATCTGTCTGCCCAGCGCCGTCTGAGCCATCTGTCTGCCCAGCGCCGTCTGAGCCATCTGTCTGCCCAGCGCCGTCTGAGCCATCTGTCTGCCCAGCGCCGTCTGAGCCATCTGTCTGCCCAGCGCCTTCTGAGCCATCCGTCTGCCCAGCGCCTTCTGAGCCATCCGTCTGCCACGAGCCATTAGAGCCGCCCGTCAGTCAGGAGCCGCTAGAGCCGTCCGTCAGTCAGGAGCTGCCAGAGCCGCCAGCCAGTCAGGAGCTGCCAGAGCCGCCAGCCAGTCAGGAGCTGCCAGAGCCGCCAGCCAGTCAGGAGCTGCCAGAGACGCCAGCCAGTCAGGAGCTGCCAGAGACGCCAGCCAGTCAGGAGCTGCCAGAGACGCCAGCCAGTCAGGAGCTGTCAGAGCTGCCCTACAGTCATGAACTGCCCTACAGTCATGAGCTGCCCTACAGTCATGAGCTGCCCTACAGCCCGGACCTGCCAGAGTCCCTCAGCCAGGACCTGCCAGAGTCCCTCAGCCAGGACCTGCCAGAGTCCCTCAGCCAGGACCTGCCAGAGTCCCTCAGCCAGGACCTGCCAGAGTCCCTCAGCCAGGACCTGCCAGAGTCCCTCAGCCAGGACCTGCCGCCCCTTATCCCGGTGCTGCCCCTTATCCCGGTGCTGCCCCTTCATTTAGGTGGTTTTAGTTGGAGGGTGGTCATTGGGAGGGGGATACAGAAGCGGGGAGTGACTATGGTGGTGTGGGGACAGCGTCCGGAGCCTGAGCCACCACCGTGGTCAGATGCCCACCCAGACCCTCCCCTGGACTTTGTGCTGGTGCGCCCGGAGTTCGCACCTTGAGGGGGGGGTTCTGTCACGTTCCTGACCTGTTTTCTGTTGTTTTGTATGTGTGTGATGGTCAGGGCGTGAGTTTTGGGTGGGCAGTCTATGTTTTCCGTTTCTATGTTGGTTTTGGGTTGCCTGGTATGGCTCTTAATTAGAGGCAGGTGTTTTGCGTTTTCCTCTAATTGAGAGTCATATTAAGGTAGGTTGTTCTCACTGTTTGTTTGTGGGTGATTGTCGCTGTGTCTGTGTATTTTGCACCACACGGTACTGTCTCGTCTCGTTCGTTCGGTCGTTCCTGTTTATGTGTTCCTCGTTTCATGTAAGTTCATAGTTTAGGTCTGTCTAGTTCGTTTTGTTATTTTGTTAATCATTCAAGTGTATTTCGTTTCGTGTTTTTCCGTCTTGTCAAATAAACATTATGTATTCATCACCCGCTGCGCCTTGGTCTACTCACTCACCGAGGGACGGCCGTTACAGAATCACCCACCAAACCCAGATCAAGCAGCGGGTTAACGGACAGCCACGACAGCAGCAGTGGGAAAAGGAGGATTGGACATGGGAAGAGATCCTGGACGGTAAAGGACCCTGGGCAGAGCCAGTGGAGTGTCGCTGCCCCAAAGCGGAGCTGGAGGCAGCGAAAGCGGAGAGGCGACGTTATGAGGAGGCAGCACGGAAGCAAGGCTGGAAGCCCGCAAGTACTACCCTAAAATTTCTTGGGGGGGGGCTAAGAGGTAGTGGGCCGAGGGCAGGTAGGGGACCTGCGCCCACTTCCCAGGCTAACCGTGGAGAGCGGGAGTACGGGCAGACGCCGTGTTACGCAGTAGAGCGCACGGTGTCTCCTGTACGGGTGCATAGCCCAGTGCGGGTTATTCCACCTCCCCGCACTGGTAGGGCTAGATTGAGCATTGAGCCAAGTGCCATGAGGCCGGCTCTACATATCTGGCCACCAGTACGTCTCCTTGGGCCGGCTTACATGGCACCAGCCTTACGCATGGTGTCCCCGGTTCGCCTACATAGCCCGGTGCGGGTTATTCCACCTCCCCGCACTGGTCGGGCGACGGGGAGCATTCAGCCAGGTAAGGTTGGGCAGGCTCGGTGCTCAAGGGAGCCAGTACGCCTACACGGTCCGGTATTTCCGGCGCTACCTCCTCGCCCCAGCCCAGTACCACCAGTGCCTACACCACGCACCAGGCTTCCAGTGCGTTTTAAGAGCCCTGTTCCTCCTCCACGCACTCTCCCTATGGTGCGTGTCTCCAGCCCAGTGCCTCCAGTTCCGGCACCACGCACTAAGCCATCTGTGCGTCTCCAGAGCCCTGTACGCACTGTTCCTTCTCCCCGCACTCGCCCTGAGGTGCGTGCCCTCAGCCCGGTACCTCCAGTTCCGGTACCACGCACCAGGCCTATAGTGCGCTTCGAGAAGTCAGTGTGCCCTGTCCCTGCTCCCCGCACTAGCCTTGAAGTGCGTGCCGTCATCCCGGTTCCGGCACCACGCACCAGGCCTATTGTGCGCCTCAGCAGGGCAGAGTCGGCCGTCTGCCCAACGCCTTCTGCACTGCCTGTCTGCCCAACGCCGTCTGAGCCATCTGTCTGCCCAGCGCCGTCTGAGCCATCTGTCTGCCCAGCGCCGTCTGAGCCATCTGTCTGCCCAGCGCCGTCTGAGCCATCTGTCTGCCCAGCGCCGTCTGAGCCATCTGTCTGCCCAGCGCCGTCTGAGCCATCTGTCTGCCCAGCGCCGTCTGAGCCATCTGTCTGCCCAGCGCCGTCTGAGCCATCTGTCTGCCCAGCGCCGTCTGAGCCATCTGTCTGCCCAGCGCCGTCTGAGCCATCTGTCTGCCCAGCGCCTTCTGAGCCATCCGTCTGCCCAGCGCCTTCTGAGCCATCCGTCTGCCACGAGCCATTAGAGCCGTCCGTCAGTCAGGAGCCGCTAGAGCCGTCCGTCAGTCAGGAGCTGCCAGAGCCGCCAGCCAGTCAGGAGCTGCCAGAGCCGCCAGCCAGTCAGGAGCTGCCAGAGCCGCCAGCCAGTCAGGAGCTGCCAGAGACGCCAGCCAGTCAGGAGCTGCCAGAGACGCCAGCCAGTCAGGAGCTGCCAGAGACGCCAGCCAGTCAGGAGCTGTCAGAGCTGCCCTACAGTCATGAACTGCCCTACAGTCATGAGCTGCCCTACAGTCATGAGCTGCCCTACAGCCCGGACCTGCCAGAGTCCCTCAGCCAGGACCTGCCAGAGTCCCTCAGCCAGGACCTGCCAGAGTCCCTCAGCCAGGACCTGCCAGAGTCCCTCAGCCAGGACCTGCCAGAGTCCCTCAGCCAGGACCTGCCGCCCCTTATCCCGGTGCTGCCCCTTATCCCGGTGCTGCCCCTTCATTTAGGTGGTTTTAGTTGGAGGGTGGTCATTGGGAGGGGGATACAGAAGCGGGGAGTGACTATGGTGGTGTGGGGACAGCGTCCGGAGCCTGAGCCACCACCGTGGTCAGATGCCCACCCAGACCCTCCCCTGGACTTTGTGCTGGTGCGCCCGGAGTTCGCACCTTGAGGGGGGGGTTCTGTCACGTTCCTGACCTGTTTTCTGTTGTTTTGTATGTGTGTGATGGTCAGGGCGTGAGTTTTGGGTGGGCAGTCTATGTTTTCCGTTTCTATGTTGGTTTTGGGTTGCCTGGTATGGCTCTTAATTAGAGGCAGGTGTTTTGCGTTTTCCTCTAATTGAGAGTCATATTAAGGTAGGTTGTTCTCACTGTTTGTTTGTGGGTGATTGTCGCTGTGTCTGTGTATTTTGCACCACACGGTACTGTCTCGTCTCGTTCGTTCGGTCGTTCCTGTTTATGTGTTCCTCGTTTCATGTAAGTTCATAGTTTAGGTCTGTCTAGTTCGTTTTGTTATTTTGTTAATCATTCAAGTGTATTTCGTTTCGTGTTTTTCCGTCTTGTCAAATAAACATTATGTATTCATCACCCGCTGCGCCTTGGTCTACTCACTCACCGAGGGACGGCCGTTACACATTACCTCATAAAACATGCAATTTGGTATGGTACACTCATTCTAGATCCCCTCACAGTACAGTAGATGCAACCTTGCACTGACAATAATACAGGTTTACAAGACCTCTCCTTCCTCTGGAGGCCGCCAAACTATATATGCATGCTATGATCTTCTCACATTGGAGATATTGCCTCACATGCTGGTCACAAGCAGGAGCTACTATTCTGAAACCAATTGAATCCCTCTACAAACAAACACTTAAGATGTTTGATAACAAACCAAACAGTTACCACCATTGTCATATCATTTATAAACATAATTTATTTAGTCTGGATAGCTTTAAGCAGTATGTAGATACAAGCCTTGTCTTTAAGATCCTGCATGGTGTTGCCCCTCCATGCCGGCATATCATGCTCAAGGAAAGCACCTCCAGGATAACAAGGGCAGTAACTAGAGGGGACTGCGGTGTCCCTTTTCGACACAGTATAATCGGCCAATCGGCCTTCTCTGTTAGAGCTACAACATACTGGAATGCAGCGCCCATGGACTTGAGAAGCTGCACTGATTATTGTACTTTTACATTTGAATTGAAAACATGGCTAAAATCTGTACACATGAGTTATCTGTCATATGTAAGACGACAGTTGATGATAGTGTTGTTGTTGTTAGAATTATACATGATATATTATTGGATGTAATGTATTTGCATTTTGTATTGTTTTAGTGTGTATGTGTATTGTATAATTGTCCTTAGCTGCCCTGGGGCTACGGGTGCAAATTAGCTTTTGGCTAACCCCGGCACATTTACATGGATGTTGCATTATTGTAATATTGATGTTGATTAATGGGCATTGTCCCCTATAAATAAATAAAACAAACAAACTAGCAGTGAGCATACAAATATTTACACATGTTACATTTGCTGAAAATAAACACAGTTGACAGTGAGAGGACGTTTCTTTTTTTGCTGAGTTTACATGAAATATATTAACGTCACCAAATAATGGATTAAAATACAGTGTTTTGCAAGGAAGGCCTACAGTAGCCTCAACAGCACTCTGTAGGGTAGCACCATGGTGTAGCCGGAGGACAGCTAGTTTCCGTCCTCTGTGTACATTGACTTCAATACAAAACATAGGAGCCTTGTGGTTCTCACCCCCTTCCATAGACTTACACAGTAATTTTGACGCCCTCCAACCTATCACAGCTCTTGCAGCATGAACTGACATGTTGTCCACCCAATCAAAGTATCAGAGAATGCATCTAGTACTGAAAGCATAAGACACAGCTAGCTAGCACTGCAGTGCATAAGAGAGAGAAAGATAATAGTTAAACAGTTTTGAAAATATGAATTTTTTCAAAAATGAAGGAAAAGCAGAGAGAGAGAGAGAGAGATATTTTGTTGTATTTTCTTTCACAATTCACCTACTTAGCTAGAGCTTGCTAGCGATTGCTAGCGATTGCAGCTAGCGTTAGTTTAGCCTACTCAAACACCCGGCTCAAACAGAGAGGGATGCTATGCTAGCTAGCTGTCTATGGCTATCCAACACTGGAACTCTTCCAAGCCAAGGTAAGCTTTTATTTTTATGAATTTTTTTGCACCAGGGCCTGCCGTTGTAACTGCTAAACTGCTTGTTGCTGACTGTACACTTTACTGCATAATTGTAGTGGGTTTACTAACATGTTAGTTCGAGTAGCTATGTTGAATATGACGTTAATATGGTGACAACGATGTAGGCTGTGTGTAGCGGTTAGCAGTTATGATATGAAGGTTTGGCTTGGAAAGTATTTTTTTCCTGGTCACAGACAGCTAATGTGTTGTGCACTGAAGTCCACAAGCAAAGGGAAAAGGTGAGAGGAGGAGAAAGCGTAGATGCGAGAAGGAAGTATACAACAATCAAAGGGATCATGCTGTTTGTATGTGGCTGCTATGAAAGTGAACTGTGTTTGCATGTGATCAGGGGTGTATTCATTCCGTCAATTCTTTTGAAAAATATTTCTTAAGCGGAAGAAAACCGAACGAAACGGGGATAAACATACCTGAATTTTTCCAATAGAAACTATCGCTTGCAATTGTTGGACTAATGACTACACCCTAGATCAGCTAGATGCAGGCAAGAGTATGCAAGGCGGTATTGAATGTGTCAATGTCTGTCACCTTGATTACTCCCATTTCTCTTGACCTGTGCACCTACGTTGTAAACTTTCATTCATAGGCTAGGTTGTAGCAACCTCTTGATGGGTATAGGGAGAATTGAAGTATCATGTACTAGCCCAAACCTATCAATGTTACATTAAGCTGGGTGAATGGAATATGAATGACAGTCATCCAGTGTGTTGCAATAGAAATAAAAGAATCATCCTCCCTAAATCTTAAACGGCACCTACAGCCACTGCTTGCCAGTTACTTCCATTTCAAATTATGTGGTTTGTAAGAGTTGGCATGCTGGCTGTTAAGAAGCAATTAACGTTAGTTATAGCGGTTAACTTAGCTAGCTGGCTAGCCGACAATTACTCAAGTCAAAGCCGATCCTCCACACAACAACAATCTTGCCATTCCCTTCTATTTTAAATCCTGTGGTTTGTAGCTAAAAGTTTTATGTCAAGAGGAAATCTAGTAAGCTGTTGTTGACTGACATATTTAGCAGCAGTAGCTAGCTAGCTAGCTTCAGGACTAGCTAGCTAACAAGTTAAGTAGATAACAACAAAAATATTAGGAATATAGTGACAAATCAAAGGACAGAAATTACTCAAACTTGTGAAATAATCCATCTGCATTTATTGCTGTTATAGTAAAGTTCCAAAGTAGTTCCATCGTGAGTTTCCAAATCCATCCATACTATTTGGCTTGGTGAAGCTGGGCTCTGGCAGTCTTGCCCCAGTGCCCCCACAAGGGAGGTCATTTGAATATCCAAGTGTATGCGTGTCACATTGGCTGAGCTGTCAAATCAGTTTTTTCAGTACACGCCCAAACCACTCCGTTGTTTCCTAACAGTCCAAGCAGGGGCATAGAGAAAAGCTGCTTTTTAACATCCTTAATTATCATTTTTTTGGAAGGACAACTATTTAATTCATATTGTAATAAATGTTATTTAAATTTAACATAACGATTACAAGTATACCCATAACATGATGCAGCCACCACTAAGCTTGAAAATATGGAAAGTGGTACTGTGAGTAATGTGTTGTATTGGATTTGTCCAAAACATAACACTTTGTATTTATGACGAAAACTTAATTGTTTTGCCACATTCTTTGCAGTATTACTTTAGTGCCTATTCTGTACAGGCTTACTTCTTTTCACTCTGTCAATTAGGTTAGTATTGTGGAATAACTACAATGTTATTGATCCATCTTCTGTTTTTTCCTACCACTGTGGAACTGTTTTAAAGTCACCATTGGCCTCATGGTGAAATCCCTGGGCGGTTTCCTTCCTCTAGTTAGGAAGGACGCTTGTGCCTTTGTAGTGACTGGGTCTATTGATACACCATTCAAAGTGTAATTAATAACTTCACCATGCTTAAAGGGGATAGTCAATGTCTGCTTTTTTTATTACCCAACTAGCAATAGGTGCCCTTCTTTGCGAGGCATTGGAAAGCCTCTGTGTTTGAAATTCACTGCCCGACTGAGGGACCTTACAGATAATAGATAAGTGTATGTGTCAGGTACAGAGATGAGGTACTAATTCAAAAATCATGTTGAACACTATTATTTCACACAGAGTGAGTCCATGCAACTTATTATGTGACTTGTTAAGAAAATGTTTACAGTTGAACTTATTTAGGCTTGCCATAACAAAGGGGTTGAATACTTATTGACTCAAGACATTTCATTTTTACATTTTTAATTCATTTGTAAACATGTCTAAAAACATGTGGGGGGAGTTGCACACTATCATATTCCCATATAATACTTGATAGAATGAACCAGTGATTTGGCATTCAGTATCTATGCCAGGGTTGTCAGTTTATAATGCAATACCATGTGTAGGCGGAGGGTGGCTAGTGGCTTACCTTTGTCCAGAGAGGAGTCTGGGGTGCTGAAGTCCATTAGGCTCTTGATGTCACTCTTGTAGCAGAGATCGGTCGCTGGCTGCTTCTGCCTCTGGTGTACAGAGGGATCTGTAGGAGAGGATAGGACAATTGGTTTGAACACATTTGGGTTCTGATAGGAGGTGTGACTATGTGTGTATATACGTGTGTGTGTGTGTGTGTGTGTGTGTGTGTGTGTGTGTGTGTGTGTGTGTGTGTGTGTGTGTGTGTGTGTGTGTGTGTGTGTGTGTGTGTGTGTGTGTGTGTGTGTGTGTGTGTGTGTGTGTGTGTGTGTGTGTGTGTGTGTGTGTGTCTACATGCGAGGGGGGGGACTATTCTTCATATTATAATTGTTCTATTATTTCTACTTTTTTCTCTCTGCATTGTTGGAAAAGGCTCGTAAGTAAGCACACCACTGTCAGTCTACTCCTGTTGTTGATGAAACGTGACAAATTACATTTGATTTGATTTGATAACCGTAGCGGTAGATAGATCAATGGCATTAACAATTTTATCCACAAGAGTTATGTGTTGGTTTGCTTTTGAGTGACTTCAACAGATAAGGATTTTCAAAAAGGAAGGATGAAGAGAGTTTGCGTGTAGATGGGTACATAAAGTGTGAGGGAGGACATGAGAATTTGTTCAAGAAGTACAGTGCCTGTGTTATAGGAAGGAAGTAATGAATGCAGCCACACTAAACACTCCTCATCATGAACGACTCCTCTCAAGGCAAATGCAATGGCCAATAACTCTCCCTCCTCTCAAATCAACATGCACGTACAGTATTTACACTCATAGGCTACTAAGTAGTGTTAGCCACAATGCTGCACCAATATTAATCGGGATTACTGCCAGAGTACTCCTAAAGACTTATATCCACTGGTGAGACATAAGCAACATTAGCATTTCATGACCAGAATAGCACATTTGACTTGTTAGTCATACATACAGTATAATATGTATGTACAGTAGGTAACATGAACACACAAACATATGTATGTTCGCGCTCACATGCACGCATGCACAAACACAGACACACACAGACACACACCATTGCTGTGATTTTACATCACCCAGGATGATAGTTATAGCCACAGTAACATCTGTGTCCTCTTTCTGCCCTTCTCCTCGTCTTCCCTCTCCTCCACCTCCATCCCCATCCCTTCATTATCTACCCACCACTGCCTATTAAGGCCTCGTTATCTGGCTGAAATGAATTGCAATAATTGAACACAGATGTGTGAGATGAATAGATAGGTCTGGAGGCTACATCATGTTGTCACTATGGAGAGATCACTCGTCTTGCCGTTCTATGTGGATATTAAAGAGCTATCAGCCTGTTTGTGCCCTTGGCGACTGCTCTTCATAAGGGAGCATGAGGTGGATGAGGTGAAAGTTAAGTATGGCCGTATTGAAGTGAGTGGTCTAAGGAAAACAGCACCACCTGGCTGGAGGAGCAGACCCTATGTGAACGTGCACTGGATAGTGCCCTAGATGAGGCTTGAAAGTGTTCTAGAGGGTGCTCTATTTGAGATAGTAGTCTCTCTAGACATCTGGGTTACCTCCCACCATTTTTTAATGCTACGGTTTTAACGTCTTTCCCCAATATAATGTCAGTTTGGCATAGAGAAACTATGTTACTGCCTATGTCACTACCTTATCCGCTTGAATAAAATACAAAATAGTAGCTAGCAAGATGGAGATCACAGAGGTTATTCAGTGCCTTTCGCAAGTGGCTAGTTTGCATCAACTACCTTCACTAATGCCAGCAAACTTTGGTTTCGAATCATGAAATTCTGGCATGTCTGCCTTGTGATTTGTTGAGAGAGTTGTCTGTCTGAAGAGGACCCACCCCGGAACACATTTAGTTACCTTATATATATATATATATATATATTTTTTTTTACCTTTGAAGTTGCCAGAAGAGTCCGTCATGGAAAGCAGACCCTAGTCACTGTTTCCCAGGGTTGGGTTTTCGAGACTAGTGAAAAAGTGTCCTATGTGTCAAGAATATTTTGGTGAGGTTCATCCACAGATGTAAATGAATGTAGATGAAATACAAACAAAAAGGTGTGGGGTTCAAGAGGCCTAGGGGCACTGGCCTACGTAAGTAGAGCTAGCTTAGCTAAAGTGTTTTTATTATTGTCCAATATATCCACAGACCTTCTAGGTCTATGAAAGAATCCCATTTTGTGGCAGATGGACTCATTGTGTACCCTCTTGTATTGTTTTCCAGGTCACCTGGATATGTCTCCTGGATCAATGTTTTTTCAGCAAATTGCTTTTTTGTGAGTGTAAATGTCTTAAGGTCTCACTGCTTCATATTGATCTGAAGCCACGTAGCTGAGGACACTTGCGTCAAGGATTGGCCATTATGTGAGCAGCATCACCTGTGTGTGTGTGTGTGTGTGTGTGTGTGTGTGTGTGTGTGTGTGTGTGTGTGTGTGTGTGTGTGTGTGTGTGTGTGTGTGTGTGTGTGTGTGTGTGTGTGTGTGTGTGTGTGTGTGTGTGTGTGTGTGTGTGTGTGTGTGTGTGTGTGTGTGTGTGTGTGTGAGAGAGAGAGAAACAGTAAGTGCAGGTAGGGCTGTGGCGGTCACTAAATTTCGTCAGCCGGTGATTGTCAAGCAAATAACTGTCGGTCTCATGGTCATTGACCATTAATTAACATAAACACATTTAGCATCTCCTGGCATGCATATATAGGACTGTTTCTGTCTGTGGACGTGTGTATGCATGTAAATGTGCAAACAAGATGGAATAATGTGCTCGGTGTGTGCAAAAATGTGTCTACTCTGACAAGTCAAAATCCCAACCAAAACACTAGACCTTTATTTATAGCAAAATAATGTAGGCTGTACATCAAACTATTGATTAGAAACTCAGATTGAGTGGGGGGAGGATAACTGCGTAAAAGTGGGAGCACGTATGGAGGATGATTAGATAGTTAGTCTCTCCCTGTTACCTTGTCTTCTCAGAGCGCCTACACAAGGCTGCGAAGAAGTATTACATTTTATTTAAACCTGATCTGCAGCCGATTTCGCATAAATCATGTTGTTATGGATGATCTCTCTATCTGTCCCATGTTTACCCAACAGGGCAGGCCCGTCTTGTCCGACAGTGGAGGCCAGATAGACATGTCAGCCCCCGGCAACAGTAACCCGTAGAATCTCCCTCGTCCCCTTCCCTTGGCGACACATTGAACTGACAGCTTGCGTCTCTCTCTCTCTCTCTCTCTCTCTCTCTCTCTCTCTCTCTCTCTCTCCCTCTCCCTCCCCCTCTCCCTCTCCCTCTCTCTCTCTCTCTCTCTCTCTCTCTCTCTCTCTCTCTCTCTCTCTCTCTCTCTCTCTCTCTCTCTCTCTCTCTCTCTCTCTCTCTCTCTCTCTCTCTCTCTCTCTCTCTCTCTCTCTCTCTCTCTCTCTCTCTCTCTCTCTCTCTCTCTCTCTCTTCTCTCTTCTCTCAGCAGCTGTAATATTAACCTGCAAAGACGCTGCTCGCCTACTATCTCCGTCGAGTGTGGATATCTGCCACAGGGAGTTAAGGCAGATAAGTCATTTTTGGCAGCAGGCAGCAAACGACAAACACACCCATATCTGCGTGCTTTCAGATCACTAACAATGCATATATTACACGTATGGTAATTCAAGACAAAAGAAAAAGAGAGAAATCTGCACTCTTTGAGTTCCCCTGTTTGTGTTTGTTTGTTTTTTTGTGTGGAAGGTGCAAAGCAAATGAAAACAGCTCATCTATCTCTTTGCTTTTATTCAACTGATTGAAAGGCTTTCAAATCAAAAATAATATTGGTTTCCCAGAAATTCAATCAACTGACTTCAAACAGTCACATCTAAATGGTTCTGACTTCAAAGGCTGTTATGTCACAAAGAAAAGCTGATAAAGGGATAATGTATCTTCAAATGCATAGAACAACATTATTTCAAATCTTTTTCAACATTTCACTACCCATTTTTGTCCTCAACATATTTTTATGATAATGTAATTTCACCAGAAGCTAGAAATGTATGCTTGAAAAAACGCCATACAGATGTAGGATCTTAATTTGAGCCAGTTTGCTACTGCAGGAAAATAATCCTGCAGCAACACAAAATGTGAGTTATTATATGGATTATGATTAATTACCATTTTTGTAGGGGTTGATACATTTTTTTGTAAGGGAAAATCAAGTCTGATTTCAAAGTGGAAATTATAAACTTTGGAAACCTTTTTAAACCTCAAAGACACCACAAGTCTAAAACTTACTTCTCCTGCAACATGGTGACGAAATGAAGATTTTCTTCCAGACCAGCATACTATATATTATAGATACAAATATGTGTCTGCAGAGACATAAAATAATTGTAGCTAACTGTGATTGCGTGATACTGATTTAAACAGAGAGAATTATCTATGCTCTACAAAACAGGGTGCATCACTTCAATGGCAACCCATATATTTCTTTATTAATAATGGGCTATTTAGCAAGTCAAGCACACGACTGAGAGAAAAAAGTTATTTCTCTCTAATGAAATACATAATGATGTCCTTACAGTGAGATAAACTTCATAATGCAATTATGTAAATTGCTGGATCATTGCAGAACAGTGTCAGAGAATATTCCTATTCTCCCTATTCTGTCGAAACTATGCTAGCTACAGAAACAATCTTTTGAAATGACATGACATACATTTTCACATCATGTTGCAAAGGTAGAAAGTACAGATGTAGGATCTTAATTTGAGCCAGTTTGCTACAGCAGGAAAATAATCCTGCAGATAAAGATTCAGCTCTCAGCCACAAGGACCCTTGCTGCCTCAGTTTCACTGAGCCACTTCACGGCTGGAGGAAGATTAAAAAGAGACAAACAGTCACAGAGAAAGAATTCAACAATTTTCCAGAAACAGGCGATCTGTGCCTCCTTTTCCTCTCACAATAAACTGTATGGTAGGGTTGGAGAAAGAGAGAGAGACCAGTTCCGTCAGCTGCATTTACTACAGGTTTCCAGGTTTGGATTTGCCGTTGTTGGGGCTTGGACACCAACAGATCACTGTAACAGATACCAAGAACTCGCTTTAATGCAGTTTACGCAGGCCAAATGACCCACTGGGCACACCACGTCATTTCAACGTGGATAATTAGGTAATATTTGGTTGAGACGTTGATAAATGAGATTATAATTTACAGTATATTCACCCACTCAAAACACCAGACAAAAGTTAGTTGAATTTATAATGTGTTATATGCTTTCAACCATCTAAAAGCAAATTCCAATGGGAAAACAATGCCTGTTTTTTGGTTTAGTTGTCAGGCAAATGTGACCCGCTTCAGGAAACTAGGCGTATAACGCGGGCCACTACTTCACAGGAGAGCCGTTTCAACGTAAACGAACATTGTTCGAACATGTGAACTTTCATGTGCCTTAATAATAAATGTGTATGCCACCTGTAAATACGAATAGAATTGTTAAATTACAAGCCTAGTTGGTTTAGCCACGGAAAAAGTCAGCAACCTTCCCGCTAGCTATGATTGGCTGAGATAATGAGTGGTCTGGACATGCCGAGAGATGAGTTTGGATTGGTCTGCCATATAGCACACTTCTGTCTATAGGAGCTGGTCGGTATATGTAGGTAATCCTGTCTAACGCGGCTTTAAAAAAAATTGTATCACGTAGTAAAACTGCGTAAGTGTTGGTCTCCACTTTCTGGAGGACCAAGTTTTGAAATCAGTGGAATTCGAGTAAGATAGCTAAGAAGATGGAGAAAACACCTGTCTCCGGATTACATCTTCAAACTAAGGGCAACCATGGCATCCGTGACAGGAGACGCATCCATCCATGATGTATATGGGTAAGATAGTCTAGCTACCTACATTTTCAGATATTGTTTCTTATTTTGACAGAAAGTGGTTTCATTTCAAGTTAAAGTGTACTGTTAGCTAGCTAATGTTAGCTGGCTGGCTCGCTAGCTAACGTTACGTGTATGATCTTATTATTCGTATCTCAGAACCATTTGCTTGGCTAGTTATAGCCTAATGTTAGATAGCTAACATTGAACCTGGTTGGTTAGCTACCTGCAGATAGTAACATCATGCAAGGTAGTAACATCATTAGTTGGGATTATGGTTCATTGTTTAGCTAGCTACCTAGCTAGCTACATGTCTTAACAAAAGACTCCACTAATCAAATAACCATTTAGGGTGCGTTCGTAAATTCAGTCTGGCCATCTACTCCAATTTCAGAGCACTCTCGTCTGAGTGTGCCAGAGCACAGAACAACTGATGAATTTACAAACGCTCAACGCTCAGTGTCAGTAAACGTCGGCAAAAAAGTTTAATTAAATTGTTGCCAACAGCACAGTTACAGTCACCAGTGCTCTGGATAACATGATAACAGCCTAACCAGCTCTGCTATGGCGAGTAAAATGGTCAGAGTTTGGGTGGGGGCTAAAGCTTAAGAGGGTGTGAATGATGCTGAATGGGTGTAGACAAAGAAGAGCTCTCCAGTAGGTACCAAAACATTCAAAGCCCATTTTCTCAAAAGCGTGGTTACAAGTTTTTCAACTTTCAAAGCAGAATTACTTTCTCATTGTTCCTCAAATGCAGTGTATGATATACCATGTTGTAGTTCTGTGTCTTTGCTTTTATCCAATGTAAAATACAACATTTTGCTACATAAGACCCAATCAATGGGGTCGATCAAAAATGTCTATCGCTGCACTTTCAACCATTTAAAAGCACAGCAAAGTTCAAATGGAATACAATGTCAGATATTTTGTTTATTTATACAACAGAATAATCACTTTGCTTCATCTAATAGCAGAACCAAATGACCTGGATTGCAGTTGAGATTACATTACATTGTGTAAGTGATCAACGCCATTCAAGATTATTTCAGCAATTGTGACAATCTCCAAAGACCTGCAACGACCTATGCATGCTATCTTGAACATGCCCGCTTTACATGATTAGACCTACATAAGAGGAAATGTATAATGTAGTTACAGTAACCTCAAAATGTTACTCATTCCTAAGGTTGAATGTTACATAGTTTGTAAGAACTTTAGGCTATTCATTGTTATTTAATTAATATTGAATTGTGTTTGGTTGAATCAATGATGTTTCAATGCAATTTGTCAACGTATTGTGACGTGGAATCTTAGTGGAAAATACATTAGATTCGAAAAAAGTCCTCAACATAAACTGTTGTTTTGAGGGTCACAGGATTATGTCATCGTGGTAACCAAATTTCAATATAGACAAATCTTGTTTCAAAA
Organism: Salvelinus alpinus; assembly: GCF_045679555.1. Lineage (NCBI taxonomy): Eukaryota > Metazoa > Chordata > Actinopteri > Salmoniformes > Salmonidae > Salvelinus > Salvelinus alpinus. The sequence continues at coordinate 12,499,769 of NC_092113.1, forward strand.
TATGTTGAATTTATAACTTTAAAACAACATCAGATTTTCAACGTTATATTCACTATCAGAAAAAATGTATAGGCTGCTCAGCACCTCCTACTGGAGTATTGATCTATCTGCAGCTACCCTTGGGTCTTGCATTCAGGGTTTTAACCAAGCCCTGCTATGATATTTGTCCCTGACTATTACCAATGTGCTATCATGAGAGTGATTGTTGAGAGATCTCCACTTGAAAATGAAATAGATTCACTGTTGCTATCGAAGTCATTCCAAAGGGTAGGTTTAACAGAGAGAATGAAATGGGACCATACTTTATCACTCATATCATCAATGATGCTATTTAGGCCTATATGACATTTTCAAAGTAATCAACAGTTATTGTTTCAATTTAACCTAGAATTAAACTAAAACAGACAATACAATAGGCCTAGGGTTTCAAGCTCTGGTTGATTTAAAATGCAATGATATTTTGTGGTATTGAATTGTGTTTGGTTGTCAAGGTAACCACATATCAACATTTAAAGGAGCTGTATCGTCTGCTTGGATAGTTTCATATGTGCCGCCTAACTTAGTCTGGCTTTCATTCCAGTTTGTCTACAAATTAATAATTGACATGTTGGATTCACGTATCCATCTCAGCCAAAACTCAAAGCTAAGAATAGGTCTAAGATTAAAGTGTATTTACATTTTTGATTTGATTTAGTCCTATTTTTTTATGTTTGGTTGAGATGGAGACGTGAATCCAACATATACATTTTGAAGCATGTCATATGTGCACTATTGGCCTACCACTGGCCAATTAGATAGCTCATGCCCCGATCACACCTACAACGTCATTGCGCAAATGGTACGCAGCATCATCTGGATATGTGTGCAACAAAAGTTCAATATTCACCTTCTGCTACCATTTCTGTCAAGCCTTCTACACATACAATGTGATGCATATGGTCGATAAATCCAACGTATGCACCACACAGAACGCACTGCAACTGCCTCTGCAACGCAATGCTGCAAGGCAAATGCAGCGTTCTATTGGAAACCAATGTATTTCTGGTGTACTAAAATGCAATGACGCTGTCGGTGTGAATGAGGCGTCTGATTACCGTGGCTGCATTACCTGTCTTCAGTATCGTAGCAGGCGTAAAAGAAATCTACAGCAAAGTTGATACTGTGAGATCTTTAAACCATGACTAGAGAGAGACTCAACGAATACAGCAAAGAGCTGCTGTTTTTATGAGTGAGTTCAGGTTTAAGTTTTTACTCAGCACTGTCTATTCAACACTTTTATAAACCATAAAATGCACGTTCTCCCTACTTCCGCTCACGCTGCAACCAGCACTGCAGCTGCAATGAATGAGTAGGAAAGTGTATTGATAGGTTTGCGTTTAATATTGAGGAATATTTCACTTTCTCTGGTCATAGGAGTAACAACACAAATTTGTGCATGAGGCAGAAGTAATGCGGTGCGACTCGAATTTCGCCATCATCTGGAAGACGGTTTCCCTTTTTGGTCAGAGTCAGTGGAAGAAAGGGAGAGGATAGGGACTTTGAGAGGCGGACCCTCAGTCCGCTGCCCTCTCCCTCCACTGAGACTGACCATCAGGCTCCATCAGCACACTGACCAGCAGGCTCCATCAGCACACTGACCATCAGGCTCCATCAGCACACTGACCAGCAGGCTCCATCAGCACACTGACCATCAGGCTCCATCAGCACACTGACCAGCAGGCTCCATCAGCACACTGACCAGCAGGCTCCATCAGCACACTGACCAGCAGGCTCCATCAGCACACTGACCAGCAGGCTCCATCAGCCCACAAAAAAGGTAATTATTTAAATGTATGCTAACTCAGCTGTGTGATCATATAGCCTACCTCAAATGTTTAATTATAATTTTACAAATATGGTCTGATATATATAGCCTACTGCACAAACCTAATTACTACAGTACTGTTTTTAATATGTTAATGTTGCCTAGATTTATGTCATGTCCCCCAACAATTGGGGGGTAGATCTCGACTTGCATTTTGACTCAGAAAGTGATCTCGACTCAAAAATAGGTTGGTGACCACTGCTCTAAATGGTATTCAATGATTGGAGGGCTATCTTCTTATGTATCCCATTTACATAGCAGCATATGGTTCTGTTTGAGTATGCATACAGAACCAGGCAACACGGTACCTGTGTCAAAATAAGCTTCTGTATAATCCTCCTGAAGACATGACAATGATGCTGACCATTGGCAAACGGACGGATAAACTTCCTTGTAGGTGCCCTGACTTCAATGTCCCCCTCTCTTGCTGTCTCTCTGTCCTTTCACTCTCTTTCTCTTTCTGATTACACCATTACATTTCTCTATATCTCCTCCCCTCTCTCTCCCTACCTCTCTCCCTCCCTACCTGCCTCTCACGCTCTGTGTCCCACTCTATCTCTTTCCATCTTTGTTACCAGCTGCCAGCGGGCCCGACTGTTACCACATATATACTTCAAGCCCCTGTCATCTCCGTGTCCCCTCTACAGGAGCCAAATAGCACACAGTGAAGAGACCTGAGTTAGACAGTCAACACAGAGCCACACCAGTAGTCCCATTCTAAAGCTGTAGACTAGTAGAGGTAGTAGAGCTAGAGTCTGACTGCTAACGTCTAAAAGGAACACCCTTGGACAAAGAGTAAAGTTGTGTGATTTGTAGACTAGTCAGGGGTGTTTCCAGAAAATATCAAACTTGTCACTTAATTTCTCTCAACATCCCAGCCAAATACAAAATGACACGTGTCAGCGTTTGTGTGTAATGTTTTTCTGTGTATGAACAAACAGAAGCAGGGGCATCATGCACCCCAAAACTCTGAGGACACAAAGTCTGAGGATGGCTCGGTGGTGGTCCAGAGGGGGGCTAGAATTTGTTGTTTTCTTTTTTAACAAGATAAATCTGAGGGGGCACGCGCCCCTGTGCCCCTTATGGGTATGATGCCTATGAACAGAAGTACCATGACGTTAGCTACGAAACTTTAACAAAACTCACTCCAGACTGGTAAGTCAGGCAGTAAGACTGGAGTCACTGATAGACCCACTAAAACAGTCAGTCAGAGAGCTGTAGTAAGTTGGGTTGGAGTTAAGAGGTTGTGATGGCCGATGGGTCCTGTTATAAGTATCAAGGCCCACGGACAGTAGAACCATTAAACCACTTCTATAAAGCCCCCTAATAATAATTCCTTTCTTCTCGCTCTCCTCTGTACCCGTCACCTCTCTCCTCCCACGAGACATTGCTTCTTCCTCAGCTGACTGACTTTCCCATGCCCCCTCCTCCCATCTCCTCCTCTTGTCGTTCCTCTCCCACAATTTAATGAGGTTTCTCAAAACCGCCATCCGCCGAAGCCCAAGCAGCTCGGCGTTCTGTCTTCTACTTTTTCGAGCTGCCATATTTTATCCGCCCGTACAGGCAAAAAAAAAACATGAAGACATGAGAAGTGGAACAAAAGCAGCTCCTAATGAGAAGTGGAGGTGATAAACTAATTGAATTGAGCGGAGCCTTCTCCAAGAAACATTCCCAACCCTGTCTGTAATCTGCAGATAGTCATAGCCTCTTTTTCTTCCCTCTGCCATGGCTTTAATTGCATTGACACTGGTCCTGAAGCTGCCGGACTCCTGATAATCCCCACTGGATTAAGGGTATTAATCACTGCTAGCGGGACAGCAACGAGAATCACCTGCCGCATGACCACATTCAAGGTGCCCTATAAATATCCTGCGCGTAAATAGGCTTATGGACCCGCTTGTGAGCAGCTACAGCTAGCCACCCACGCTAACCATGTCCGTCCAGCCTTACAAATGGTTGTCAATTCAGATACTAATAAAAGGTTGTCAACAGCACATCAGAGAGTAGTATTATGGAAGGTATTTAAAGGGATGGTGTACGTAGGTAGAGATAATACTGTATAAGCAACCATTCTGTGAGGAGGAATCATTGGAAAATAGGCCTGTGAGTCTGAATGAGTCAATCTAAGGCACTCTTTTTTTGACACACAAATGTAATTTCACAGTTGCCTGGAGAGGGATGAGCACATGGTCAACCCTGTATGTTAAGTATTACTAGCTTTTTAAAAACCTTATACATTGACAAAGAACTGAGCTGCCAGTGAGTAATGTAACCTTGAATGAATTCTTGGGAAATTGATTGGTGTAGTGAACCATTAATAAACACACCCCCAATATTGATCTGTTTGCCAAGTAAGCGGTAGCACTTAAAATCAAGGAACTATGGAAAATATAGGTGTCACACTGGTGTAAAGGATTTGGAGAGAGGCGCAGGAATACATCATCTGTGCTTTTAATACACCCAAAACAAACACGTATACAAAAAACTGGGATGTACCCAAGCAAAAGAGCCAGGGTAAACCTCATAGCACGATACGGAATGAGACCCGTGCAGCACAGGCTGAGACAATGCATAGGTACTCACACGACCAACAGACATGGGAATAATGATCGACAGCCCAATGGGGACACAAAGGGCACATTTATACAAACACAATCAGTGAGGAATTGGAACGAGGTGTGCGTAACGACACAGTTCAGTGCAGCCTAAAAGGACGGTGACATCAACCTCCGGAACTGGTGAACAGAATGAGCAGCAGTACCGGGGGATCTGTGACAATATGGGCGAGTTAGTAACAATAAGATGGCTCAAATTATGAAATATCTGGGAAATATTGTGTTTTTGTTTGACAAACAGGCTGCACTTAATTCCATCTCCAAAGCCTTGGATTAGTATGTGGGTTCAAAATACTATTTTATTTATTTATTTATATATATACTGTACCTGTGCTTGATTGAGCTTGCCTGATGCAATGGAACAAATAGAAAAGTCTAAAAAGTGCAAACCCCGCCCACCTGGCACTCCAGGTAGACTACAACAAACAGTACCGTACTGAGCAGTATTTCAAGTTTCAGAAAGTACAGTAGCTACAAGTCTTATCTCGACACTGCAGTACTGTATAGCTGTTGACGTTGAGTGTTTATGTTGACAGCAGAGATGATGGTAGCAGATTAAGAAAGGAATACTGTGATGACATGGAGCGTAATCTCTTCAGTCTATAGTCTATACAGTCTATAGCTCAGATATCTCTCACTGTTGTTGACATGATGGCTATCATTAAGGCATGATTAATGTGATGTTCTGATTATACTATTAAGAGATTAAATACAGTATTCATGCCATTTGGAGGATGATAATCTGCCTAATAAACACACCATAACCACCAGACGAGAGCCACCATATTCACAAGTGTTCACAAGTGTCATTCATAAAGGGTCAAATCAAGAGAAAACAGTATCGGTTCTGTTTATCAAGTAAAACAGTAAGAGATACTACTATATATGATGGTTATCTATATAAAATATATACACATCAAATCTACATCAAATATTAATATTGAGAGCAAATTACAACCGATTTAGATGGGCAAAGAATAAATGTGTAACAACAGCCCAGTGTTTTTTCATAGTTTACTACAACAATGGTTTGCTCAAACTGTCAAAATAACAGACTGCTTCCGGCTCCGACTGAACACTGTCTTGGTCCTGTGTTTCTTTAATCAATTAATTAATTAATTGACAGTGAATTAGAGTTGCTTTCATGCAATTAACCTCCTAACGAAGCCTGAACAGCAGGGAATATACCAATGCTAAATTAAGACGTTCTACATTTGCCTTGAGAATAAATAATTATGTGGAAATGTGAATAATCCTGGGAGGAAAACAAAATGGATAATAACTTATTTTGAGCTTTGTTGAAACAAATGATTACTATTAACCTACTTATCATCCCCCATTGTATTTCATAAGAGGCTTTTAACAACTCAGGACTCAAAGCGAAAATGTCCCTGAGAATTCCTGTCCTCAGAAAGCTTTGTAGGAAAAAATCCAACAAAAGGCATCAACAATGTGTATTTACCTTTATAAACTTAGAGTATATTAGTCTGTGACTAATGTGCATGTACAGCTAGTAAATCAATGATATATGTTGAGTATGGTTAAGTGAAATCTCTGGAATTGGGCATGGTATTGACAACACCATGGTTGTGGGTTTTATTTCCACACTGAATATACTAAATATATGTTTTATATAGGCAGTGATATCACTGACCATGGTAAGAGACAGACAGATCAGCCTCTATGTATCAGCATCTCTGTCACGTTCCTGACCTGTTTTCCTTTGTTTTGTATTCATTTTAGTTGGTCAGGGCGTGAGTTGGGTGGGTTGTCTATGTTTGTATTTCTATGTTGGGATTTTGTGTTCGGCCTGGTATGATTCTCAATCAGAGACAGCTGTCAATCGTTGTCCCTGATTGAGAATCATACTAAGGCAGCCTGGGTTTCACTTGTGTTTTGTGGGTGTTTGTTCCTGTGTCAGCGTTTGGGCCACACAGGACTGTTTCAGGTTAGTCACGTTTGTTGTTTTGTTAATTTGTAGTGTTTGTTGGTTTGCCATTAAATCATGAATACTTACCAATCCGCATCTTGGTCCGATCCATGCTCCTCCTCGTCTGAGGAGGAGAACGACATTGACAGCCGTTACAATCTCATCATGTATCCACACAGCAAATTGGCCAGTGTTGATTCTTCTAGTGTTGATTCAGGAGTTAAATTAACTCGGTAAAAGTGAAATGAATACTCAGTGGTGTAAATAACCAGAGTTACTGTTTTACACTTTGGAGAGTAAAACAGTCCTATCAAACCATACCCATCATTAACATATTTTCCAGCATGCTCTACGGCAAGTAGATTTTTTAGGATTGTTTTTAATATCTGTGTTTTTGCGTGTACATTGATTGATTAATCTTATGCTACACAAAAATAAATAACATACCTTTTTCTAAACGAATTCAATCAGTTAGTTAGATTTATTGCACTCGTTACTGAAATGGTTGTTCCAGTTTAAATGGTTTAGGTAGTCTTCTTATCAACTTTCCTAATCCTGACAGTCACTCTGAATGCAGGTTGCAGGTGAATAAAAATATATCCTAACTCTAGCTGGATTCCAACAGGAATTACACATCACTTTGCAAGCCAGCATAACATGATTTGCAGGCATGTAAACCAGGAGTTTCCTAGCACTACTGTGTTAGGAAAAACCTAGGCCATAAAACTAAGGCCTTAGGATGTATGTATTGTCATAGAGCTTCATTTTAATTATAGCATTCACCTAGGTACTTACTTGATGAAAGCCACAGGCCTTTAAAATTAAATAATTCAATAACCATGTCTCTGTCACTAACAAATAGTCATGGGGTGGTAACTCTTCACTCGAAAAGAAAATGCACCCTGGGGAATATGCTAATTAGGCTTTACACCATACTGTGTTAAAACACAATTCTTTTACTGTAACACTACAGGTGTTAATGTCTTGAACTGAGAAAGTGTAACAGTGTCAGCACTTAAAGAGAGTCCAGTTTACTTTAAATCAAGTGTTATGTTTTACACTGTAGATGTTACGTATTACTCTACAGTAGAGCTGTGCAAACACCACAATCAAGTTCATTTGAACACTTTAAGAGTTGAATGGGGAACACTGCAACAGAGTTAAATATTTAACACATTAAGTGTTATTTTAACACCAGTTCAGTGGGACTCATAAGTTAATTTACAGTAGTATACATTTGACACTTTCAGAGTTAAATGTAAACTATTGATTTCGCTGTGTAATCTCAACTCACTCCTAATCGCATTGGCCTGGGAGATTCATAGCCAGGCCACATGAGGACTGACTGAAGCAGGTATCATTCAGGTACTGTAATTTTAGAGGGGTTAGCGTTAGTGATTAGCTTAAGTGTTCGACAGTCTGTGGAGGACAAAGCTATCACTAGACTAGCGAAACATGGCAGGAACAAACACCACCTAGCCAGAATAATGCTATGCAAATGAATCCGCTTCCCTGGTTCCCTGATTCACTTCCCTGCTTCCTCATCAAGCTCCCCAGCAGTGTTATTGTATGAGATTGTAATGCTCAAGACAAGTCTGTGGTTCACTACTATCCTTTGGTGAGCTAAGCTTTTGGTGAGCTAATTTCCAGGGGACTGTATGTGCTCAAATTCACATCTGATGCATACACATGACAGAGTGTGCAGAGGTCATATTTATTTAGATGAAATTGCCTCTGTGAAAATTAGCTCTCTCTAAATCAGGGATTTGATATAGTGATTTGGGGTGTAGAGGGGCTCTGTGAGAGGGTTTGACTTTGACTCTTACCGCATGCCTCTTACATTTACATTTAAGTCATTTAGCAGACGCTCTTATCCAGACTGACTTACAAATTGGAAAGTTCATACATATTCATCCTGGTCCCCCCGTGGGGAATGAACCCACAACCCTGGCGTTGCAAGCACCATGCTCTACCAACTGAGCCACACGGGGCCTCTTGGTGGCTGGTACAGAGACAGCTCAGTTATGTACTGGGTGCAGGTTGACGACACTCACACTTCACTTAGAATCATAAGTCATGAAGCCTGCGTAATGTTATCGCAAATGTGGCATGATTTTAGGGACGGCAGAACAACCTAATGATGTTTGGATGAATTCAGACTTATGCTGTGAAAACAAAGTTATAGCCAACTTGTTTTATCTATGGGTCATGACTAAGGTTGCAAAAGGTCGGAACCTTTCCGGTAAATTTCCGTACTTTTTCTGGACATTTTCTATGGGAAATTAAGCCCGGGAATTTTGGGGATTTTGCTTAAATTTATCAAAAAGTTAGCTTATAACAATGAACCCTTTTTGTGGGATACAGATAAGGCAATTCTTGGTCTTGTGGCATATTTTGGTTAAACTATCCCCAATTGAATTGAATTGCAGTCCTCTGTGTGCACAGTCCATTCTTCCATCACACATGCAGTGCACTCCTCCATCACATGTACAGCTGATTCTCAAGATCTTGCACACTAATGACATGCTATTTAGCCCACACTACTACACTGTCTGAGCCAAGGACTACATGCTTTCAGGTAAGTTTTGATTACAATACTGGGTGGGGTGAATATATTTTATATGACGTGATTTTTGTTAACTAGTAGCCTACAGCAAAGTGTGTTTAAATAATTTCTAACTTGTTAGCAATTTCTGCTAGTTAGTTTTTGCTACCATGTGGGGTTTAGCTTGCTTGTGTCTGCTAACTGAGGAGTGTTAATTCACCTGTTTTCATACATGTTTAATTTTAAAACATTTATCTTACAAAGGAGTTGTTTAATCTAACTGCTTAACTATTTATCTGTAAATGGAATTGTATTTGTTTTTTTAAACAATTTTTTCCCCCTCAGCGCTCACAACAAGCAACCTGTGACAAAAGTCCCTCTACTTCTGAAAATGATGAGTCAGACACCTTATCGATAGCAACAGCTCATGGTCCTCCTAGAATCAGAAGGTTTTTTCACTCAATGAACGTAGTCAGAGGAATGCTGTTGAATGTCTTGCTTGAGTTGTGAATGCAACTGGTTCACCACTGATGGTCACAGGCAATATGTATTGGAAGAGATTTCTGAATGTTCTTCACCCAGCATACACCCCTCCAACCAGACATGCTTTATCTACTCATTTGCTGGATGCAGAGTTCAACAGAGTTCACGTGAAGGTCAAGCAAATCATAGAGAAAGCAGACTGTATTGCAATCATATCTGATGGGTGGTTGAATGTTCGTGGGCAAGGAATAATTAACTACATCATCTCCACCCATCAACCAGTATTCTACAAGAACACAGACACAAGGGACAACAGACACACCGGTCTATACATTGCAGATGAGCTGAAGGCAGTCATCAATAACCTTGGACCACAGTAGGTATTTGCACGGGTGACAGACAATGCTGCGAACATGAAGGCTGCTTGGTCTAAAGTGGAGGAGTCCTATCCTCACATCACACCCATTGGCTGTGCTGCTCATGCATTGAATCTGCTCCTCAAGGACATCATGGCACTGAAAACAATGGATACACTCTACAAGAGAGCCAATGAAAGGGTTAGGTATGTGAAGGGTCATCAAATTGTAGCAGCATCTACCTCACAAAGCAAAGTGAGAAGAATAAGAGCACCACATTGTAGCTGCCCAGCAACACCCATTGGGGTGGTGCTGTCATAATGTTTGACAGTCTCCTGGAGGGGAAGGAGCCTCTCCAAGAAATGGCCATATAACAGTCTGCTGATCAAGAGGATCCACCTGGATGATGTATTTTGGGAGAGAGTGGTAAGCAGCTTGAAACTCCTGAAACCTATAGCAGTAGCCATTGCACGGATTGAGGGAGACAATGCCATCCTGTCTGATGTTCAGACTCTGCTTGCAGATGTAAGAGAAGAAATCCGTACTGCCCTGCCCACTTCACTGTTTCTCCAAGCAGAGGAAACTGCAGTTCTGAAATGCATCAAAAAGCATGAAGACTTCTGCCTGAAGCCCATACAGCGTACATGTTGGACCCCAAGTATGCTGGCAAGAACATCCTGTCTGGTGCAGAGATCAACAAAGCCTATGGTGTCATCACTACCGTGTCTCGCCACCTTGGCCTGGATGAGGGCAAGGTTCTTGGCAGTCTCGCGAAGTACACTTCCAAGCAAGGGCTTTGGGATGGAGATGCAATATGGCAGTCGTGCCAACATATCTCATCAGCCACCTGGTGGAAGGGACTTTGTGGATCTGAAGCTCTTTCCCCTGTTGCCTCCATCATTCTCCAAATCCCACCAACATCAGCCACCCCAGAACGCAACTGGTCCTTGTTTGGGAACAAACACACCAAAGCACGCAATAGGTTGACCAATACAAGGGTTGAACAGTTGGTGGCCATCCGGGCAAATTTGAGGCTTTTTAAGCCTGACAACGAGCCATCCTCAACAAGGTTGGAAAGTGACAGTGAAGATGCCTCAGAGTCTGATGTTCAAGAGGTGGCCATTGAGGAGGTCCAGGGAGAAGACATGGAAGCCTGAGAGGAAGACAACCAAAGCTTTAGTTTCTAGACTATCATTTTACAGATGTATGTCGAAAATGTTTTTGGGAGATGCGATGGATCATTCAATATTCCCTTTCTTTTGTTGTCCAGTGAAATCATCCCATGTGAAGAGTCAATTCATTTAATTAAAGTTCAATTTGTAACTAAAGTAATTTTTATTTCTATTGGAAGGATTTAATCATTTGCAATTATGTCTACTTATGATAAGGTAAAAGGTTTATGTTTGTCTCCATATGATATGGTAAATATGTCCAATGCAAAAAACATCCACATTTAAATGGTGTTAATAATCATTTGCATATATTTCCGTTAATTCCCGTATATTCCCATTAATTTCCATATATTCCCGTTAATTCCCACGGAAAGTTTCCACCTCTGAATACTCCCCAAAATGTGCAACCCTAGTCATGACTATTTGTCATAGAAAAAGATTCATTGCTGTTGTGGAATAAACTATTACAAGAGTTAAGGCTATAATTCGAAGTAGTTTAATGTGTCCACTATAATATACAAATGTCATGATGTTGGCCTGTGGGTAAGGTTTATGACCCCCCCCCCCCCCCATAAATACCTTTCTCCCTTCCCTCTCTCTTGACTCTACAGAGGGACTCTTGAATAGCCTTTGTTAAACATAGAGAGTCTGGGAACATCAAACAAGTGGTGGGGAAAGGAACCATAGTTCGGTAATAGAACCAGTTGAAAATATGCATTGGTACTTAATGAATATGATGTCAGTTTGGTTGTCATCTGAGACATTATGACTGATGACAGGACGACCTAAACTGTATCTGGGAAAGTCTACACATTATAGTTATCAGATCCACATGGAATTGTTGTGCAATTCAAATGTTTAAATATAAAATTATTGGTGAAGAGATTAAATGTAATTTTAGCTTCCAAATGAGAGATTTGGGTTTTCATAAGGTTAGGGCTCTGCTCAATCAGTGGCCCGCCCCTGTGAAGAGACATGGGCTGTAGACTGTGAAACACGCCCTTCTCCCTCCACTATATAAGCCCTTGACGAAAATGTAACCTCCTGTTCCTGGTACATTAGGATGACGATCCGATGTCAGAAGGGTTCAGATAATAACTACAGAACGAAGCCAACCTCAGCGTGAGCTTTAGTTGCGAATGGTATGAACTTTGAACTCTTATTCGCTACAGAAGTGATACCTCCTAGCCGTTGAGTTAGCAGCGGCCGCTGTAAACTGGGCTAGGAGAGGACAGACAGAGTATCCCGTCTACCACACAACGACGACACTACAACGTTTCCCGTTCACCACCAGAGACACTCTTCAAAGGACGAAGGACTCTGTTGGGCAACGCGGGCTTCCATCTACCACCAACCGATTGAAGCGCAGCTCAGAGTGAATATTTATTGCATTTTCCTTTTCCAAATGGGCGGTAATTTAGAATGCATAAGATTCTGTATTTACAATAGAGTAGCTGCCTACGGCCCGATAGAGACATCGCTTCTCCCTTTGTTCTTCAGTCTTCCCGCTCTTTCACTCAAACCCAGCCCCCTTTTCTTCGTGTAACCAGCTGTCATATCTGTTCTGTCCGCTAAGGACGTTTTCCTTTATGACAATTTGTAATCAATGTATTATCTTTTCGATATATGTAATTCTGTGTGATTAGTTAGGTATTTAGTAAAAAATAATGAAACCCATTTTTGTATTGCTGATTTAACTTGTTAGCTAGGGTTCGTGAAGATAACCAAGAATTTACCACTTTCAGATGAGACTGAATAAGGTGCCGATTTAAATATTGACTGCTAATTGACGTAAAAGATTACCAGGTCTTTAAGAGTTTATTCGGAAGATAACAGCTCTATAAACATTATTTCGTGGTGCCTCCACTTTCTAGTTAATTATCTACCTGATTAGCTGCATCAGGTATTATTAATTTACTGAGAAATGATTTTATAGAATAGCAGGTCATATCACTTAATCTGGCATAGTTAACAACACGACACAAATTACCTTTATAACATAGGAGAACGGTAGGCTATATGTAAAAATTATTGGAAACCTTTTCAATAGATAAGATGAGGCAACACTCTTCAGTCAACACATGATTGGCTAAGGGCCCGTGCTCCGGCGCCCCACACTTTAATGTTGTCAGGTTTGATTGGTTCTGGCTTTAATAACATCATGTCTTAATTCCCCAGCCTGTCTGAGACAGAAGGTTAATGTGAAATGCCTCCCGGCCAGACCTTCATCACCCAGAGTAGTACATCTCAGAAACAGCCCTCGTCATCATTAATACTCTCTGCTCGATAACATGATCTTCCCATCTCCCGTCTCTCACTTCTCGGAATGATGAAGAGCAAGTGGGAAGAAAGGAGCACTGCTCCAGGGCTTTTGGGAATGCTGGCAAACGGGAAGTGGATGGATAGAGAGAGAGAGGGGATAGGGGAGAGAGAGAGAGAGACAGGGAGAGAAAATGGGGGAGAAAGAGAAATGGAGAGAGAAATAGAGGAATGATAAAGGAGTGAGAATTTCACCATCACTTCTAATATCTGTACGTGTGTGTGTGTGTGTGTGTGTGCGCAAGCATGAGTGACTCCACTTTCAGTCCTACATTGCACCAACCACTGACATCCCTACATACTCCTACTGCAGCAAGTCCAAAGAGCAGTTTATTAGGGCTCTAAACATTCTGTTCAGGCCTACACTAATCCTATGTGTAACATTATAAGCACTGACCTTGGGTGAGATTGGGCATGCTATTACTGTACGATCTTCGACTGCTTCAGGGATCACATACAGTGAGTCTGTTCAAGGGCACACATTAAGTCACATAATGTGTAATGTAACATTTATGAAGCCACCTTGTCTGGTGAAGAGCCCATTATATTCTTTTTTTGCTTATAATCTTTTGCTGAAGTGAAGAAACAGACTGATCCCACTGGTTGAACCACTGTTTTTTCCATGTAATTTCAACAAAAATAATTCTGTGATGACATTGAATCAACATGGAAAACTGATTGGATTTGACTTTGGATCTGTCTTTTTATCATCTACCTTTTAACCTTAATCCAATGACATGTTGAAATGTTTTGTTGATTTCACGTTCAATTCAGATTATTTGACAACTCAACCAAGTATAAATCAAAACTAGACGTTGAACTGACGTCTGTGACCAGCGGGATGCCTGAAGCATACTGTAACCTCAAAAGATGATGTGCATGGTATGGTACGGCAATGATTTATGCCTGCAATTATACAGCTGATGCAACATCACCTTTCTGTCACCAATGCATTCAGACACACACGCAAGCGCACCATAATTATTTTTCATTAAAAAAGTCCCTCTTTTCCCAAGCTTGTCAATTACATGTGCTGTACAACTTTCTTCTCTCCCTGCCCCTCTCCCTCTACCTCTACAGTTTAACATTAGCATAATGTGTGTGGGGGGGGGCATTTGGCCATTGGTCTGTGTTTGTCTGTGTTAACTTTAAATTATCCCATTTAAAAGATCTGTGACCAGGCTAACAAATGTTGACAAAGCCTCCAACAGTCTCCCTGTAGGAAGTCCATCAGCCACCCTCTGTGACATCAGAGGCTCAGAACCTGGTCCCACTGCACTGCGGTGCTGGTCACCGAAAACTTAACCTCTGCCTTTTCAGCAGAGTGCCCTGGCCACACGGCTCTTTAAATCCACCTGGAGAGGGCAACTGAGAACAATGCAGCTTTCAGCTTTACTCGGCTGCAGCAAGTTGCCTTCTGGGTCTATGTCTGGGTGGGTTTGATCTAAAGCAGAATGTCTGAACCCAACAGGACTGAGAGGAGGTTAAAGAGCTCACTATACTGTATGTACAGCCTCTTTGCAGCAGATTGGCCAGACCAGACCAGGCACTATCCTGCTCAGATCTGAGGTTTGTACTGTGTGTATGGTACTTAGGACCCTGTTCAGTCAAATCTGGGATTTTCTGTTGTAAGACGAAAATTCTACTTATCACCGGTAAGGATTGATTAGAGCTCCAACTGACTAGTAATACATTATAGGGAAAGAACTCAGAAGCATATGTACATCAGAATAGGAAGAGAAATAGCAGAAGGGAATTTTGTGAATTTTCATCTTAGCTGTTAGTGATAGTAATTTTCTGTCTGCTTTAATATATTGGATTTTTTTCTCCTCAATTATAGGCTGTTTAAGGCAGCTAGGGGAGTCTGGCCATGCTGTAATGATTATGCCTGACTGTGTGTGTGTGCGTGTGTGGTGTATGAGAAGTGTGACAACAGCACCTAGAAGCAGTTGCAAATGTTAAACCATTTAAATAGCACAACATGAGAAAACTGGCTAGGGAGAGAAGCAAAAGAGAGAGGCAGAGAATGGAAGACGTGTGTGTGTGTGTGTGTTGTGGTGCGCTGCGCTGCGTGATGGAAAGGCAGTGTCTAGCAGCTGCATCTTAAAAGGACCACTTTAAACTGAGTGACATTCAAGCATATGTGCAACTATGTAATAAGACGTAGAGTCATTTGATCAGTAATAATGACTATAGTGTACCAGAGCAGAGGGATGTTGTGTTGTTATCATAATACAGTGCTGTGTGGTTTATAGAATGATAGTCATACCGTATTGTGGTAGTGTAGTTTGGAGCTGAGTAGGGGTGTACTCTAGAGAAGTCCAGACAGTACAACAGAGCTCTGAGTTCACCAAGGTCTAGCCTCTTAAGCTGAGAGAGCAGGAAGATGTCTTACGCACGAGTACTTCTACAATATTTTAGCCTGAAAACCAATTTGGCAGTTAAGCATGGCTTACGCAGCCTCCTTCAAGGCCAACCAGCTGTATGGGTTTAAAACGATGCTTAAGGCATGAAACATCCAACGCGTGTTTTCATAAACTCAGCATTTTCCCTTCGACCAAGAATATTCAGCGTCATGCATACGAAATGAAAAATATCTTAGTAGAGGAAAAGAGGGGTTGTGCCATTCTGGGGTTGCTATGTGATGACTGGCTTGAGATGATGATTAGAAAAAGGACATTTTCTCTCATTGACCAAAATGTTATCTGTAACAGTATCCATGTGATGACAGCCTCAAGCGTTCAGACAAGGCTACATTTACTGTAAGTCTACTTTGCAAGGCAATGAGTCAGGGTTGGCACCAGCTCATGTAATAAGATCAACATTCCTTGGCAAATTTGTATTTTCTCTTTCATAAAGTTGAACTGGGGTTGGTTTGGATGAAATACAGGCAGTGGCGTCATGCACATAGGGGGCACAAAGGGACGTGCCCTCTCAGATTTGTACAGTAAAAAAAAAAATATGATGTTGAATTAATTACAAAATGTAATTTTTAAGCCTGCGTTTTATCATAATTATTTATAAGATCTGTCAGTGGTATTTTGCAGAGGGGGCAAACTGACTGGACCAGGCAAAGAGTGTCCCCCCTATTCTCCCTAGTAAGTGGTTCCTTCCAAGGTGCACGGAGAAAATAAATGCCTAGGCAGGATGCCAGATATTCTAGTGCATTGTCAGTGGAGGAGGAGAGAGAGTGTAGTGATACACCGAGTGGTTGATTTGACTTTAGCTGCCAGTGATGAATTTGATCAAGTTATGTAGCCTATTGATTCCTTCTTGATGAATAAATAAAACAAATATGTTTTTGTTGTTTCTCTGTAATACTAGCCACCTAGCAATTTTATGAAGTTAGCTTTAGCTAGCCAGCTAGATAGGTTCCCAGTCTTCCCAAACTCATAACTAGCTACTAAGCCATGTCAGACTATCAATCAAGTTATAGAAGCTTGTCTAGCTATCTTAGCTGTCAAGGTTGCTAGACTTTACTAAATGTACTGAATAAGACATAGAATTATGGCTCTAGATTGTAGGAAAAAGCTATTTCAGGTGTTTGAAAAATGCTAAATTCTCCAACTCTACAAGCCTCTATCTGAGTTTTCCTTCTCCCCCTTCTCTCTCTCTCACTCATGTTTTCAATTGGCCTTCGATTCACGAGGTAAATAAGTTGAATTGTGCCAATAAAGGATGTTTTAAATTCTCTCACACATACCAAATAAGGTACACCGAAGAAGAGCATTGGCGTGCTCTGCAGTGATCGTTTAAGAGCAGAGGCAATCTCCAGGTGCTTGTAAGATGGCCGTTATTGTTCCATAAAGCTTGACAGAGCCTCTCCATCACCTGCCAAAGCAGCCCGGGACACAACCACTCATGTGTGCCATGGATGTCTATCGATTGGCTACTGTGGAGGGGTGGGTAGGGGCTTCTATGGTCTGGGGCTTGTAGAGAGATCAGCAGGGGGGTACTGAGGCGGTACAGATAGCGGTCAACACCAATCAGCATCAGAGCTTCAGCCGAGCTCTCAGCCATTATGGATCAATCCATATTAGCGGATTAAAGCACAGCAGTAAACTAACAGTTACTTATCTAACTAACAACATGTACACTGTTTATTTCCAATGTACATTAAAATAAGGACAATGGACTCACAAAAACATATCTGACCAGGAAAATATGACCCATGTTGAAAGATGCATAAAAAGTTATGATTGAAGACTGGCGCACTCAAACGTAACAACAAAGCTCAACATTAACCCTCATTAACCCTACACTGTAAAGCCTAATTCAGAAACAGATAAACAATGCACAACAAGAAGAGGTCAGAGAGGTCAGAGTGTCTGTAAAAGCTTTGCTCAGAGCTTCAAGCTGATCCTACAAGGCATTAAAAAGAGCTGCTAAAAAGGTTCCAATCGGTTTTGAGCACCCAGGGAAAATTAAAGATCTATTGGGTCAATTCAGGGATGCAAGCTCATGTGAGACACATTGGTGGAGAGTGGATGGAGAATGGCCAAACGTGTCAGTCGATGTTATAACAGAGAAAAGACTAATGTGGAAAATTGCTGTAGTTCAAAAACCCAGCTCTCGCTTTCCACAAAGACTAATGTGTAGAGACTTGAACCCAAACGTTGAAATGGCCCCACAGCATGATGCACCACAACCAAGGCATCACAGTGGATCACAACACTCCTATCTCAGCCAGGGGTAACATTGAGGGGAAACATGCCGGGACCAATTTCCAAACCTTATTTTGAAATGTATGTTTTTGAGCTGAATTCCCATGGATTTTTACAGTGATGAGTTCTCGGAGGGATATTTTTCTCATTAACACCTGATCTCAGTACTGACAATAAGATGATGACTAAGACACATAGTGTGTTATAAAGTGGATGAAGACACTCTTGGATTGCTGGATAAGACGAGTGACAAAACTGACATTATTACCAGAAAAAATTGCTACATAAGACAATGTCTCTAGTCAAGAATCCACAAAACGAATGTGTTTTGAAAAGGCAAAAGTCACCCCTGTCATACTCAGCTTTATCTCCACTTTCGTATGAGGACATACAAGCCCGGAGAAATATAATGACTAGAACGGGCATAGCCAGTCCATCCATTACGGCACTTGAATGGGAAAGCCCAATCTAGAGATTATATTTCTATGTACAAACCATCAGGAAATGCTGACATCATGTAGTGTTAGGTTGCATTATGAATAGGTTAAACCACAGCACCCCATACCACATCAGACAGTGGTGGCATTTACTGTCCTGTCCTTTCAATTAGGGTTACAGTCACACTTGCATAGCAGATATGTCTCACTGAGATTTTTATATAGCATGGGCCTCATACACGATGAGCTTCATATTACACGAGCCCACATGAGCCTCACATTGCATAAGCATCAAGTATAGCCATGACTGGATGAATGTTCCACTGCACATTGACCTTCTAATACTCATATAACAGCATAATGAGGGGATGAGAAAGTATGTTGGCAAATTAAATGGTTTACCTTTTGAGGAGGGAAGTAGAAGCAATGGAGGTCCACAGCAAGACATGGCTCAATTAGAGCTAATGAAAGATGTGTTCCCTGTGTTCCCTAGGTGTTTATCTAATAAATGTCTCAGAGATGTTGAGTTACTGATGTAGGAAATAACAGGAGATGTCATTTCCGATGACTCCTGAAATAAACTATACCCTTGTGGATTAAAGTAATTTGATTAAATTCACAACACACACACACATACAAAATATCAACAAATGGTAGACAACAGCAGAATGGATGTTGTGTGGCATGAATTCAGACAAATGATCAGTAGAGATGTAACATTTGGAGTCCCACTGGCAATACAATTCACTAAATGGGCCTAATTGTTGGCCGCAGGAGGCAGTTTTAGATAGCTTGTCACTTCTTTGTATTTCCCAGGCTTTTATTTTCCTTCCATTTCTGTCAGATAGCCACAGACAGCTTGTTGGTGAGGAGACAGTGTTGCTGTCTGTAATTGGGCTTGTGATGTAAGCTGTCAGTTCAATGTGTCGCCAGGGAAGGGGACGAGGGAGTTTCTACGGGTTACTGTTGCCGGGGGCTGACATGTCTATCTGGCCGCCGCTGTGGGACAAGACGGGCCTGCCCTGTTGGGTAAACATGGGACAGACAGACAGACAGACAGACAGACAGACAGAGAGAGAGAGAGAGAGAGAGAGAGAGAGAGAGAGAGAGAGAGAGAGAGAGAGAGAGAGAGAGAGAGAGAGAGAGAGAGAGAGAGAGAGAGAGAGAGAGAGAGAGAGAGAGAGAGAGAGAGAGAGAGAGAGAGAGAGAGAGAGAGAGAGAGAGAGAGAGAGAGAGAGAGAGAGAGAGAGAGAGAGAGAGAGAGAGAGAGAGAGAGAGAGAGAGAGAGAGAGAGAGAGAGAGAGAGAGAGAGAGAGAGAGAGAGAGAGAGAGAGAGACGCTTTGTGCTCTTTGACCCTGTCAGACTGCTCCCCCCCTCAGATTTCATACTGGCCAATATTTTAAATAGTACTGTAGAGCAGCCAATGAGCAATCCCAGTCACAGGTCACCTAGCGGGGATGCTAAAAAAAGCTTCCTGAAACAGATACTGTAACAGAGGAACTGTCCATGATTGCAGTTTCAGACCATGCATTTAAAAAACAAGTACACATCAGTGTACAGCAGGGGTGGGCAACAGGTGGCCCGCGAGCCAAAACCGGTTCGCACGTGTTGTTTTTGCTAACTTAAGTGTATGTGGGGTGGGGGTTCATTTTTGGTAAAAAACAGGAATTCAGTTAAAAATGAGTTTCATTTACAAAATCCGTTCACCAAGTATTCCCAGGAATAAAAAAAGAGACGTAATCGTGTCTCAATGTAATCAAGATATGATTGTTATTTTGACATATAGTTATTTTCAATTTGACGTGTACACATTAAAGTTATGTTAAAGTTATGTTCCAGACCCCCGATTATCCGCTCCGACCAAAATCGTCCCACGGCTGAATCTTGTTGCCTACCCCTGGTGTACACTGTACATCATCATAGTGTAACAATTTGTGCCCTTGATAACAGGCTTACCTAGAAACATGAATATACAGAAGCTTCTCCATGGTTTCGACCCTGCACAGTGAGGGGGCAGTCAGTGTGTCTGTGGCCTGGGCCATCGCGCTATATCACCCCCTTTGCTCTCCCTCCCCCTATTTACTCCTTTTAACCACTCTCTCCCTTCCTCTCCTCTCTGTCTCCCCCCTCCTTCCTCTTCATCTCCACTCCCTCTCTCAATGTAATGTGTGGTGAGTGCAGTTGGGGGGACACTGGCTCCCTCTCCCCTCCTCCCCCCTCCCAGTCTATGGGGGTGGGTACTGGTCGTGGGCCCTGGCTACCTCTCTGTCTAGCAGGCGAGCCGGCCGGCTTCATTACTGCTCTGGAACCAGCTGTGTGTTCTGGGTAAACAAGCCCGGGATCTGACCTCACATCATTAATCCCTCCGCAGTATCGCCCCATGCCTCCATGCCGCCCTCTCTTTCTCTCTTTCTATTGCTCGGTAGCTTTCTCAACTCTCTCGCTGTATCTCTCTCTTTCTTACCCTCGCTCTCTCTGTCAATTCAAATTTGAGGTGCTTTATTGGCATGTTATGCATTATGAAAATGCTCCAACATCTCATTCCAAAATCCTGGGCATTAATATGGAGTTGGTCGCCCCTTTGCTGCTATACAGCCTCCACTCTTCTGAGAAGGCTTTCCATTTTCCCCAGTGGCGCAGCGGTCTAAGGCACTGCATCTCAGTGCTAGAGGCGTCACTACAGACACCCTGGTTCGAATCCAGGCTGTATCACAACCGGCTGTGATTGGGAGTCCCATAGGACGGCGCACATCTGGGTTTGGCCAATGTAGGCTGTCATTGTAAATAATAATTTGTTCTTAACTGATTTGCCTAGTTAAATAAAGGTTAAATAAATAAAAAAAATTATATTGGAACATTGCTGCGGGGAGTTCCATTCAGCCACAAGAGCATTAGTGAGGTCGGTCACTGATGCAGGGCAATTAGGCCTGGCTCATAGGCTGCGTTCCATTTCATCCCAAAGGTGTTCGATGGGGTTGAAGTCAGGCCACTATACAGGCCAGTCAAGTTCTTCCACACCAATCTAAACAAACAATTTTGGTATGGACCTCGCTTTGTGCACGGGGGTTTTGTCATGCTGAAACAGGAAAGGGCCTTCCCCAAACTGTTGCTACAAAGTTGTAAACACAGAATCGTCTAGAATGTCATTGTCTGCTGTAGTATTAAGATTTCCCTTCACTGGATCTAAGGGGCCTAGCACGAACCATGAAAAACAGCCCCAGACTATTTTTCCTCACCCACCAAACTTTACAGTTGGCACTATGCATTCGGGCAGGTAGCGTTCTCCTGGCATCCGCCTAACCCAGATTCGTCTGTCAGACTGCCAGATGGTGAAACGCGATTCATCACTCCAGAGAACGCGTTTCCACTGCTCCAGAGTCCAATGGTGGTGAGCTTTACACCATGCCAGCCGACGCTTGGAATTGCACATGGTGATCTTAGGCTTGTGTGCGGCTGCTTGGCCATGGAAACCCATTTCATGAAGCTTCTGACGAACAGTTCTTGAGCTGACGTTGCTTCCAGAGCCAGTTTGGAACTCGGTAGGGAGTGTTGCAACCGAGGACAGACGATTTTTACGAGCTACTTCAGCATTCGGCTGTTCCGTTTTGTGAGCTTGTGTGGCCTACCACTTTGCGGCTGAGCAAAGTTGTTGTTCCTAGATGTTTCCACTTCAGCTCTAGCAGGGCAGAAATTTGATGAAACAACTTGTTGGACAGGTGGAATCCTATGACGGTGCCATGTTGAAAGTCACTGAGCGATTCAGTAAGGCCATTCTACTGCCAATGTTTGTCTATGGAGATTACATGGCTGTGTGCTCGATTGTATACACCTGTCGGCAATGGATGTGGCTGAAATAGCCAAATCCATTCATTTGAAGGGGTGTCTACATACTTTTGCATATATAGTGTTCATCCTCCTTCTCCCCACAAGCAAAGACAGACATAATCAGGCCTGGATACTGTATCTCAGTTTCTAACTCACCAGGCTAGTAGGTTACATAGCAAAGAACAGAACGCACCTTGACAAGACATGTTGGAGTTTCATCTCTACTAATCATAATTAGCACACACATACAAACACACCTATGCACACACACACACACTGGATAATCTATATCTTAGCTAACTAACAGCAGCCTCAGGTGGGATAGGATGAACTGATGCAGTGGCAGTGGGTCCCTATATTGCCACAAGATTTTTGAAAGCAATTTAAATTAGCTTTAAATGAGTCACAGTCTGGTATTAGTTTGCTGCTGACAGACAGGTGTATGTCAGAGCCTGCGGCTCAAGTTGCTCAATATCACAGACTAAGGACAAGCTAACAGTGGAGCTGACACTTAATGTGAAAGACTGTTGGGAAGACAGCCACAATCCTCTCTCTCGACCATACTGCAACACACAAACACGTGCATGCAAGCACACACACACAATTCCTCTCTCTCTCTCTCATGCACACACACACATCCCATCTCTTATTCTCTCTCTCAGTCCGACACATCCCGGCTGGTTCACTCCAGGGATGGTGTGTGTGTGTGTGTGTGTGTGTGTGTGTGTGTGTGTGTGTGTGTGTGTGTGTGTGTGTGTGTGTGTGTGTGTGTGTGTGTGTGTGTGTGTGTGTGTGTGTGTGTGTGTGTGTCTTGTTTTCAGGCTGAGGACAAACCTCCACGCATGACCTGGGTTAGCCCTTCTGCCCGTCACCTGCCTGACCCCAGAGTGGCATGGTACGTATGGGTGAGGCTAGGGCAAGAGAGAGAGCATAGCGTGATAAACACCCTTTTACAGATTATCGTGAAATAGACACACATTTTCTTCATAACGCATACATGTCCAGTAGGCCTACATCCTTCATAAAGAATTCCAATTTGTTGGTACTAACTTGAGCTAGATAGCTAATGTTAGCTAAGCTAGGGGTTAAGGTTACTGGTTAAGGTTAGGGTTAAGTTTAGGGTAAGGGGTAGGGGTTTTAAGGTTAGGTAACATAATAGC
The DNA here is from genome assembly GCF_045679555.1 of Salvelinus alpinus. Taxonomy (NCBI): domain Eukaryota; kingdom Metazoa; phylum Chordata; class Actinopteri; order Salmoniformes; family Salmonidae; genus Salvelinus; species Salvelinus alpinus. The sequence goes on from NC_092113.1 coordinate 12,523,140, forward strand.
TAAGTGGTTAAAGGGTTAGGGTTAGCTAACATGCTAGCTAAGTATTTAAAAAGTAGTAAGCAGTTGCTAAGTTGCTAATTAGCTAAAATGCTAAAGTTGTCCATCATAATTTGAAAATGCAATGTTTGGTTTGCTAGACCTTTGCGTTATACCCCCCTGACCAACCTCCCATCTATCGTTTCTGTTTCAGTCATAATCACTAATGGCTCCTTAATATGTCGCTAGAAGTCGCTAGATTACGTTTTGTCGGAATGAGGTCACAGCACCAATTTGCCTTACTGAGCACAACTGCGGTCCCAGACGTAGCGTTTTTGCCCCCTTGTCCTTCTCTGCCTATATATGCTGCGTTGCTGTGGCTTCTGCTGCACAGCTTCTCCCACTCTCGTGTGCAACATTATTGAATGGGAAAAGTCGCTAAATGCTATCAAAACCTTAGAAATCCTTGGTGTCAAAACTCCCCAAAGGCAGCTTGAAAAGTAGCTGAATTTGTCGCTAGCCTCTTTACCAATAAAAGTTACTGGAAGGGTCTGAAAACTTGCTAAATATAGCAACACTATTGGCAATAATGTGTCTGTAGTGAATTTTGTATAAGTAATTTGTGTCTAATTGTGATAGTGGGTTGGCATGAGTGGAGGAAGCTGTGAGTGGAGGTCAAATGATGTCGATGCAACACGAGACAAGACAAGGAGTTGAGTACACACACACACACTTTGGAGTATAGAGCATGCACAGACACACTAACACACATACTTACAGAGACAGACACACACACACACACACACACACACACACACACACACACACACACACACGTGCCAACAGAGACACACACACTCACAAGCACACACACTCACACACTCGCAGTCACACACACACACACACAAACGCTCACACTCACGCACGCACGCACACACACCATAGATCAGATCAATCCAGTTATCAACTCAGAGAGAGAGAGAGAGAGAGAGAGCAGTCCAACAAACAGATCAAATGAGAGAGGGGTTAGAAGAAGAAAAAGGTGTAATGAAGTTTTGAAGGGAAGACATGAGTGTTTGAGAATCAACTGCCAAGCCTATCAGACTCAAGGGGGTCTCAGGGGAGAGGGAGAATGCTCCAAACCTCTTTTCCCTTTTGCTTTCACGGCTCTTTTAATGGGAGCCGACAGAGCGCCACGCTGGTAAAAGGGGAATTCACAGAAAGCGGTGAAAACTCCACAGGCAACAAGAAGAAAGGAAGAGTTCAAACACAACACTATCAAAAATTAAACATACTTCTCTGATCCTGAGAGAATCTCCGAAAGAGAGTGTCACTCATTAACTTTGAATTATACCACAGATACAACAGATCGCTGGTGTGGAAGGAAAAGATAGTGAGTAAACCTTGTGAGTGACAGACTTGTGAGGTCCCTAGTTAACAAACACCTGCATATGAAACTAATGTCAGTGTGCTGCTGACAGTGTAGCTTCCTCCACTGTCCCTGTCCCATACCGAGCTCAATCTAGTGATCCTCTGCTCACAAACACATGTGACCGCCCTCCTTGACAACGTACCAACCGATTGAGCTATACAAAAAGATCCAATTGGATAATACCATCGGCGCCATTTAAAGATAGCTGTGGAGTGAGCTTACAGTACGTTCTTAACTCCTTTACACGTACCCTTTTCACATGACTGAGCCGAGCCTAGCTGAACTGTGTTGGCCTGTTTACGGATCCACCATAGTTGCTTGAACAGTGCTGGAAAGGACAATATGAGAGGAACATATCCAAGCTAGTACAGACAGCCAGGGTCTGAGAGTTCTAAGGGTGAAGGCAAAACAACTTTCTTCCATGGGCATCAGAGAGCTGAATTAATATGCTGCTAGTTTCTGTCTGATTCAAATTGTAAATAAAGTGCTGTTGTTTACAGTATATGCATCCTAACTTGTACTTTTGCGTCACAAGGCAAATATTGCTTTTACTCACCCCAATAACCTAGGTAACCATTTTTGATTGATACGGGCCCAGAGTCAATATCATCACATTGCTTTCTGCAAGTATGTTTGATAGTTTCTTTCTGTAAGAGTGGGCTTTTGCTTGAGACTATGTTTGCTGCAATTTGAAAATGTTCTGCATAATATTTACAAAATTGTTCCAACTGTTTGTACTAGTGTTTCCAATTTATTAGGTGGCAAATATGTTTAACAAATTGCTTTTGGCACCGTCGACAAAGGCTGACATTCTAAAAAGTATCTTCATTATCAACAAAAAGCAATTTACTTTCTATCAGGACCCTTAAATTTACAAGGACTTCAAACTCTTGTGCAAAAGAGGCTTTGTGCAAGAGAACTACAACTCCGTTCATACGACTTTGGATGGCTGTAGTCATCTCGTCAATGGATGTGTGATGATGCGGTCAGTCCGTCTAGCAGAGGGTACGGGAGCTACCTGGCAATACCATTCCCTTTAATTGAGTGCTCGGAGAAGTCGATGCATTTTTTTCCAGCACTGCCACTGAGGTTAAGCAATGTACCACATTACAAGGATCGATATCTTGGGGTTGGCCAAGCGCAAAAAAAATACATCAACCCTATTTACTGAGTATATCCTAGTGGCGGCCATTACTCCGGACAGGGAGGGCTAACGTTATATGGAGGGGGTGATATATCGCAGGTGATGATCGATGACAATATGGCCGCCGCTATAATGCCTGATGGAGTGTGATGGTGGGCTTTGGCTCGCTCTTCAGTACCTGTGAAAAATGTGGCAATCTCTCCATCAGAGCCAACTATTAGATCCTGCATTGATTGTTTGAGGAGTGCTATCAGAATGATGGGACAGGCAGAGAGAAGGCCATAGGTCTGAATGTGGCGTAGTCAGTCGAAACCAAAACAAGTTCAATAGGCCATTATCAGCCTTAGCCAAGCCTTAAACAAAACAAGAAATGATACATAAGATGAATGCCCTTGGCACAGCAAAAGTCACCCATCTCATTTAGGCTTGTATGTAAGATCCCTCACCTCTATTTCCTGTATTCATACGGGCATCATCCACATGGCAATCATATAGAAATGTACATGTCAACTCCCTCACTCTCTTTTGAAACCATCGAGCACACAACATTCTGAGACCATGTTTCTTAGAACTTGGTGAGAGCGAGGTTGTCCTATGGTTATTTTGCATACAACCTTCCCCCAACTTTCTGGGAATGGTGAAGGATAGATGCTTGGCTTTGGAACATTCTCAGCACATTTAAGGAACAAAAAAAGCATTATTTTCATTACTTTTAACAGAATGTCTCCTAAAGGTTCAAACATGGTTACATTTAATTTGGATTTTGGAAATGTTCTAGGACTGGTTTGACATTGGGAATGTTCTCAAATACACTGAACAAAAATATAAACGCAACAGGCAACAATGTCAAAGATTTTACTGAGTTAAAGTTCATGTGTATGGAAATCAGTCAATTGAAATAAATTAATTAGGTCCTAATCTATGGATTTCACCAGACTAGGAATAAAGATATGCATCTGTTGGTCACAGATACCTTAAAAAAAAGTTAGGGGCGTGGATCAGAAAACCAGTCAGTATCTGGTGTGACCACCATTTGCCTCATGCAGCGCAACACATCTCTTTCGCATAGATTTGATCAGGCTGTTGATTATAACCTTTGGAATGTTGTCCCACTCCTCTTCAATGGCTGTGCGAAGTTGCTGGACATTGGCGGGAACTGGAACACGCTGTCGTACACTTCGATCCAGAGCATCCAAAACATGCTCAATGGGTGACATGTCTGGTGAGTATGAAGGACATGGAAGAACTGGGACATTTTTCAGCTTCCAGGAATTGTGTACAGATCCTTGCGACATGGGGCCCTTGCATTGTCATGCTAAAAACATGATGTGAAGGCGGAGGATGAATGGCACGACAATGGGCCTCAGGATCTTGTCATGGTATCTCTTTGCATTCAAATTGCCATTGCTAAAATGCAATTGTGTTCGTTGTCTGTAGTTTATTCCTGCCCGTACCATAACCCCATCACCACCATGGAACACTCTGTTCACAATGTTGACATTAGCAAACCGCTTGCCATCACAACACCATACACGCTGTCTGCCATCTGCCCGGTACAGTTGAAACTGGGATTCATCCGTGAAAAACACACTTGTCCAGTGTGCCAGTGGCCATCAAAGGTGAGCATTTGCCAACTGAAGTCGTTTACTAAACTGGAGTCAGGTCAAGACCCTGGTGAGGACGTCGATCAAGCAGATGAGCTTCCCTGAGATGAGTTTCTGACAGTTTGTGTAGAAATTATTCAGTTGTGCAAACGAAGCCGGATGTGGAGGTCCTAGGCTGGCGTGGTTACATGTGGTCTGCGGTCATATTTTCAAGCATGGTGGTGGCTGCATCATGTTGTGGGTATGCTTATCATTGGCAAGGACTAGGGATTTTTTTAGGGTAAAAAGAATCGGAATAGAGCTTAGCGCAGGCAAAATCCTAGAGGAAAACCTGGTTCAGTCTGCTTTCCAACAGATACTGTGTAGTGTCTTTGGCATCATTAAATTGAAGACTGTTATTTTATCAAATAAATTCTCTGTAATTATTATTATGTGATTAAACCAATCATGTAAATGTAATTAACTAGGAAGTCGGGGCACCAAGGAAAATCTTCAGATTACAAAGTTATAATATCAGATATTTTAATATCTGACCAATTAGTCTTCTAATTAATTAATCATAACTTACCTCACGTTAGTCTCATTTCAAACATCGAAAGTTGTTGGTTATCTGCACAAACCCAGTCTTTGCTATGAATCATCCATACATCAATTGTCTTAATCATTTATTTACTAACTAACTAAATAATCACAGAAATGCATAAACAAACGACAATATATATGGTTACAAGGAAATGATAGGGGATGTGGGTGTGGACTGAGAAGGTCGGAAAAGACAAGAGACACTACACAGTTGACAATTATAATAATTGAAATGCTAATCCTTTGCACATGAACGCTCACTCATTCGGGAATAATTGCAATCAATATATATATTTACGCTCAGTGTATCGTCATGATCTCTGTTGGAATCATACGTCTTTCTGTTGGAAAGTTCATCTGAACTTCTCTTTGCGTCCCTGGAGTCTTTCGTGGTTAGTGAATACTTCAGAGTCCCATTCAGAAATGTTCTTATAGAATAGATGTTTCGGTGGTTGTCGGTCTTCGCATTCCAGGTCGACATAAATTCTAGCTGCAGACTAGTAATTAGTATCGAAGATTTAGTATCGAAGATTTGTTCTTATTCTGTCGGTATTGATAGTCTCAGAGTTGAACCATTTCCACCAGTGTAGCCAATGCTCCATGTGGTTTGGTTAGGAATTCAACTACCGTTACAACCTTAGCTCCCTCAGATGACCAAGGAATGCATGGTCTCTACTCAAACCTTAGCCCTCTCGGTAATCGAGGTACACATGGTCTCAGTGGGCTTCTCCAGGTGGGGTTTATATTCGGAACAGAGCTGTCCCATGACGCCAGATCAATGTCTATGCTCATGGGGCGGGCCAATGAGTCAGTTAAACTTTAAAGGGAATTGGATTCTCTTTCATTAAGCAGTTTAAAATCACATTACATAATTTCACAAATAGTTTCATCTTTACTCATTATTTTTATACAATAAAAACTCATAACGGAGACTCTTGTATAAACAGAGTTATGGTAATGTGGCTGTATTGTCTCTCACGAGGTCACAAACATTATGGACCGGTCGTAGCTGGATTCTCCACCGACCGTTTACACATTCTCCAAAACATGGACATTGTTTAATTCTCAAGTTCTGTGATGTAGAATAAGTTCCTTTGTTCTACTGTGAACCTTTCTCTCTCTATACTGCATGAGGGAGAGAGTCTCCTCCAGGAATTTACGACCTGAGATAACAGAACCTGGGTTCTCGCTATACCCAAAGAGGGCCACGTCATGACAAATGGCAGACAAATTCACCTTTCAGGAGGACAATAACCCAAAACACAAGGCCAAATATACACTGGAGTTGCTTACCATGAAGACATTGAATGTTCCTTAGTGGCCTAGTTACAGTTTGGATTTAAATTGGCTTGAATATCTATGGCAAGACTTAAAATGTCTGTCCAGCAATGATCAACAACCAACTTGACAGAGCTTACATTTGTTTTACTAATAATGTACAAATATTGTACAATCTAGGTGTGCAAAGCTCTTAGATACTTACCCAGAAAGACTCACAGCTGTAATAGCTGCCAAAGATTATTCTAACCTGTATTGGCTCAGGGGTGTTAATACCTAAAATTTCAAAAAACATATTTTCACCTTGTCAATATGGGGTAATGTGTGTAGATGTGTGAGATAAAAAAACATCCACTTAATCCATTTGGAATTCAGTCTGTAACACAACAAAATGTTGAATAAGTCAAGGGGTATGAATACTTTCAGAAGGCACTGTATATTCCATTGTCAGCATCAACAAAACTCTCTCTACCCTCTAGCTTGTTGAGTGTGTTCAGGTGTGCTGGCCACACCCACTAATTGGCCACACCTGATCTTAATGTGTGCTTGTTTTATTTGAAATGAGGTCTGTTTGAATAGAGAACGGGATCGGTGTCCCTTCCACGGGACAGTTGAGCTAACGTAGGCTAATAAGATTTGCATTAGGTTGTAAGTAACAAGAAAATTTCCCAGGACATAGACATATCTGACAATCTAACTGCACTGTCCAATTTTCAGTAGCTATTACAGTGAAATAATACCATACTATTGTTTGAGGAGAGTCCACAATTTGGAACATTAAAAGTTATTAATAGGCCTCCCGGGTGGCGCAGTGGTCTAGGGCACTGCATCGCAGCACCAGCTGCGCCACCAGAGACTCTGGGTTCGCACCCAGGCTCTGTCGCAGCCGGCCGCGACCGGGAGGTCCGTGGGGCGACGCACAATTGGCCTAGCGTCGTCCGGGTTAGGGAGGGTTTGGCCGGTAGGGATATCCTTGTCTCATCGCGCACCAGCGACTCCTGTGGCGTGGCGGGCCGGGCGCAGTGCGCAGTGCGCGCTAACCAAGGGAGCCAGGTGCACGGTGTTTCCTCCGACACATTGGTGCGGCTGGCTTCCGGGTTGGAAGTGTTAAGAAGCAGTGCGGCTTGGTTGGGTTGTGTTTCGGAGGACGCATGGCTTTCGATCTTCGTCTCTCCCGAGCCCGTACGGGAGTTGTAGCGATGAGACAAGATAGTAATTACTAGCAATTGGATACCACAAAAATTGCGGAGAAAAGGGGGTAAAAAATTACAAATAATATTATTAATTAACAAATTAGGCACATTTGCGCAGTCTTGATACAACATTTTGAACAGAAATACAATGGTTCATTGGATCAGTCTAAAACTTTGCACATATACTGCTGCCATCTAGTGGACAAAATCTAAATTGCACCTGTGCTGGAATAATACATTATGGTCTTTCTCTTGCATTTCAAAGATGATGGTACACAAAAAATACAAAAGAACGGTTGGTTTTTTCTTTGTATTATCGTTTACCAGATCTATTGTGTTATATTCTCCTACATTCCTTTCACATTTCCACAAACTGCAAAGTGTTTCCTTTCAAATGGAACCAAGAATATGCATATCCTTGCTTCAGGGACTGAGCTACAGGCAGTTAGATTTGGGTATGTCATTTTTGGAGAAAATGTTAAAAAAAATTTAAGAGGATTTATTAATATGAGTTAAAAAATATGGTATGCTAGCTCTATCCTTGTACACAGTGGACTAATTCCATGGATAGAGAACAGGGTTTGCTTGATTAATGCCTAAGAAATTACCGGTCAGGAAACTCATGGCTTCATTCCCAGAACAAATGAGAAACCAAGAATTTACGTTCCCACAACTTCAAAGGAACCAAATATGCTAGCTGGGATTCTTCTTGCTCTAACATTTGGTAAACACTACAATACATGACGCAGACTTTAGATTTTTTTGTACACATGAGTAAGAGGGCAGATAAAGTGAGGAAGAGAGAGAGAGGGAGTAAATGTGTGTGAGGGAGAGAGGTAGGTAAATTAGGCTTTATCACCACAGGAGGTTGGTGGTACCTTAATTGGGGAGGAAGGGCTCGTGGTAATGGCTGGAATTAGTAGAATGGTATCAAATAGATGGTTTCCATGTGTTTGATGCCATTCCATTTGCTCCGTTCCAGCAATTATTATGAGACTTCCTCCGTCTGCAGCCTCCACTGTATATCACATACAACACATTGTGAGTATCCAAGATAATATTTCCTATTGAGATGCACAACTTTCCCCCTGTGCTCCTTCCAGCTGTTCATATGAACAGTCATTTATTTTAATAATGTAAAGGTTTTCTTCCTGGGGTGAAGGAGAGGACCAAAATGCAGCGTAGCCAGTGCTCAACATGTTTAATTATAAGAACAAGTGAACACTACAAACAACTTACAAAATAACAAACGTGCAAAACCGATACAGACCTATCTGGTGCAGAACACAAACACAGAGACAGGTAACAACCACCCACAACGACCACAGTGAAACAACCTACCTAAATATGACTCTTAATTAGAGGAACGCAAAACACCTGCCTCTAATTAAGAGCCATACCAGGCAACCCTAAACCAACATAGAAACACACAACATAGAATGCCCACCCAAAACTCACGCCCTGACCATCACACACATACAAAACAACAGAAAACAGGTCAGGAACGTGACAAATAAAGCGAGTGTGATCTCCTGTGGAGAGAGAGATAATGTGGACAGGCAAGGCACATCTGCACCCTAAATAAGAATCCTTGATATTTAACTAGACCCCAGAGGGGACAGCGCAAAGGCAGCCCAAGACTAAGCTGGCCTCAATAACCAGAACATTAATAATCATTCAAATGAGATCCAAAAATGTCCAGACTCCTTTGGTCACTAGGGTACCCTCCTGATTCTTTGTGACCTCTGACCTCACTGATAAAACTCCTGGTTCGTGTTCATTTGGCACCAAACAAAATAGGGAGTGACTTTTGAAGTTGCCTTTCGAACTGTTATTTTCATTGCCTGTTACAAATCATGCTGCAAAATGTTTTATTCATTGCATATCCTAATGAATCCAACCCTGCTAGCTAACTAACAAACTAACTAGCCTAATATTAACCGCATTTCAAGTCCAATACAAGTCCAATAGTAATTAGTTCCCAAAAGGAAAATCACGTATCTTGTCTGGGACCAGGAAGAAACATTGTCTATCTTTCTAAAAAGCACAGCCAGATGAGAGCAGGATCTAAGATAATTATATTTAATAAAAGAGTCTATTGACCGTGCGTCAATCTAAGTAACGTAATAAAATAATCCCCATAAAAATCTGTCAGTTTAAACTAGAGATATCCTTTTTTGCATGAGCTGCATCTCAATCCATTGCATCCGTCTATGTCGGCCTTTTCGCATCTGCGGTGGAAGGCGGCCGAGCTACAGCGCCGTTTGTCAGACAACCCGAAAAATGAAAACGTCTGTACTGTTTAGCAAACCATAACATGACCCCTCTCTGGAAAGATGAGACTCTCACGAACACGATGGTGTTCTCTGTTTTGCTCTACGACCCCCACAAGCCCCACAGGACTCGTCTGAAGTCGGTAACACTGTCTGTAGTGTCCGAACCGTTTGGGCTACACACTAATATGACCCCACAGTGGAAAGGGGAGACTGACGAACACGATTATCCATTTTGCTCTACGACCCCCACATGGGACTTGTCTGAAGGTAATCCATACAAATGAATGGAAGTATGGAGGTAGTTCTGTGCCAATAAAAATAAGGGGTTAAATATGTGTCAAATATATTATTATTTCCTGAGGTTTCTTACATCTCCTAGATATAGGACAAACGGTTCAAAAACATATTCCTTATGATTATTTTTTTTACATTTATGAATGGGCTATAACTTTGATACCTAAACGGGTCCTAAAATTCAAAATCCATGGTATGCATGGTATGACCATCTTTAAACAATTAATTTATGAAATATAATTATCTTAGATTAAACATTTTACTGTCTTTTTTGCCATTTATGAACGTGTTATTCAATACGTTTCTGTAGGCTATAGTAGTAGAGGCCAAATTAAATATTTTATTAAATAATTTTGATACCAAAAGGGTCCTAATTCAAAATCTAATATTGATTAAATTGGGATCTTGACAACAAGTTACCATTTTACATTGAATACATAATATTTGCACTCAAGAAAGAAGACACTCGAATTGAAGTCAAAAAACATTTTCTAACTGAAACGTTGGATGATTCTGTGTGGGAGGAGATCAAAAATTGACTAGCATCTGCTTGACGTTCGCCAAGCAGATCTGTCTGGCATTTCAAAAGATGTTCTATGGGAGCGTATCAGTGCTGTTGACATCTTTGCGTCATCAGTGATGATGTTAATCACAGACAGAGAAAGAGAGAGAGACAGACAGACAGGCAGGGTTGTCACATACAGGGATGACTGAGGACGAGCTTGCTTATAACGCAGTTTGTTCTCAGTGCTTTATCAGTCAATCTCTGTTATCTTGTATAGGACAGGCAGCGGGGGTAAGAGGATCTGATAGACCTGTCTGTTTTCAAACTGATTATCAGACAATCTGTTTCCTGACTAGTTATCAGACTTTTTGACTGATAGCCAATCAACAACATTGAATGTGTTATCGGGAAATTTTGCGTGTACAGCTAATACTGCTGGTGGTACGTTTTGTTATGTTATTGTCAGGGCATTTGAAATTGTGTTTCACCACTTTTGTGTGCATTATTCTTGCTGACTCCTTACCAGGTCTCCATCACAAAAGAGGTGTCAACTCAAGCGATCTACCTATTTAAATAAAGGTTAAACAATAAATATGATTGACAATAAACACATTTTTCATTATTTTTCTATTGCTGGGGGTTAGATAGGGTAAAGACAGACAGAAATAGTGGGCTGTTGCCAGAGTAACAGAGAGTGCTCTCGCTGAAAGACAGAAATATCTGAAGACAAATCAGTATGCTGATCACAGCAGCCACACGGTCACCTGATCTGAAAGAAAAATAGAGTTGACTGTCTGTAGCTGTGTAATGTTTCTCGTTGAAAATACAGAGGTCTTATTTTTGACCAAATCACATAATGTGTCATGTTTAACACTGGAAGCTAAAACTGAGGTTGATAGATATGACACGGTACAATAAACCACTCTTTGTCAACTTCTCAGAAGCAAAAAAACATAAAAACTGGTTGTGTAGACCCACATAGCCATTTTGTAACAAAGGTAATTGGAAGGCAGTAGCAACAGACAAATAGGCTTTGCTTTAATTCAGCTTTGCAATTGTCTCACTATCTCATACACCTGGAGACAATGACTTTAGGAAAACAATTTCCTTGCATATATACACTGAGTGTACAAAACATTAGTGTACACACATCCCTTATTCATGTCACTTGTTAAATCCTCTTCAATCAGTGTAGATGAAGGGGAGGAGACAGGTTAAAGAAGGATTTTTAAGCATTGAGACAATTGAGACATGGATTGTGTATGTGTGCCATTCAGAGGGTGAATGGGCAAGACATACTCTCTTTGAACAGAGTATGGTAGTACTGTAGGTGCCAGGCGCACCGGTTTGAGTGTGTCAAGAACTGCAGCGCTGGTGTGTTTTTCACGTTCAACAGTTTCCAGTGTGTATCAAGAATGGTCCACAACCCAAAGGACATCCAGCCAACTTGACACAAATGTGGGAAGCATTGGAGTCAACATGGGCCAGCATCCCTGTGGAACGTTTACGACACCTTGCAGAGTCCATGTTCCGACAAACTGAGGCTGTCCTGAGGGCAAAAGGGGGTGTAACTCAATATTAGGAAGGTGCTCCTCATGTTTTGCACTCTCATTGCACATGCCATTCCGAAGACGCTTTTATCCAAAGTCGAAATGTTCACATTAGTGGTCCAAGCTGGTATCGAAACCCACGACCCTGCTGTTGTTAGCACCATGCTATTACCAATTGAGCCACACAGGGCCACCTTGGGTTTATGCTTTACAACAGCTTATGATAATGTCTGCATTACATCTGCAACCATGCTTATGGAAGTGTTTGAAAGTGCTACTTCAATTTGCTTCTGTACCCATGCTTGGTGGTACCGGTATAGCAGTCAGAGAAAGATTAGCCCTGATGTTCATCGCTAATTATTTCATTAATGCCTGGCTGGCTAGCATGGTTGGAAGCTGGGTATTGATGTCCCTCTAATGTACACTGGCGTGGTGAGGGGGTGCCAGGCTAATGGGATCCCAACATCGGATTTGATAGGAGGGGGAGCTTGAACCTGTGCCAGAGGAAGCGAGCGGTACACAAACAAACGGGCTAACAAATGACCGGCTCATTAGTGAGACCCCAGAGTGGGACCGTGACTCACACACACACACACACACACACACACACGCACACGCACACGCACACGCACACGCACACGCACACGCACACGCACACGCACACACACACACACACACACAGGCTTTGTACACAGGAAAAGGGGAGCACACAGAGGAGCCCCAGGAAAATCACAAGCTCTGTTCAATTGACTACTTAACACGTCCAGAGTAGACTAGGGAGCTAGCCTAGCACTGTGCTGTGCCTTGGATGATACCACTCTATAGAATATAAGAGAGCCTTTGCAAACAACACTTGCAAGCTGGTTCATCTGAACTTAAACAAGGCTAACTGGCTCAGCTGGAGCATTAGCATTGATTTCTTTGAATCTGGCTGTGAAACCCCTAGCCCCCAGGTGGTTTACACCATGCCCAATCTCTGTTCACTACCCCAGAACTGACCAGGGGGGAGTTGAGGGTTGAAGCCCTTTCCCGCTGGGACGAGTCGATGAACAATCTTTACCAGCATTTTACCGGCTGACGCCCTCCCATTATCTCAATAATGCATGGAGTTTGTGTGGACTGTCTGTCACTCAGGCCCTGCAGTCATTACTGGCAAGTAACATGCTGACTACACTGTTGATTTTGTCCATCCACACAAGATGCGATCAGGACACGCAGGTTGAAATATCAAAACGAACTCTGAACTTGGGGACAGTTCGAAACACATGAAACACTAATGGAAATGTTGATAGCTAGTTTGCTGTTGCTAGTTAATTTGTCCTGGGATATAAATATTAGGTTGTTATTTTACCTGAAATGCAAAATATCCTTTTTTTTCAAGGATCTTTGTAGAATTTGGACCAATTTTGAGTCACACAAAATCTTGTGTTACTCTATGTAACCCTCTCACAACAGGCTCAGATAAATCAATACAGTAGGTATGGTGAAAAGGACACTCTCAGTATATATTAAACCTGGTGTGACTTAACTCGCTTGGGAAAAACCAGAGAGACCAGAGTTCTTACCTACAGAATATTTATACAGAAAATAATGAATAATGAATGATGAATGATACACTTGCATACAATCTGCAATACACATGACACAATACAATTTTAAGACAGCCTAAACCTGAACCGAAACCCGGGTGCTAAACTACAAATGTTTGCTGACGCAGTTGGAGCGCCAACAAACATTAGGCTAACACACGGTTTCTTAGAAACCCCTTGAAATCAACAGTTCCACGGCCGTTGCCTATTTGGAATCTAATTAGCAGAAAGTGCCCTGCATGCATTCGAAAACTGTCCCAACATATTTAAAGTAACAGTGCATAATAATTTAACCAACATAGGCCCAACAGGGCAGGCTGTAGTAAAACGTAGAGTTTATGAAAATAAAAGAAATCTGATTAAATGTATACAAAGTATACAAAATATACATCCACATATTATTATTATTATTTAACCATAGTTCCAAATACATGTTTTAACAGGGGATTATATCTACTCTGACAATGAATCCACAGATAAACGTGGAAACCTAGTTCGTTTCGAGTAATCTGTACTCCTTCAGTCTTCTTCTATGGGCTTTATATGGTGGTTGGCAACCAACTTTAAGGTGCATTACCACCAACAACTGGACTGGAGTGTAGACCTCAGTTCAGCTTTCAATCACCCGCATGGGTATATGCTCCTAAAAACCAATGAGGAGAAGGGAGAGGCGGGACTTGCAGTGCATCCACCGACAAAGTGCCCAGAGCAGGTGCAATTTGGATGGAGGCTCAGTTCAAGACAAAGCAAACTTATAACCCCTGGCTTGTCAAGCAAAATTCAAAGACTGGAGGGATGGAACTAGAAAAATAATAGGTGGAATGTACAGTAACATCCTCTGCCTCCAACGTAAAAAAAAGCAACAAAGAACCCTCAGAAAAAAGGTTTTTGAACATTCCCAAACCAAGGCCCATTTAGTGGCAGCAAGCATTGTAGACAAGTCTAAAGAGGACACCTTAACACAGGTTGTAGTTAATGCTCAAAATAAAAGCACAGACACTACAGCCAGAGTCTTCAGAACAGCTTACAAGGAGGCTAAACGTCACAGACCCACTCACAGTTTTGAGCAACAACTTGACTGTCATGCTGGAACGCAAGAGAGGAGTAGCAACAAGGCTCCAGGCCCTCTTTCTTAATATAACTGTTTGGCACTGCTCGGCACACAGGCTTGAGCTCACAGTAGGAGATGTGGTAAAAAAGATGGGAGCTATCATTCATTTAAAAAATAATTATGGACAAGCTATATGCGCTTTATAGCGTATCCAACAAAAAATGGAGCTGAGGAAGTGCACAGAAAGTTTAGACATTCAGCTGTGCAAAATCGGCAGGATGTTGGACACTAGATGGGTGGCATCCAGTTTTAGAACTGTAGAGCCTGTGTGGAAAAATGACCCGGCTCTTCACAAGCATTTCATTACTGCAGCTGAGGAAGCCTCCCGCGATGGTGTATCCCGTCAGAGCTATAGTGTCCTTGCCATGCGCATATCCTCGCATAAGGTTTGTTAACAATCTAGGCCTTATGTGTGATGCCCTTCAAGAACTATCTGAACTGTCACTCATGCTCCAAAATAGAGACTGCACAATTATTACTGCACACAGGGCAGTCACCAGGGAAGCGAGGGTGTTCAGTGCAATT
Source organism: Salvelinus alpinus (assembly GCF_045679555.1). Taxonomy (NCBI): domain Eukaryota; kingdom Metazoa; phylum Chordata; class Actinopteri; order Salmoniformes; family Salmonidae; genus Salvelinus; species Salvelinus alpinus. Next base: position 12,538,199 of record NC_092113.1, read on the forward strand.
GCAGAGCAGCAACTCAGTCAGAGAGTGATTCAGGAGAACTCTTTCCAAGGAGTCAAACTGAATGGTGGAAGACCCAGTGACAGTCCTTAATCAGAGGGAGTTTTTCAAGAGTTTGGCGAGGAACATGGAGGCTGGCTGCTGACGGGCTGGTCCTGGGGCTGGCTGAGGGTCAATCTGATCCTCTTCTTCCAACTCACTGTCAGACTCCGAGTTGACAGAGACATGATCCTCATATTCTGAAAATGATTCATCTTCCAAAGTGGAAGACACTCCTTCCATACTAGCTTCTCTCTCTGCAAAAAGTATTTCTGAAGCCCACTGAGCAGAGATTCTTTTTGCCATACTGATTGATTGTAGTAAGGAGCCACACATGCAAAGCTATTTATTTGTTGTGTCCCTCCCCCAATTTGCACCTGGGTATGGGAAAATACAGATTTTTTTTTTTATAATGTATCGAAATAATGTAATGTACTGTAACATTGTGCAGGTTGGCGCAAGACATTATGTAGTTTCACACACTACAAAGGGTAAAAGCGGGAGACAGGCAGACAGGCAGAGAGACAGACAGGTTATTGGTGCTATGTTGAAACAGCAGGCCCAGGGAGGAGGATGGCAGAGTGAAACAAACATTTTTGTTTAATTTTACTTGTTTTCACCTACACACACACTTTCCCACACTTTTATTACCCTTGGGTCCAGTGGACCCGGACACCACAAACTGCATGTGATATAAATGTGTAGGAGTGTGCACAGTGTGCAATCAATGAAAATGTGTTATTTTACGTGTTCTTCACAGAAAATGAGCCAATGTGTGCAACTTCTGTTTGTGCCTCTACTCTACTGCTCTATGACATTACGGAAATGTGATTATATGAATGCAATGCTTTATTATAAAGGAGTTTGTAACATTTTTACGCATTCCAGTAACTCAGAACTCCCCAGGTCACCCCCCTCTCATGCTCACTGTTTGTTCCGACACCTCCCGATTTACAAATTAAGCACTGGGTACCGGTTATCCCGAATTGAACTCAGAGTTGACCAAAGTTACCTCGGTAACTCCTCAAACCTGATTCGTAGTATAGGGCTCTGGAGATGTAGTCTGTTGATGATTGGTTCAGGGCCAACATCAGATTGGCATGACATCTTTAGGAGGAAGAAATCAGAGTGGACCAAATTATAGTTGGCATAGGGGCACTTTCACACACACACCTTTACCTGGCACTGACTATCTCTATACAAATATTCACTGTGTGAATGTACACACACACACACACACACACACACACACACAAAACACACACATTTTAAATACTTAAATCCACCAATCAAAATAAGATTAAAAAAGGATCCAAACATTTCAAAGGTCCCTGCATGCATGGACACTCAAGGATACAGAAAACACATCCTTCTCCAAACAGCTAGGCTGCCAACGACAGCTGAAACAGAGCAGTACCTAGCCAACTGCTTTGCCCTAGTTTTTCTCAGGCCCGCAATCTGGAGAGACCACACACTGCAAGCCTGCGTACGTGGCCGAGACTGCCAAATATCAGTGCCACCAGCTTGCACCTACACGCGAGGCTGTCCAAGCGTGCCACAAGGGGCTTGTATTTAAAAAAAAACTTGTCTGCAAAGGCCTGCTCCACGTAGCCATCAAATGAGCAGCCCACTTCCAAAATGAGCACCTCCCACTGGCCTCCCCCCACAACGTTTGGCACACAGGAAAACACATAATCAACATCAAACTAGCTTCCTCTTCCACAATAATGTTTATGGATGTGTGCTGTTGGTGAGACTACCTGTCTCACCTTGCTGACTATCAGGTTGACAAGGCAGTCATGTCAAGCAATTAACAAATGATTGTATGAACAGCAACCATTCACAACATCGGCAACAGACTCCATTACATTTGACTCATGTAGAAAACAAAATGGATCATGGTTTGCAGGGTACCAGAGTACAAGGTAATATGTTGTTGGTAGAACTTTCAGCCTCTCAAAAATGTTTTCTTGCCTAACATCATTATTTGGAAACGGTATATTGATGATATTTTTGTTCTATGGAGGGGTGATGCAAAACAGCTCCAGGCATCCATGCTTTTCTTAACTCCTGTTCTGAGCATCTGAGATTTACTATGCAATCTGATACACAAATCAGTTTTCTTGATCTTCTGATCTTGTGTGAAGATAATGTTCTATACACTGATCTTTACAGGAAACCTACTGATCCTAACAGTTTGTTGAGGGCTGATAGATGTCACCCACTTCCCTTGAAAAACAGTTTGCCCTACAGCCAATTCCGTCGAATCAAAATAATTTGTAAAAAACAATCAGATTTCGACAGAAATATGGCTGAGACGCAAAGAAAATTCAAGGAGAGGGGTACAAAAACGGTCAGATTAATACTGCCATTGAGAAAATTCAAAACAAAACGAGACATGACCTTTTTCAAGGTCAGTCTCGCAAAAATAAGCACTCTTGTGTTCTAACTACCCGCTATTCAAAGTGCTCTGAACAAATTAAGGAAATTGTTCACAAACATTAGCACATTCTAAGATCCGATGATAGTATCGGTAATGTGTTTTCGGACCTTCCCTTGGCCGTATTCTCGCGGGGCAGAAACCTCAGAGATCAATTGGTAAACTCTGGTTTACCACCCCAAGATATCCCTGCACAACGTCTATTTGCGCCCCTACTGGATGGAAACTACAAATGTAACGGCTGTGCTCAATGCAATGGCACTTATATATGTAGATCCTTCAAACACCCCCAGACAGGGAAACAGATTAAAATCAAAGGTGTTATCACGTGCTTCACTAAGGCAGTTATTTATCTTATAACTTGTCCTTGTGGTAAAAATGATGTGGGTAAAACAAAGCGCGAATTAAAAGTACGAATCTCGGAGCATCGTAGCACCATTAGGTGCAGAAACGCGGCTTACCCAGTTGCGGCCCACTTTTTGGAAGAAAACCCTTCGATTTCGTCTCTACGTTATATTGGCATCGAACATGTCACCCTCCCTAGGAGAGGGGGTGACCTCGACTATTTATTGTTAAAACGAGAGGCTGCCTGGATCTTTAACTTAAAGACCCTTGCTCCCTTCGGTCTCAACGTAGACTTTGATCTGAAGCCATTCTTGTGATTATTCTGATTTTGCTATTGTAAATGTTTGTAAGCTTATGTAGCCAAATTGTATCTATGATCGTACGCTATCCATTTATGTTTTTTGTATGCTATTTTAATATATGAGAATTAACCAATGATATCAGGCCACACCTGGGCATGATTACAGACACCTGTGTGAGTCTTTTGACACTATATAAATAAGTCTCGCAGTGTTTGTCATTATACCCTGATGAAGACAGCTTGTCTGTCGAAACGTTGGACATAAATATTTTTGCATCTGAGCTCCTATAGTGTGCGGCTCTCCTTTATTTTTTAAGTGTTCTACTCCGCTAGCCAGCACCTCGCCTAAATAGGTGTGCGTTTCTTTCGCCTCTAGAACTTTCAGCCTCGCTTTAACAGTAAAGGTGAGTATGTCCTTGCCAATGGCAGCATTCTGGTACATGGAATGGGAGAGTGGTCATTACAGTCCAGAGCAGCGAGTTTCCCCTGAAGCCTCAGGCCAGTCCAGTGCTGCAGTAGCTGCATCTGTCTGATACCGAGGAATGTTGTCCTGGATGTAGGATGAGATGTTCCATCATGGGTGACAGAAGTCTCCACAATTGCATCAGAGGCAGTCACTGGCTCGGTTTGTGTTAATCTGAGCTGCATTCCAGTCTTCTTGCACAGGTTGTTGAGATCAGGCCAGTCTGACCAGACTCCAAAGCCCACAGCACGAGTGTCCAGTTTTCCATTGGCCCTCCTCCTGAAGCCCAGGAAGTTGTCCTCAGTGGCCTTCTTCCTCCGTATGTCCAGAAGGAGGAAGGCTCTGGCTAACTCCCTAACTGTCACATCGTCACTGTTGAGCATATTCAACAGGTGAGTCAGTGTGGTAGCAGTGTAAATCCACTCAACATTCGGGACACCCAAACCCCCATCTCTTTGGCTCAGGAAGAAAATGTCACGTGTGGTATGTGTTTAAGCATAGCCACTTTCTCACCACTTGAACAGTTGTGTTATTATTTTCCCTCAGAGCGTTCTGTGGGATATGCACATTGGCAAACTGTGTCTTTCATAGAACACTGCATATTTTGTGTCTTTCACTTCCAGCCCAGACCATTTCAAAAAGTAATTTGTGCGAGGGAGCATGTCTTTGATAACAAAGTCATCAGCTTACCCCTGTACTGGGTTCGGTAACCACACATGGGCTGGGACACACTGGCATAGCCATTTCAGCTACTGGTTGATGGCTAGGATGAAGTTAACCGGACTCCATTGCCCACCTTGAGTGGGATTGGAACAGTCAGCTGCTTCCCACAGATAACTTGGAGAAAAGAGCTGTTGTACACATCGTATATAATAAGTCTTGGGAAGTTGTATTTCCTCATTACACCATGTGACAAAGTACTAAGGTCGAAAAACACAGTGTCAAACTTTGTGGATTCATGCTTGAAGTCATCAGTTCCAGTTTTTTGGCAGACAATGCATGTACTGTCTGCCTATATATACACCTGTTGTTTGGGAGAGAAAATGCTTGTATCTTCAAGCCATGGTAGAATCTTGGGAGAAAGCTTTTCATGAACACTTTATTTTTTATTTAACTAGGCAAGTCAGTTAAGAACAAATTCTTATTTACAATGACGGCCAACCAAAAGGTAATTTATTGTCAGAGGGCAAGAGGGAGATGTCTCTCCATGTAGATGGATCCTCTGGAACATTGTATTTTGGGTGTATTCTGTGGATAAGAGCACCCTTCCATGAGTCAGGTACCTTTAATCTGATCCACTTGCCTTGTTTGGTATGGAAGTCAAAATATTATCTACCTCCTTAAGGGTGAAATTGCATGTCTCTGGGAAATAGTCTAGTCATACCATTTCCATAGTTTCACACCAAGGGGGCATGGCCTTGGTACACTATCAGGCAGGGCTTGGCATTTGTCATTATAGTAGTTCTGTACATTAGCAACATTACTATACTGGGCGGGAGGCTGGGGTATGCACTATTGTTCAATTTAGTTTAAATCACTTTAGATTTACGATGTTGCCATAGGTATGCCAATTTCTCCCGGCATACCTGTTTCTGATGGTTGAATGGTATCCCAAAAATCCTGCGCTGTCTCCTCCGCTGGGTGATCCTCGCGTGTAAGGAACTTTCTCAGGATCCGTGCAACATATTTCAGGAGGGGAGCACCGAAGGGTATCCCGTCCCAAAGTTTTGCATAAAGGATGCCGTTCTTGTAGAAAGCTCCATTCAGAATAACCGCCAATTTATTCAATTTCCCTGGATCCCCAAAGGAGATAAAGTTTGTATTCTCCTGGAGCAGTTTAGTGTTTAGGCTTTTTCTGAAGGCTCTTTCTTGAGTCTGGAATTGTCTCCATTCATGTTGCGACAGCCGATATTCATACTCTGAGAAATCTGGCCCGCTAACCCCGCCCGCCAGGTGAAATGGGGACGGGTCATGAATATTCCATTGCTGCTGGTAGACTCGGCCAGTGGATAGGGCTTGTTTGAATGCCGATTTTAGCTTTGCGACAAGGCACATTTGTACCGAAAGTGTTCAAAACATCATCGGACCTTTACTGCATTAACGGTGGCAGTTACAACGTGCATAAGTTATATTGGTAAATAACCATGTTTTGGCACTGAGCTGGGAAAGGAAAACCTAGTCAGTTGCACAACAGGATGCATTCAACCGAAATGTGTCTTCTGCATTCATCCCAACCATCTATTCCATTCCAGCCATTACAATGAGCCTGTCCTCCTATAGCTCCTCCCACCAGCCTCCACTGATATCTAAGCATAGCTCTTGAGCTGTCTGTATCCTCTTGACTGGTGGTTCTAAATATGCTTCTCTGCATCTGTGCTAAAATATGGGTAAACAATTGAAAGGAATGTGAGTCTTATTCAGTACATTTAGTAATTGCTTGCTTTTCTCAAGTCTAGCCACCTTGCCAGCAGGCATGCCAGCTAAGATAGCTAGACAAGCTACTCTAACTTGATTGATGTGGATAGTATTACAGAGAAACACCAAAACATGTTTGTTTAATTCATTAATCAAGAAGGAATCAAAAGACTACATAGCTTGATCAAATTAATTTACAAAATCCCTCCTGCGTGTCCTGCCCATTCCCAGCAGCTAAAATGAAATTAAACGCTGTGTGTGTCACTCAACACGCTCTCTACTCAATGTCTAGCATCTTGCCTAGCATATCTTTGCTCCATGTAGGAACCACTTACTAGAGAAAATATGAGGACTCTTTGCCTGGTCCGGTCAGTGTGCCCCCTCAACAGTGGCAATAGGGAGAGAAGTGTAAGGAACTGGTACTCATCTGGTACAGATAATTATGAATTCAGTTTAGTAATTAGTTAAGACTTAAGTTAATAATTAATTTAACACACTCACTCACACACATGCCTGCATGCTTACAGGCTCTTTCATTATAGTGTGTTTTGAGCTCTGTCACTCTTTAATGAATAGGTTTTGTATCAGGAAAGATACCTGGTGCTATTCATACCTATATCCAAGAATGCCTGAGTGAAAAGATTGTGAACCACTGCAATAACAATATAACTTTTTAATGACAAACAAACCATTGTTTGGCAATGAAAATTCCCAGCTAAATTGGAAGGGGTCTCTATGGATGTAAAAAAAAACTCTACCCCCATATTTACACAGGCAATCAATAGACACATTTTGTCTGACCCAAGAGTCTAAGAGCATCTGATTATACAGCATAAACTTGAAAACTAACTTCAGAGCATCTATTTGATGTGGATGAGCTTTTGAATGCAACAGAAATCCAATGTACTTCTACACAAGTATAGTCCAGGTGGTCAGCAGGGGAGGCTTTGGATTGGTTGGCCTATAGGCTTTGATTTGTGAGTCTGGGCCAGAGTATACACAATATTCCTCATGTAGAGCACTCGACAAGCCACTGGAAAGTATTGTAGTGCACTACATGGGAAATACACCATTTGAGACAAGTCCAGTGAAAAATTGAACCTAGCTTTCCATGTGGGTTCCGTACATGTATGTGACAACAAGTGTCCCGTACTGGAAAAAAGAAACCCAGTCTAATTTTATTTGTAACGTGCGCCGAATGCAACTGGTGTAGACGTAACTTTGAAATGCGTACTTACGAGCCCTTTCACAATGATGCAGAGTAAAACAAATAAATATAGAATTAAGCTATATAAAGGGAGTACCAGATCAACTTGTAGGGGTATGAAGTATTTGAGGTAGATATGTACTGTACATATAGACAGGGTATAGATAATAATAATAGAAGTCAAAAAGGAACAGAGTAGCAGCAGCGTATAAGATGAGTGTGAAAGTACAAAATGTGTGTGTGTGTGTGGGTGGGTGGATGGGTAGAGTCTTGTGAGTGGGCATAGGGTCAGTGCAAAATAGAGTCAATGCAGATTGTCTGCATAACCATATGATTAACTATTTAGCAGTCTTATGGCTTGGGGATAGAAGCTGTTTTGGAGCCTGTTGGTCCGAGACCCGAGGCTCCGGTACCGATTGCCGAACGGTAGCAGGGAGAACAGCCTATGGCTAGGGTGGCTGATGTCTTTGGCAATTTTTCAGCCCTTCCTCTGACACCGCCAGGGATGTGTTGGGCCATCCGCACCACCCTCTGTAGCGCTTTGCGGTCGAGGGCGGTGCAGTTGCTGTCACGTATGCTCTCTCTCCGGCGCTCCAGGTCGCCATGCTCCCACGCCTCAGCCAGATCGACAGGTTCCCGCACTTTAGATGACCGGTCCACTCCTGATCCCCGGGATCGTCATTTGGTCGGCGTCCTGCAGCTGGGGCCGCGCATCGGGGAGGGGTTATTGTCACGTGTGCTCCCTCTCCGGCCTCTAGGTCACCAGGCTGCTCGTTATGGCGCAGACCTGTCACCATCGTTACGCGCATCAGCGCATAATGACGCTCACCTGTTATCCATCACCTCCTTGATTACCTGCCCTATATATGCCACTCCCTTTGGTTCCTTTCCCAGGCGTCATTGTTTCTGTTTCATTTTCCTGTCTGTGAGTTGTTCGTGTTTCTTGTTTTGTTCATGTTCGTTTATTTCTTAAATTATTCACTCCCTGAACTTGCTTCCCGACTCCCAGCGCACACGTTACAGTTGCCATACCAAGCAGTGACGCAGCCAGTCAAGATGCTCTCATTGGTGCAGCTGTAGAACCTTTTTAAGATCTGAGGGCCCATGCCAAATCTGTTCAGCCTCTTGAGGGGGAAGAGGCGCTGTCATGCCATTTTCATGACTCTGTGTGTATGTGTGGACCATGTCCTTAGGGATGTGGACACCAAGGAACTTGAAGCTCTCGACCCACTCCACCACAGCCCCGTCAATGTAGATGGGGCATACTCGCCCGCCTGTTTCTTGTAGTCCACAATCAGCTCCTTGGTCTTAATGACAATGTGGGAGAGGTTGTTGTCCTGGAACCACACTGCCAGGTCTCTGACCTCCTCCCTGTAGACTGTTTCATCATAGTCGGTGATCAGGGGCCCCTGGGTTGAGGATGCTCTGATGAAAACATAACTGCTGAAACGTGCTAGCCTGCCCGGCCACAAATAAAAAGGGGAAAAGAGGTGACGTCTTTTTGGAGTGTCGTTATTTCCCAATGTTCTTGAATTTGGGATTTCATTTGAACCCCGCGTTGAGGGTCAGCGTGGCAGTGTTGTTGCCTACCCTCAGCAACTGGGGACGGCTTGTCAGGAAGTTCAGGATCCAGTTGCAGAGGAAGGTGTACAGTCCCAGGATCCTGACCTTGGTGTTGAGTTTGGAGGGTACTATGGTGTTGAATGCTGAGCTGTAGTCAATGAACAGCATTCTCTCATAGGTATTGTTCTTGACCAGATGGTAGAGAGCAGTGGGAAGTGCAATTAAGATTGCGTTATCTGTGGATCTGCGAATTGGAGTGGGTCCAGGGTGTCTGGGATGATGGTGTTGATATGTGCTATGACCAGCCATTCAAAGCACTTCATGATTACAGATGTGAGTGCTACGGGACGATAATGATTTAGGCAGGTTACCTTGGAGTTCTTGGGAACAGGGGCAATTTGGTAGTCAGCTTGAAACAGGTTGGGATTACAGACTTGGACTAGGAGAGTGACATGAAGTGACACCGAAGAGACCCGAGCATGTTCCCACTACCTTCAGAGCAGAAAACAGTATATACTGTTCTACCCGCCCAGTCACAGTCCAGTACCTTAATGTTGTCCACTAAAAGCCTGTGTTTAGCAGCAGAAAACATACACATATTAGGAAAAAAGTACCATTCCAACTACAAGGGCTGTTTTTGATGTCAACAAAGTCCAGATACTCACTGACTGGAAGGCAGTAGATAGAGGAAAGCTTTTAGGTGTATATTTGAAGTAAAAACTAACGCTGTAAACATGACGGCTCTTTGAAGTGCTAGTTGATATTCCTCTGGCCAACTTTTAACAGAGCCGTGTTCCACAATAACATTTCTGGCCCAGAAATGTCAACCTGACAAAATGAGACAGGAGGCTTGTGAAAATGTTTACGGTTGATCGTTCAAGAATCTTGCACAACACTCAAAAGATTTATATGAAACAGCAAATTAGCATACTGAGTGTTCAAAACAGAGCCTTAAGCCAAAATCCCACAGATAATAAAACTAAAGTGGATTTAAAATACTATAATTCAACAAATAGCACAAACCTAAACCGTTACAAGCCTCGCTGCTAAATTCGACATCAACTTTTTTTGAGAGAGAAAAAGTACAAAATATAAATAAATCGTAAATATGTGGCTTCAAGCAAGCACTGCCACAACAACCATTCAGATAACACACCCCCAACAATAATTACCTCTTCTGTCTGTTCATAACTGACTGTATCAAGATTAGACGTTCTGTCCTCTAATGTATCATATCATAATACCTCTGGATAGCATTACAGCATGTGACGCGCTCTACTTTGCTTCAGGATCTACACATCTGTTCCTATCTACTGTACTGTACTGTACTGTACTGTACTGTACTGTACGCTTCATGACAACATAAAAATGCTCTAAAAACGTTCTTGGAACATTATTTCAACAAGAAATAGTGACTGCACAAGATTGTTGTTCTATTAAAGAAACTTTAATAGAACACTATTTCAACATACAGGACGACACAAGACAATTAGCCGTAGTATATTGGTCATATATTGGTCATATACCACAAGCCCCCGAGGTGCCTTATTGCTATTATAAACTGGTTACCAACGTAATTGAGCAGTAAAAATAAATGTTTTGTCATACCCGTGGTATATGGTCTGAAATACCAAGGCTGTCAGCCAATCAGCCAGCATTCAGGGCTCGAACCTCCCAGTTTATAATTAGCGATTAACCACACTTGCTGTCTGAGATAAAATTAACAGTAGGTAGTCTCCCAGAACATGAATGGGAAACTGTTGGCTATTGGCTACATTATAGTTTGTTAACCGTTACCTCCATGTGTCCCTGCTGCTCCGGGCTCCTGTCTGATACATATCCAAAGTGGCAACCGATCCCCGGCACTGTGCCGGGACGAGAACTCCATCCTCCTTTTTCTCTTCCTCTCTCTGTCCCTCTCTCCTCTACTCTCTCCCTCCTGCGGATGTTGTTTGCTCAGCTGTTCCCCTCTCTGACCGCATTTATCCCGGGCGAGTTGTGCAGCTTAACACTGTTAATCTGTGTGTGTCTGTGTGTGTGTGCATCCTCAGCATCCTCTACTCTGAATGGCCCCCCACTATGCTTCTGTTCCTTTACCAGAAACACCCTGATCGGAGCAGCACACTCACACGCACACACAAGCACGTACACACACGCACACACAAGCACGTACACACACGCACGCACGCATGCACGCACGCACACACACTATGAGGTCAGAGTCAGGCATGTCGAAGACACAGTGAGTGTGAGTAACCCTGATTGAAGGGTCATATAACTCTTATGTACGTGTCATAACAGTCTAATGAACACTCATAGGAACAATGTAAAACTGTGAGTAGACATACTGCATAACCTCACCAGAGAGCAACCAGCAGGGCTCCAATAATAAAGCATTAACTGAAGGTGGGTGGTCATTTGGGGATGGGGGGAGTTAGGGAAGCATCAGGAGGTGGAGGAGGGACCCTCACCTCCATTTTCCATTGGGCTGGCAGCTGGTTTATGGTGGTGGTAGTCCCAGGGGAGTGAGGGAGTGGGGAGGAAACCTCCCTCTAGTCCCATCCATCAGGTCAAACAGGGGTCACTCAGGGCCAAGGTCTCTAATGCAGATAACTCACTAGGCCTAGCTACAAAATGGATTTGTGACCTGCCGGGTATCACATGGACATCTACAGACAATTTATCTACCTATCGATATGAGAACAGAGCAAATGAAGCACAGGCAAACAGCGAAAGTCCAAATCAAATTATCCCACAGGAGCACGACACTGCTCTATCAGTTCCATCTCTCCAATATACCCCCACTCCCACCAGCTACCAGCCTCGGAGCCAATCCCCAAGGCAGGGTCAATGAGCTCCAGGTCCAGCAATACCATCCCCTAGACACCCAACAAAGTGAAACAAATGACTCATCTCACCCCCTTTAAAGAAAACACTTTGAAGGCACTACTAACATTTATACCACGGAGGGAAGAAAATGGACGGCAGGTATCTTTGAGCCTAAGTGTTTGCTTTGTTTTTCTTGCCGGTGAATGTTTTAGAGTTATCCATCATGGCTGCCAATGAGAGGTATGATAGGACAGGTTCTCCTGCCGATTCCTTGCTTGGGAGGCGGTGGAGGGTGGTGTGTGTGTGTGTGTGTGTGTCCCTGGCCCACAAGGTAGTGTAGAGCAAAATTCTGTGTTACTAGGAAACAGCCTTACAGGCTCACTTGAACGTTGGATCGATTTGCTTCAAGGCTAAAAAGTCAGAAGATCAGAAGCTCAAGCTAGCCAAAGACTGCTGAAACTAACTAAATAAGCCAAACTGTGTACTTCGTGACCCGTGAGAAGAGTCTAGGTAATTGGAGAACTGTGTGCATTTGTAATTTTGGTGAACTACTCCTTTAAATGTACACCCCAACCACTTGGCCAATCAGAACAGGTTTTAACCTGATTATTAAAAAGTTCAGCGAGTCAGCCAGGTTAGTGGTGTGACAAGAATTTAACACTCAATCTTTTCTGGAAGACCACTAACGCCTTAAATGATGACGTATTACGATGCAATGGCCTCTCCTCACTTTTAATTGAGACTGATAGAGGGAATAGTATTACCCTCTGTTCACCAAGTTAACTTTCCGCATTAGGAGTTGAAGGAGTTTCCGGGAGATTCTATCAGCGTGGCAATTAGGATTAAAGAAAATGCTTTCAAAAGAGTAACACTCTCGGAAGCCCTATAAAGAAGGGAAATGTCAGTCAATCAAACGTGTTTTGATGTTTTGCGCATGTTACCAATCTAAATGTCCACTGAAAAAATACACTCCTGCATGCATACATGAACAAACAAATACACATTTTCAGAGTCGTGTCAAGCATTGTGAGAAATGATTGACAAATCAAACTCTTGACTTATTCCACATTTTGTTGTGTTACAGTCTGAATTCTAAATTGAAAAAATAGAGTGTAAGCCCGGTGGTTTACATACACTTAGGTTGGAGTCATTAAAACTCGTTTTTCAACCACTCCACAAATTTCTTGTTAACAAACTATAGTTTTGGCAAGTCGGTTAGGACATATACTTTGTGTATGACACAAGTCATTTTTTCAACAATTGTTTACAGACAGATTATTCCACTTATAATTCACTGTATCACAATTCCAGTGGGTCAGAAATGTACATACACTATGTTGACTGTGCCATTAAACCGCTTGGAAAATTCCAGAAAATGATGTCATGGCTACAGAAGCTTTTGATAGGCTAATTGACATAACTTGAGTCAAATGGAGGTGTACCTGTGGATACATTTCAAGGCCTACCTTCAAACTCAGTGCCTCTTTGCTTGACATCATGGGGAAATCAAAAGAAATCAGCCAAGACCTCAGAAAAAAAATTGGAGACTGCCGCAAGTCTGGTTCATCCTTGGGAGCAATTTCCAAACGTCTGAAGGTACCACGACCATCTGTACAAACAATAGTACGCAAGTATAAACACCATGGGACCACGCAGCCGTCATACCGCTCAGGAAGGAGACACGTTCTGTCTCCTAGAGATGAATGTACTTTGGTGCCAAAAGTGCAAATCAATCCCAGAACAACAGCAAAGGACCTTGTGAAGATGCTGGAGGAAACAGGTACAAAAGTATCTATGTCCACAGTAAAACGAGTCCTAGGCCGCACAGCAAGGAAGAAGCCACTGCTCCAAAACCGCCATAAAAAGCCAGACTATGGTTTGTAACTGCACATGGGGACAAAGATCGTATTTGGAGAAATGTCCTCTGGTCTGATGAAACAAAAATAGAACTGTTTGGCCATAATGACCATCATTATGTTTGGAGGAAAAAGGGGGAGGCTTGCAAGCCGAAGAACACAATCCCAACCATGAAGCACGGGGGTGGCAGCATCATGTTGTTGGGGTGCTTTGCTGCAGGAGGCACTGGTGTACTTCACAAAATAGATGGCATCATGAGAAAGGAATATTATGTGGATATATTGAAGCAACATCTCAAGACATCAGTAAGGAAGTTAAAGCTTGGTCGCAAATGGGTCTTCCAAACGGAAAATGACCCCAAGCATACTTCCAAAGTTGTGGCAAAATGGCTTAAGGACAACAAAGTCAAGGTATTGGAGTGGCCATCACAAAGCCCTGACCTCAATCCTATAGAACATGTGGGAACTGAAAAAGCATATGCGATCAAGGAGGCCTACAAACCTGACTCAAATACACCAGCTCTGTCAGGAGGAATGGGTCAAAATTCACCCAACTTATTGTGGGAAGCTTGTGGAAGGCTACCCGAAACGTTTGACCCAAGTTAATCAATTTAAAGGCAATGCTACCAAATACTAATTGAGTGTATGTAAACTTCTGACCCACTGGGAATGTGATGAAAGAAATAGAAGCTGAAATAAATAATTCTCTCTACGATTCTGATAGTACTATTACAATTCTCTATTATTCTGACATTTCACATTCTTAAAATAAAGTGGTGATCCTAACTGACCTAAGACAGGGAATTTTTACTCTGATTAAATGTCAGGAATTGTGAAAAACTGTGTAACGGCAGCCTTCCTCCTCTTCACGAGAAGAGAGGGTGTAACAGGGATCGGACCAACACGCAGCGTAGCCAGTGCTCAACATGTTTAATAAAACGATAAACAGTGAACACTTACAACGAATACAAAATAACAAATGTGGCAAACAGATACAGCCCTATCTGGTGCAGAGAAAACACAAAGACAGGAAACAACCTCCCACAAACCCCAACACAAAACAAGCCACCTATACAGTGGGGAGAACAAGTATTTGATACACTGCCGATTTTGCAGGTTTTCCTACTTACAAAGCATGTAGAGGTCTGTAATTATTATCATAGGTACACTTCAACTGTGAGAGACGGAATCTAAAACAAAAATACAGAAAATCACATTGTATGATTTTTAAGTAATTCATTTGCATTTTATTGCATGACATAAGTATTTGATCACCTACCAACCAGTAAGAATTCCGGCTCTCACAGACCTGTTAGTTTTTCTTTAAGAAGCCCTCCTGTTCTCCACTCATTACCTGTATTAACTGCACCTGTTTGAACTCGTTACCTGTATAAAAGACACCTGTCCACACACTCAATCAAACAGACTCCAACCTCTCCACAATGGCCAAGACCAGAGAGCTGTGTAAGGACATCAGGGATAAAATTGTAGACCTGCACAAGGCTGGGATGGGCTACAGGACAATAGGCAAGCAGCTTGGTGAGAAGGCAACAACTGTTGGCGCAATTATTAGAAAATAGAAGAAAATAGAAGAAGTTCAAGATGATGGTCAATCACCCTCGGTCTGGGGCTCCATGCAAGATCTCACCTCGTGGGGCATCAATGATCATGAGGAAGGTGAGGGATCAGCCCAGAACTACACGGTAGGACCTGGTCAATGACCTGAAGAGAGCTGGGACCACAGTCTCAAAGAAAACCATTAGTAACACACTACGCCGTCATGGATTAAAATCCTGCAGCGCACACAAGGTCCCCCTGCTCAAGCAGGCGCATGTCCAGGCCCGTCTGAAGTTTGCCAATGACCATCTGGATGATCCAGAGGAGGAATGGGAGAAGGTCATGTGGTCTGATGATTCAAAAATAGAGCTTTTTGGTCTAAACTCCACTCGCCGTGTTTGGAGGAAGAAGAAGGATGAGTACAACCCCAAGAACACCATCCCAACTGTGAAGCATGGAGGTGGAAACATCATTCTTTGGGGATGCTTTTCTGCAAAGGGGACAGGACGACTGCACCGTATTGAGGGGAGGATGGATGGGGCCATGTATTGCGAGATCTTAGCCAACAACCTCCTTCCCTCAGTAAGAGCATTGATGATGGGTCGTGGCTGGGTCTTCCAGCATGACAACGACCCGAAACACACAGCCAGGGCAACTAAGGAGTGGCTCCGTAAGAAGTATCTCAAGGTCCTGGAGTGGCCTAGCCAGTCTCCAGACCTGAACCCAATAGAAAATCTTTGGAGGGAGCTGAAAGTCCGTATTGCCCAGCGACAGCCCCGAAACTTGAAGGATCTGGAGAAGGTCTGTATGGAGGAGTGGGCCAAAATCCCTGCTGCAGTGTGTGCAAACCTGGTCAAGAACTACAGGAAACGTATGATCTCTGTAATTGCAAACAAAGGATTCTGTACCAAATATTAAGTTCTGCTTTTCTGATGTATCAAATACTTATGTCATGCAATAAAATGCTAATTAATTACTTAAAAATCATACTCCGGCGGCTCCGGCGCTGGACGAGGACACCACTCCACCATTGTCTTTGTCCCACTCCTTAGCGTCCTTTGAGTGGCGACCCTCGCCGCCGACCTTGGCCTAGGAACCCTCACAAAGAGCCCCATCAGACTGAGGAGACAGCTCCGAACCGAGAGGTAGCTTAGGACAGAGAGGTAGCTTAGGACAGAGAGGTAGCTCAGGACAGAGAGGTAGCTCAGGACTGAATGGCAGCTCATGACTGAATGGCAGCTCATGACTGGAGGGCAGCTCATGACTGGAGGGCAGCTCATGACTGGAGGGCAGCTCATGACTGGAGGGCGGCTCATGACTGGAGGGCGGCTCATGACTGGAGGGCGGCTCATGACTGGCGGGCGGCTCTGGCAGCTCCTGACTGGCTGGCGGCTCTGGCAGCTCCTGACTGGCTGGCGGCTCTGGCAGCTCCTGACTGGCTGGCGGCTCTGGCAGCTCCTGACTGGCTGGCGGCTCTGGCAGCTCCTGACTGGCTGGCGGCTCTGGCAGCTCCTGACTGACGGACGGCTCTAATGGCTCGGGACTGACGGACGGCTCTAATGGCTCGGGACAGACGGGCGGCTCTGACGGCTCGGGGCAGACGGATGGCTCAGATGGCGCTGGGCAGACGGATGGCTCAGATGGCGCTGGGCAGACGGATGGCTCAGATGGCGCTGGGCAGACGGATGGCTCAGATGGCGCTGGGCAGACGGATGGCTCAGATGGCGCTGGGCAGGCAGATGGCTCAGATGGCGCTGGGCAGGCAGATGGCTCAGAAGGCGCTGGGCAGGCAGGCAGCTCAGACGGCGCTGGGCAGGCAGGTAGCTTAGACGGCGCTGGGCAGGCAGGCAGCTCAGACGGCGCTGGGCAGGCAGGCAGCTCAGACGGCGCTGGGCAGGCAGGCAGCTCAGACGACGCTGGGCAGGCAGGCAGCTCAGACCTGCTGAGGCGCACAGTAGGCCTGGTGCGTGTTGCCGGAACTGGTGGTACCGGTTTGTAGACACCACCTCAAGGCTAGTGCGGGGAGCAGGAACAGGGCATACTGGACTCTCGAGGCGCACTATACACCTGGTGCGTGGTGCCGGAACTGGTGGTACCGGGCTGGAGACCACAGGGAGAGTGCGTGGAGGAGGAACAGAGTTCTGGAGACGCACAGGAAGCCTGGTGCGTGGTGTAGGCACTGGTGTTACTGGGCTGGGGCGAGGAGGTGGCGCCGGATATACCGGACCGTGAAGGCGTACAGGAGCTCTTAAGCACCGAGCCTGCCCAACCTTACCTGGTTTAATGCTCCCCGTAGCCAGGCCAGTGCGGCGAGGTGGAATAGCCCGCACTGGGCTGTGCTGGCGAACCGGGGACACCATGCGTAAGGCTGGTGCCATGTACACCGGCCCGAGGAGACATACTGGAGACCAGATATGTTGAGCCTGCTTCATGGCACCTGGCTCGATGCCCACTCTAGCCCGGCCGATACGTGGAGCCAGGATGTACCGCACCGGGCTATACACACGTACAGGAGACACCGTGCGCCTTTCCGCACAACACGGTGTCTGCCCGTACTCTCGCTCTCCACGGCAAGCCCGGGAAGTTGGCGCAGGTCTCCTACCTGACTTCGCCACACATCCCCTTTAGCCCCCCCCCCCCCCCCCAAGAAATTTTTGGGGTTTCTTCTCGGGCTTCCTGGCCAACCGTGTTCCCTCATAACACCGGTTCCCCTTCGCAGCTGCTTCCGCTCTCCTAGCTGCCTCCACCTGTTCCCATGGAAGGCGATCCTTACCAGCCAGGATCTCCTCCCATGTGTAGCAACCCTTTCCGTCCAACACCTCTTCCCAAGTCCATTCCTCCTGGTACCACTGCTGCTGCTGCTGCCGCTGCTGCCCGTTGCTACGCTGCTTGGTCCGAGATTGGTGGGTGGTTCTGTAACGGCAGCCTTCCTCCTCTTCACGAGAAGAGACGGTGTAACAGGGATCGGACCAACACGCAGCGTAGCCAGTGCTCAACATGTTTAATAAAACGATAAACAGTGAACACTTACAACGAATACAAAATAACAAATGTGGCAAACCGATACAGCCCTATCTGGTGCAGAGAAAACACAAAGACAGGAAACAACCACCCACAAACCCCAACACAAAACAAGCCACCTATATATGATTCCCAATCAGAGACAACACAAAACACCTGCCTCTGATTGAGAACCATATTAGGCCAAACATAGAAACAGACAAACTAGACACACAACATAGAATGCCCACCCAGCTCACGTCCTGACCAACACTAAAACAAGCAAAACACACAAGAACTATGGTCAGAACGTGACAAACTGAGTTTAAATGTATTTGGCTAAGGTGTATGTAAACTTCCGACTTCAACTGTTGATTTTTTTGTCACCCATCTACAATACTCCATAATGACAAAGATAAAACATGTTTTAGGATTTTTTTTTAAATGTATTGAATATGAAATACAGAAATATCTAATTTGCACAAGTATTCACACCCTTGAGTCAATACTTTGTAGAAGCACCTGTGGCAGTTATTACAACGGTGAGTCCTTCTGGGTAAGTCTCTAAGAGCTTTACACACCTGGATTGTGCAACATTTTTTTCTAAATTCTTCAAGCTCTGTCAAATTGGTTGTTGATCATTGCTAGACAACCCTATTTAGGTCTTGCCATAGATTTTCAAGTAAATTTAAGTCAAGACTGTAACTCGGCCACTCAGGAACATTCACAAACATTCAATGTCTTCTTGGTAAGAAACTCCATTGTAGATTTGGCCTTGTGTTTAGGTTATTGTCCTGCTGAAAGGTGAATTAACCTCCCAGTGTCTGGTGGAAAGCAGACTGAACCATTTTTTCCTCTAGGACTTTGCCTGTGCTTAGCTACGTTCAATTTTTTATCCTGAAAAACTCCCCAGTCCTTATTGATTACAAGCATACCCATAACATGATGCATCCACCACTACGCTTGAAAATATGGAGAGGTACTCAGTAATGTGTAGTATTGGATTTGCCCCAAACATAACACTTTGTATTCTGGACAAAAAGTGAATTGCTTTGCCACATTGTTTGCAATATTACTTTAGTGCCTTTTTGCAAATATTGGAATATTTTTATTCCGTGAAGGTTTCCTTCTTTTCACTCTGTCAATTAGGTTAGTATTGTGGAGTGTTGTTGATACAATGTTGTTGATCCTTCCTCAGTTTTCTCCTGTTACAGCCATTAAACTCTAACTGTTTTAAAGTCACAATTGGCCTCATGGCAAAATCCCTGAACGGTTTCCTTCCTCTCCGGCACCCGAGTAAGAATGGACGCCTGTATGGTTGTAGTGACTGGGTCTATTGAAACATCATCCAAAGTGTAATTAATAACTTCACCCTGCTCTAAGGGATATTCAATGTCACTTTTTTTTACCCATCTAACAATAGATGCCCTTCTTTGCAAAGCATTGGAAAACCTCCCTTGTCTTTGTGGTTGAAATTCACTGCTCGACTGAGGGACCTTACAGATAATTGTATGTGTGGGGTACAGAGATGAGGTACTAATTCAAAAATCATGTTTAACAATATTGCACACAGAGTTTTATTTTACCGTTATTTAACTAGGCAAGTCCGTTAAGAACAAATTCTTATTTTCAATGATGGCCTAGAAACAGTGGGTTAACTGCCTTGTTCAGGGGCAGAATGACAGATTTTTACCTTGTCAGCTCGGGGAATCGGTCTTGCAACCTTTCAGTTACTAGTCCAACACTCTAACCACTCAGCTACCTGCCGCTCCATAGTGAGTTCATGCAACTTAATATGTGACTTGATAAGCACATTTTTACTCCTAAACTTATTTAAGCTTGTCATAACAAAGGGGTTGAATGATTATTGACTCATTTCAGGTTTACATTTTTTATTAATTTAATAAAAAAAATCAAAAACATAATTACACTCTGACAATGGGGTATTGTGCGTAGGTCATTGACACAAAATCTCAATTGAATCAATTTTAAATTCAGACTGTAACACAACTAAATGTGGAAAAAGTCAAGGAGTGTGAATACTTTCTGAAGGCACTGTATGTCTCCGTCTCTCTTGGCGCCATGTCCTCACTCTCTCTGCTCCCTCTCGCTCTTTCTCTCTCTCTCTCCTTTCTCTGTATCTGTTTCCGGCTCCCCCTTCCTCTCCTCCCCTGCCTTTGCTGCAGTGCAGATGTAAGTAAACCCTGGAAATCCTCCTCATCACCCAGAGCAAATACCATCTGTGGCGGGTTAGACCTCAATCCCCCAAACCTCCATCAACAGTTACATACTGTATGTTGTTATCTAGGACAGCCTAAGACACTTTCGTGGAGGGAAAATACAACATAAAATGTAGTTTTGTGGGATGTTACTGGACCACTGTGCTGTGTTGTCATTGAAATGAAATGGGTTCATGTAGGGTTAATTCTTCTGGGCAGGTTAATGAGCAAAGAGCCTAAGGGTAAATCTCAGGTTTAGAGGGAGTATCGACCGGACAAGAGTGGTCCAGGTGGAAGCATTAGCACCTAACCACAAGGGCCACCATGGGCATGCTTTGGACGAAAACAGATATCAAACTTCCACAACCAAACTTGCAGAACCCAAAACATAACAACAATGCTTTAGCCATCGATGCAGTGATGGAAATTATTAGGGAAAGATTTATTCCAATCTTTTCATCCAACGAATCAATCATGGACACTCCACAGTTGTGGCTGCTTTGCGTGATGTATTGTTGTCTCTACCTTCTTGCCCTTTGTGCTGTTGTCTGTGACTAATAATGTTTGTACCATGTTTTGTGCTGCTACCATGTTGTTGTCATGTTGTGTTGCTAACATGCTGTGTTGTCATGTGTTGCTAACATGCTATGTTGTTGTCTTGGGTCTCTCTTTATGTAGTGTGTCTCTCTTGTCGTGATGTGTGTTTTGTCCTATATTTATATTTTATGTATTTTTTTATTTTTTATCCCCGTCCCCACAGGAGGCCTTTTGCCTTTTGGTAGGCCATCATTGTAAATAATCATTTGTTCTTAACTGACTTGCCTAGTTAAATAAAGGTTAAATAAAAAAATGTAAAATTAAAAGGCGAATGACATACAAAGATGACCTCTGATGACCTCAAAGTTATTACATGCCTATGACTAGATCGAAAAGTAATTTAGGGAACCAGTAGCTACAGTATGTTAGCACAGTGATAACATAATTTGAGTAGGACCATAAACACTACTGTAGTACCATTAGGAGAAAGGATTCTGTGAATTTGTTATCTGTCCGACATCGAGCACAAAGGCAGAAAATGAGTGGACATAGCAGCTTTGTTCCCCCTGTCTAGCATTAAAATATTAATAATTAAAGTGAACAATAAAAGGAAGCAGCCTTGGGAAGAAACTGGGGAGCAGTTTGAGAGGCGCACACAAAGAACAAGCAGCTGCAGGAGGACAAAGAGGGCATTTAATTCCACAGCAGACATAGAAAAACCTCCTCAGTGAAGTTAAGTGAACATGTACACAAAAAGTTAGAGCACCAAAAATGGTGGGCGTCTAAAGGCTTGCTTTGGCAACAGAAGAGCTACAGTGTTGTTACTGGAGTTCATTTCAAGATGAGAAAAAAAGTAAATGTATGGGGGGAAAGGGTGAGAGGAAGAGAGAGAAAGGTAAAGAGAGTTGATAAAGAGAGGTGGTATGTCAAACTTTGCTCAAATAAAGGGCAAGAACAGAGAAAAATATAAGGCATTCCCGAGACATTCTCAGCACTTAGTGCGCCTTTCATACACTGACCAAAATCCCCCTAATTTACAATGCCTGCATTTTTATACCAGCTTTTTCGTATATTGGGGTAGGTGGTAAAAAACATGGAAAAATAAAAGCCACCTGAAGACCTATGATTTCTGCATTTTCACAGACCCTGTAACCAAAATACAGGTATGAATAGTTATCTTCTTTTCTGCATTAATTAATACTTCCATTGTTTAACACCTCTCTATTTTGAACTACAAACAGCCCCCATGGTTTAATAACATCAACCCACTCCTCACCCCTCCCCATTTGCCAGTTACCCACTGATATGTATACTGAACAAAAATATAAATGCAACAATTTCAACGATTTTACTGGGTTACAGTTTATATAAGGAAATTTGTCAATTGAAATACATTCATTAGGCCCTAATCTATAGATTTCATGACTGGGCAGGGGCACAGTCATGGTTGGGCCTGGGAGGGCATAGGCCCACCCACTTGTGAGCCAGCCAATCAGAGTTTTTCCCCACAAAAGGGCTTTATTACAGACAGAAATACTATTCAGTTTCATCAGCTGTCCAGGTGACTGGTCTCAGATGATCCCACAGGTGAAGAAGCCTGATGTGGAGGTCCTGGGCTGGCATGGTTACACATGGTCTGTGGTTGTGAGGCCGGTTGGAGATACTGCCAAATTCTTTAATTAAGGATCGGCATCCCGTCAAGATCGCAGATTTTAGAGTAACAACAAATGTCAGTACATAGAAGTGTCTTATATCGACTGAAAGCTTAAATTCCTTTTAATATAACGGCACTGTCCAATTTACAGTAGCTATTACTGCGGAAAAATGCCATACTATTGTTTGCTCTGATATATCATCCAAAGGGTCCCAGAGATAATATGAAGTGTAATTTTGTTAGATAAAATCCTTTTTCATATCCTAAAAAGGTCCATATAGCATGCACGATTGATTTTGTATTTCCACTCGTTCAATTTGCAAACAAAGGAATCTGTGAAAATCTCACCCTAAACGTTGTTTGAATGAGTCAAATCACGTTCCCATCGATTTCTCAGAGATCCTAGAAGGTAACAAGACTTCACTATTTCATTAGGGTTGTAGTATATCCTATAGGACACCATATTTGATCAAAGAGCGAAGCCTTCATGGCACGCCGATGGCGCGGGCGGCCATCTCTTGAACGACTGTATCTTTGTCAAATAAGCACCAATCGGGGTCAAACAAAGCTAGCTAGATAGCCAATGAAATCATGTATATGTTGTAAAATGTAGCTTCTAATCTTGTATGACAGCATGCCTTTTCATTTTGGACAAAAATTATAAGGATATTCAGAGTTATGAAGTTATGAAAACTGGTTGTTTTGCAAATGTTGAACTTATAATATGGCTACTAATACTTGGAAAGCTAAATCAAAGTCCAAGTATACAGATTTGACGATATTCTTACAGAATTGTTTTATATGAATGCAAATGTCTCTCACGATTTGCCCAAATGTACATGGGGACTTCACACTAAAAGTCTTGAAGATCAGTCATTCTCCAAGTTATCCATCTGAAACTTTGCACATACACTGCTGCCATCTTGTGGACACTATAGGATTTACAACTAGAGTGATGCTTTAACAGAGACCTTTCTCTTGCATTTCAAAGATGGTGATAAAAAAAACCTGGTTGTTTTTTTCTTTGTATTTTCTTCTACCAGATCTATTCTATTGTGTTGTATTCTCCTACATTCAATTCACATTTCCACAAACTTTAAAGTGTTTCCTTTCAAATGGTACCAAGAATATGCATATTCTTGCTTCAGGTCCTGAGCTACAGGCAGTTAGATTTGGGAGGCATGTCATTTTGGCAAAAATTGTAAAAAGGTGGTCTATTATGTTAAAATGGCGCCGGAAGAAATGGCAGCAGTTTTATGAGCGCCCAACCAATTGTGCTATTGTGCGGGGGGGTTTTGCGCTATTTGTAACTTATTTTGTACATAATGTTTCTGCAACCGTATCTTACGGCAAAAAAGAGCTTCTGGATATCAGGACAGCGATCACTCACCTCGGATAAGACAAAGATTTTTTATTCAACAAGCAAGACGCACAGGGCATTCTCCAAACACCCGACAGGGCCAACATCCCCGTTATTTGCAAGAGGAAGCGACACAGGTACAGAGTACAAAGAGCCGGATGCCTGGTCAGGACCCGGAAAAAGCGAGTTGGAAAGCTGCCGTTACCGATAATACTACTCGCCAACGTGCAATCATTGGACAATTAACTAGACGAGGAATGATCACGAATATCCTACCAACGGGACATCAAAAACTGTAATATCACAGAATCGTGGCTGAATGACGACATGGATATTCAACTAGCGGGATATACGCTGCACCGGCAAGATAGAACAGCGAACTCCGGTAAGATGAGGGGAGGCAGTCTGTGCATATTTGTAAACAACAGCTGGTGCAAGAAATCTAAGGAAGTCTTTAGATTTTGCTCGCCTGAAGTAGAGTATATTGTGATAAATTGCAGGCCACACTACTTGACTAGTGAGTTCTCAGCTATACTTTTCGTGGCTGTTTATTTACCACAACAAACAGATGCTGGCACTAAGACCGCACTCAGTCAGCTGTATAAGGAAATAAGCAAACAGGAAACCCCTCACCCAGATGCGGCGCTCCTAGTGGCCGGAGACTTTAATGCAGGGAAACTCAAATCAGTTCTACCAAATTTCCATCAACATGTTAAATGTGCAATCAGAGGGAAAACAATTCTAGATCACCTGTACTCCACACACAGAGATGCGTACAAAGCTCTCCCTCGCCCTCCATTTGGTAAATCCGACCACATCTCTATCCTCCTGAATCAGGAGGATAGAGATGTGGTCTGCTTACGTCTGCTTACAAGCAAAAATGTATGCAGGAAGCACCAGTTACTCAGTCTATAAAAAAGTGGTCCATGGATTCCAGGCAACATTCGCACAAAGCTAAAGGGTAGAGCTGCCGCTTTCAAGGTGCGGGACTCTAGCCCGGAATCTTACAAGAAATCCTGCTATGCCCTGCGATGAACCATCAAACAGGCAAAGCGTCAATACAGGGCTAAGATTGAATCATATTACACCGGCTCCGATGCTCGTCTTATGTGGCAGGGCTTGCAAACTATTACAGACTACAAAGGGAAGCACAGCCGCGAGCTGCCCAGTGACACGAGCCTACCAGACGAGCTAAATCACTTCTATGCTCGCTTCGAGGCAAGCAACACTGAGGCATGCATGAGAGCATCAGCTGTTCCGGACGACTGTGTGATCACGCTCTCCGTAGCCGACGTGAGTAAGACCTTTAAACAGGTCAACATACACAAGACTGCGGGGCCAGACGGATTACCAGGATGTATGTTCCGGGCATGTGCTGACCAACTGGCAGGTGTCTTCACTGACATTTTCAACATGTCCCTGATTGAGTCTGTAATACCAACATGTTTCAAGCAGACCACCATAGTCTCTGTGCTCAAAAACACAAAGGCAACCTGCCTAAATGACTACAGACCCGTAGCACTCACGTCCGTTGCCATGAAGTGCTTTGAAAGGTTGATAATGGCTCACATCAACACCATTATCCCAGAAACCCTAGACCCACTCCAATTTGCATACCGCCCAAACAGATCCACAGATGATGCAATCTCTATTGCACTCCACACTGCCCTTTCCCACCTGGACAAAAGGAACACCTATGTGAGAATGCTATTCATTGTCTACAGCTCAGCGTTCAACACCATAGTACCCTGACAGCTCATCACTAAGCTAAGGATCCTGGGACTAAACACCTCCCTCTGGAACTGAATCCTGGACTTCCTGACGGGCCGCCCCCAGGTGGTGAGTGTAGGTAGCAACACATCTGCCACACTGATCCTCAACACTGGAGCTCCCCAGGGGTGCATGCTCAGTCCCCTCCTGTACTCCATGTTCACCCACGACTGCATGGTCAGGCACGACTCCAACACCATCATTAAGTTTGCAGACGACACAACAGTGGTAGGCCTGATCATCGACAATGACGAGACAGCCTATAGGGAGGAGGTCAGGGACCTGGTGATGCCAGAATAACAACCTATCCCTCAACGTAACCAAGACTAAGGAGATTATTGTGGACTACAGGAAAAGGAGGACCGAGCACGCCCCCATTCTCATCGACGGGGCTGTAGTGGAGCAGGTTGAGTGCTTCAAGTTCCTTGGTGTCCACATCACCAACAAACTAGAATGGTCCAAACACACCAAGACAGTCGTGAAGATGGCACGACAAAGCCTATTCCCCCTTAGGAAACTAAAAAGATTTGGCATGGGTCCTGAGATCCTCAAAAGGTTCTACAGCTGTAACATCAAGAGCATCCTGACTCGTTGCATCACTGCCTGGTACGGCAATTGCTCAGCCTCTGACTGCAAGGCACTACAGAGGGTAGTGCGTACGGCCCAGTACATCACTGGGGCTAAGCTGCCTGCCATCCAGGACCTCTACACCAGGCGGTGTCAGAGGAAGGCCCTAAACATTGTCAAAGACCACAGCCACCCCAGTCAAAGACTGTTCTCTCTGCTACCGCATGGCAAGCGGAACCGGAGTGCCAAGTCTAGGACAAAAAGGCTTCTCAACAGCTTCTACCCCCAAGCCATAAGACTCCTGAACACGTAATCAAATGGCTACCCAGAATATTTGCATTGTGTGCCCCCCCAACCTCTCTTTTTACACTGCTGCTACTCTCTGTTTATCATACATGCATAGTCACTTTAACTATACATTCATGTACATACTACCTCAATTGGGCCGACCAACCAGTGCTCCGGCACATTGGCTAACCGGGCTATCTGCATTGTGTCCCACCCACCACCCGCCAACACCTCTTTTACGCTTCTACTCTCTGTTCATCATATATGCATAGTCACTTTAACCATATCTACATGCAAATACTACCTCAATCAGCCTGACTAACCAGTGTCTGTATGTAGCCTCGCTACTTTTATAGCCTCGCTACTGTATATAGCCTGTCTTTTTACTGTTGTTTTATTTATTTATTTACCTACCTATTGTTCACTGAATACCTTTTTTGCACTATTGGTAAGTAATAATTTCACTGTAAGGTCTGTTGTATTCGGCGCATGTGACAAATAAACGTTGATTTGATATCCCTAAGAAATACCCCTTAAAACAATGTTGGAGGTGGCTTATGGTAGAGAAATGAACATTCAATTATCTGGCAACAGCTCTGGTGGACATTCCTGCAGTGAGCATGCCAATTGCACGCTCCCTCTAAATTGAGATATCTGTAGCATTGTGTTGTGTGACAAAACTGCACATTTAAGTGGCCTTTTATTTTCCCCAGCACAAGGTGCACCTGTGTAATGATCATGCTGTTTAATCAGATTATTGATATGCCACACCTTTCAGGTGAATGGATTATCTTGGCAAAGGAGAAATGCTCACTGACACGGATGTAAACACATTTGTGCACAAAATTTGAGAGAAATAAGCTTTTTGTGCGTATAGATCATTTCTGGGATCTTTTATTTCAGTTTATGAAACATGGGATCAACACCTTACATGTTGCATTTATATTTTTGTTCACTATATAAAAGGATTATACCTGCAAATAACTGCTAAATAATGGGCTGTTTGAAAGGTGGTCATATAAGCATTGCCTTATATTTTTTACAGGTAACATACCACATCTTCTGTCTGAAATGGGTATAACGTCAGACGACAGACATGTTAACCTTGACTGTGTTTACTCTGGATACGGCCTTCAAAGAAGACTAGGAAGGGGGAGTGCCAACAGATTTACTCCGTCGCCATAGCGACAGGGCACTTTTGGCAAGAAACTTTCTAGGCTCATTACCGCATGAGTAAAAGGTTCTACCTCACTGCCTCGCTCTCTGTTTGCTCCCCCCATCCACACAGCACACAGGACAAAATGCCATAGAGAGAG
Source organism: Salvelinus alpinus (assembly GCF_045679555.1). Lineage (NCBI taxonomy): Eukaryota > Metazoa > Chordata > Actinopteri > Salmoniformes > Salmonidae > Salvelinus > Salvelinus alpinus. Next base: position 12,565,922 of record NC_092113.1, read on the forward strand.
GAGGCAGACAGAGGGAGGAAGAGGAGAGATAGGGAGAGAGAGAATAACTGGAGGCAATGTTTCTTAATGTCACCCACCGAGAGTGTTTCACAAGGGCAATCAGCCAACCACCATACTAATGGCTCATTTTAAAAGGAGAAGATAGAAGGGAGAATAGGGAGGGAAAGTGGACTTGTGTATTCCTTGCTGAAGTATCAGATCCAAAGTTTGTAGTAGGTCGCTACACTGACATGTTGCCTCTCGGCTATGGCTATCAGATTGACAACTAAGGTAAGAGAGTTAAAGTGATACAACAGAGATTTTGTATACTTTTAAGCCAGTACTTTTCAAAGTAGCGCTCTAGAGCCAAAAATGGTTCCTAAAAATTGTGCACATATGTGTATTACGTCGTTGTTCTCGAGCCCTGCAGGGTGTTCAAAAAGAGAGTAAAAATACTGTGCTGTGCATGGCGTTTGTATGTCCATGGACCACCCCGCAAACCTGATTGGACAATAATGGGCCGACCTGATTGCGCCCCACACTTTAACCATGCAACCTCATTGAGCATGATTCTACCTGCCAATAAACATTGAGGGTGTTTGATTAATCTTGAACATGTAGGCATGCTTCGCATCGGTGAAAGTTTGCATTTATTTTGGAATCTGAGTTTCACATGCAAAAGTGATTGCTTTTGAGCTTTATCTGCCTTCCCAATGAAAATGAGTTAGAAAATTCGAACATTGATTTTATGGAAATTACATTTATGTTTCTTGATGCACCATGCTGGCTTGTTGACCAAATGACCAAGCGGCACAAATTACTGTTCCATTTGAGAAGGGTGCTCCTCTCTCGCCGCTTTCGCCCGATGGCGTAACTGATGCAGTGGACATGAGGTGGGGCATGGGGTGGGGTCCTTTTTGGCAGGAGGGGGGATTCTTATTCATTCAAAGAATGTTTTAGGGCGACTCTCATATTTATTAGGCTAGGTGTCACAACCGTCAAATCATTTCTGACCACGAACAAGAAAAATCCTCCTCAAAATAATTTCATAATTGGAATACCTGTTGTGAGTAATCAAGAAAAAAAGGGCAAAAGACACTATGTAATTATTCATTTGGATGGTTGACATTACAGTAATTTAGGCCGCACAGTCCTTATCTATACGTGGGTGAAAACAGTTTGCTGCTGTAGAATACATTTATTGAGAAAATAAAAAGTTGTGCGTATAGGAACGGGATATCTATGGAGGTATGCTGGAATCCTTATCGTGACATATCGTCCCCAAATTCAACGAGATAGCTAAATTGTGACACCGTTTAGGAAATAAGATTGTGACCAAGATAGTTCTGATCAGGTTGAACACTATCTAGTCATTTATTTTCAGCTGAAACGTCATCTGTAGGCCATGCTTTTCAGTTAGATTTTTTTTGTTCTGGTCCAGCTAGCAGCAGCAGTACTTCATTACTTGTTTCCGAGGAAATGCATTGAAAGAGAGAAATAAAAAATATTGTGATGCTTCTAACTTCTGATGCATTCATATAATAGAGGGTTGCCAGATGACATACAACGTCTCATGGCGGCCATGTTGGAAGACCCCCGAATTATTTACATTTATGTAATTTAGTAGACGCTCTTATCCAGAGCGACTTACAGTAGTGAGTACATACTTTGTTGTACTGGTCCCCTGTGGAAATCGAACCCACAACCCTGGCCATGCTCTACAAACTGAGCCGCAACAACAGCTGAGTGGTTACCCCAAGCTGCATGATAACAGTGCCTAAAACTACCTGATTCATCACCATGGTCAATTTCTGTGCCGTATTTGGCTGCTCTAACAAGCCAGGAAAGAGAAAATATTTTTGATGATTACTGACAATCATCAAACACCAAAGAGACAAGACTCAAGAACTGTCAGAAAAGTGAAGAAACCTTTTTGCCCGTCAAGACCTGAACCCAGACAACTGTCAGTACAGGGTTTGCTCCGATCATTTCATTACTGGTAAGTGATTTCGACTTTAGTTTAGCTGTTAGCTAGCCAGGAGTTAACAACTATAATAAGTAGCCAACATTAGCGCCGCATGAGTTTCAAGTTTTGGGGAAGCAATTTCTTTCACTATAAAAATGCATCTTTATAATAAAGCATTGCATGCATCTGTCATCGCATTTGTAGACTAATGTAAGCCTCCTATTACTAATGTGATGAGTAGATTGGACAGTGTTTCTACTCTTTTCTTTGCACGGGAATAATGTGGCCTTTGATAAACACATTTCATGCAATTCTACTACACTTTATATGACTGGAGACATTAGTATAATCTTTTTTAATGCTACAAATCACGGGGTAGCCTTTCTCTGCTGATGCTGACAAACAGATTATTAAAAACGACCTTGTCTTGAATGCAACCATCTAATCTAGGCCCACGAAAAGGTGAGATACACATTGTTCAATATGACGTCTCTCTAGCCTGGAGGAGGACATTATTGTCCCCAAAAAACTCAGTGTATCTGAAATTTGTTTATATACAGTGCCTTCGGAAAGTATTCAGAACCCCTTGACCTTTTTCCACATATTGTTACGTTAGACTTATTCTAAAATTGATTAAAAAATTACAAAAATCTTCAGCAATCTACACACAAAACCCCATAATGACGAAGCGAAAACTGTTTTTTACAAATGTTTGGAAATGTATAACAAATTTAAAACAGAAATACCTTATTTACATAAGTATTCAGACCCTTTGCTATGAGACTCGAAATTGAGCTCAGGTGCATCCTATTTCCATTAATCATCCTTGAGATGTTTCCACAACTTCATTGGAGTCCACCTGTGGTACATTCAATTGATTGAATATGATTTGGAAAGGCACACACCTGTCTATATAAGGTCCCACAGTTGACAGTGCATGTCAGAGCAAAAACCAAGCAATGAGGTCGAAAGAATTATCCAGAAAGCTCTGAGACAGGATTGTGTCTCGGCATAGATATGGGCAAGGGTACCAAAACCTTTCTGCAGCATTGAATGTCCCCAAGAACACAGTGGCCTCCATCATTCTTCAATGGAAGAAGTTTGTAACCACCAAGAAAAACTCTTCCTAGAGCTGGCCGCCCGGCCAAACTGAACAATTAGGGGACAAGGGCCTTGGTCAGAGAGGTGACCAAGATCCCGAAGGTCAATCTACTAGAGATCTAGAGTTCCTCTGTGGAGATGGGAGATCCTTCCAGTAGGAAAAGCATCTCTGCAGCACTACACCAATCAGACCTTTATGGTTGAGTGGCCAGAAGGAAGCCACTCCTCAGTAAAAGGCACATGACAGCCCACTTGGAGTTTGCCAAAAGGCACCTAAAGACTCTCAGATCATGAGAAACAAGATTCTCTGGTCTGATGAAACCAAGATTGTACTCTTTGGCCTGAATGCCAAGCGTCACATCTGGAGGAAACCTGGCACTATCCTTACGGTGAAGCATGGTGGTGGCTGCATCATGCTGTGGGGATGGTTTTCAGTAGCAGGGACTGGGAGACTAGTCAGGATCGAGGCAAAGATGAACGGAGCAAAGTAAAGCGAGATCCTTGATGAAAACCTGCTCCAGAGCACTCAGGACCTCAGACTCGGGCGAAGGTTCACCTTCCAACAGGACAATGACCCTAAGCACACAGCCAAGACAACGCAGGAGTGGATCGGGACAATTTTCTGAATGTCCTTGAGTGGCCCAGCTAGAGCCCAGACTTGAACGAGATCGAACATCTCTGGAGAGACCTGAAAATAGCTGTGCAGCAACGCTCCCCATCCAACCTGATAGAGCTTGAAAGGATCTTCAGAGAAGAATGGGAGAAACTCCCCAAATACACATACAAATATGTGCCAAGCTTGTAGCGTCCTACCCAAGAAGACTCAATGCTGTAATCGCTGCCAAAGGTGCTTCAACAAAGTACTGAGTAAAGGGTCTGAATACTTATAAAAAAATATATATACATATCACATTTACATAAATTAGCAAACATTTCTATAAACCTGTTTTTGCTCTGTCATTACAGGGTATTGTGTGTAGATTGATGAGAAAAACAACAACAATTTAATCAATTTTAGAATAAGGCTGTAACGTAACAAAATGTGGAAAAAGTAAAGGGGTCTGAATACTTTCCGAAGGCACTGTAGCATAGGACAAAGGCCTCAATGGGAATGGGAGCAATCCTACGGTAACATAATTATGATTACCTATTTATTTTTTTGGTATACAGTACCAGTCAATAGTTTGGACACATTTACTCACTGAAGGGTTTTTCTTTATTTTACTATTTTCTACATTGTAGAATAATAGTGAAGACATCAACCCTATGAAATAACACATATGGAATTATGTAGTAACTAAACATTTTTAAACAAATCAAAATATATTTTATATTTGAGATTCTTCAAAGTAGCCACCCTTTGCCTTGATGACAGCTTTGCACACTCGTAGCATTCTCTCAACCAGCTTCGCCTGGAATAGTTTTCCAACAGTCTTGAAGGAGTTCCCACATATGCTGAGCACTTGTTGGCTGCTTTTCCTTCACTCTGCGGTCCAACTCACAACAAACCATCTCAATTGGGTTGAGGTCGGGTGATTGTGGATGCCAGGTCATTTGATGCAGCACTCCAGCACTCTCCTTCTTGGTAAAAATATCTCCAGGCTGTGTTGGGTCATTGTCCTGTTGAAGAACTAATTATCGTCCAACTAAGCGCAAACCAGATGGGATGGCGTATCGCTGCAGAATGCTGTGGTAGCCATGCTAGTTAAGTGTGCCTTCTTTGCGAGGCATTGGAAAACCTCCCTAGTCTTTGTGGATGAATCTGTTTGAAATTCACTGCTTGACTGAGGGACCTTACAGATAATGTGTGGGGTAAAGAGATGAGGTAGTCATTCAAAAATAGCTTGAGAACATATAGCTGAACAATATGTAAACAATGTGTGAGTTAATTAAGCTATTCTCAGCTTCAGATGCACAATGCCAAGGGGTGCCTTGAAAATGCCCATAAGGCTAATGCCATCATACTGTATGCCTATGGCTGCATTGTTCCTTTGCATGCCATTTTCATCAGCTGCAAAATGTGTTCACATGGCTGATATCCTGAGAAAGAGAGAATGACAATCAAATAAAACTAATTGGAGAGCTTACAACTGAACAAAAAGGTAATGTTCATTTGAGAATACAACACAGAACATTTTGAGACAGATTCCGTTCTCCTCTTTATTGTAGAAATTATTGATCTGTGATTAATCAACATTGACACTAGTTTATCTTGAATAATAGTTTTAAGTTAACGATAAAGTTTAAACACTTCCCTTCAAAGAATCAACACTTTATTTCATATCATTTCAAATTGTACTCATATGTAAAGGCTATACATTTTACTAAAGCATAATTTCAGGTGAACAAAGAAAAGTTCATACCTGAGGTGACCAACCTCGCTCCACTGATCCCTGATCTACTTGGTGAGCAGACTTCTATTCCAGCCCAGCAATAACACACTTGATTAATAACTAATTCGATTTTATAAGTTGAATCAGGTGTTAGTGCTGGGCTGGAACAGAAACCTGCACACCCAGCAGGGTTGGCCTGTTCCAGTTGTGATAGGTTTATACACTGTGTGTGACTTCTAAACTGTATTTCTGTTTCAACATATGCTAACTTAAGTACACATATAACTCATAGTATACAATGATGTACCCTTATTCTCTTGGGACTTCTCTCTGCATCTGAGGACATAAAATATCACAAGGAAACCGGCTTCATCATACTCAAATTATACAGCACTGAATATTATGTTGCTATATCTCTCTGTCCTCATAGTTTTCCTCGCTAGGGAGTAGAACTGGAGACTGTTTCAATAATGTCCTCCCACAAAATGTAGCTGCCCTTTGCAGAGTAGCCTACTCTCTCCCTTCTCTGAAAGCTGGAGCTGCTAATCCTTTCACCCTCTTCCATGGCTGGTAGCTATCTAGCTAGCTACCTAGCTACAAATCCATTTCGAGTTGGTGTTTTTTTATTTACAATGATACATACATCAAGATAGCTAGCTAGCTAATATGAAGTTAGCTAGATGGTGATATATAATTCACTTAGCTTGCTAGAATTACATTAGAAGCTCAGTTGAGTTAACGTTAGCCTGCACAGTAGCTAGGTAGCTAGGTAATAATGCATTTGTTTTTCTCAATTGTTCTAAATATGTTTACTTAATTGAATAGGTTCTCCTACTGCCTCCGTTTTCTGGGTCTTTAGAAAAATGAATTAATGGTCAATCTTTTTGATTTTTTTCAGTGGTAGCAAAACGCAGCCAGCCATGTGGCCGATTGGAGGAAACACAGTGCAACAAAGTTTCAGCAGACTGACTCTGATCTTACAATATGGCGACTGGTGTGGTTGCTAGGTGATTTGTGACGCAACTGCTACCGCTTTATAGTTTGTATTAGATTTATTCTTGCTGTCCATTAGCTGGTTGTTGCATAGGCTTGTGTCTTCTTGTGTCTATTGTTGCTGTTTCCATGCATAGCACGCGCCGCTAAATGAATGAACGCGCATGGATACGTGCACTAAATATTTTAAGAATTGAATGTAAGGATTATTATTATGTGAGCTTTACTCAGAAACACTTTAATTAACTAGCATAGGCCTACAATTTATTCATTTTATCTCAGACTTTTATAGCCTACTGGACTCAGAGAGCTACTCTCTCATGTTATTTTGCTGGGACGAGAGACTCTTTGAACTTGCAATGGCTAGCTCCAAGTCGTTTTACATTTTTCATGTGCTTTGTGCTATTTGCTCCATGCTTTGTTGACTAATAACTTGCTCGTTTACCTGACCACTCGTGACTCTGACTCTCTATCGGTTACACGGACTCTTGGCCTCCCATCCTATTCTAACCCCCTCTTGCTGGCTTCATGTTACCTGATGAAATTGCTGTAGAAAATGATCTTATTGCCATCTGATGCACATTCAAATGTCATCAAACATCAACACTGCAAGCTCTCCTTGTCCTCTGCTGTGCCCTGATTGTATTACTGCTGATGATATCTGGAAATGTGCATGTACACCCTGGCCTGTCTGCTGTTGCTAGCCCCAATTCTGACTTGTGCTCTGATGATTTCTGCTTCCCTGATTTCTACTCCCGTAAAAGCCTTGGTTTTCTGTAAGTTAACCCCCTAGAGTCAAAGTCCACCCCCCGTGGAAATATAATCAGCATAATAAAAAATCTGTAAATTCAAGCTAGAGATATCTGTTTTTATGCATTGAATGTGTCACAATCCACCATATTCACTGATGTCGCACTTCCGCATCTGCGGTGAAAGGTGACAGAGCTAGAGCAGTGTTTTCCAGACCATGAGACATCCTGAAAATCTGTCTTCTCACAAAATTGGCTGTAGCGTCCAAACGGTTCGGGCTACACACTAGTATGATCCCTCTATGGAAAGATGAGACTCTCACAAACACCTACAGATTGTTTTTCTCTAGGATGTCCAGACTGTTCCCCGGTAACAGTTGAGAAAATTAATGGAAGTATATGTGGAGACTGTTTAGTGCAAAAAATGTAATAAAATGTTCCTGATCTTTCTTATATCTCTCAGATATGACACTTCAGAAAAAACTTCCTTTTGATGTTTTTGGGGGGACTCTGTTGTTCCATGTAGTGAATCTGTTATTCAATGCGTTTGTATGGGTTACAGATCAGGGTGTGACAAAAGCGTTGGAAAAACGTGTTAATATCTTTTTTCTCAATTTTTTTTTTATTTGGCATTTTTTATGATAATACAAATAATATATACAGAACACATAGAAGGAAAAACACACACGGATCTCCTACCAGATCAAACCCATCCCAACCCCCCATGCTCTGGAGAAGGTTGAACGTTTTAAGTTCCTGGGTGTACACATCACAGACAAACTGAAATGGTCCACCCACACAGACAGTGTGGTGAAGAAGATGCAACAGCGCCTCTTCAACCTCAGGAGGCTGAAGAAATGTGGCTTGTCACCCAAAACCCTGACAAGCTTTTACAGATGCACAATCGAGAGCATCCTGTCGGGCTGTATCACAGCCTGGTACGGCAACTGCACTGCCCTCAACCACAAGGCTCTCCAGAGGGTGGTGTGGTCTGCACAACGCATCACCGGGGGCAAACTACCTGCCCTCCAGGACACCTACAGCACCTGAGGTCACAGGAAGGCCAAAAAAATATAAAGGACAACAACCACCCGAGCCACTGCCTTTTCACATCGCTACCATCCAGAAGGCGAGGTCAGTATAGGTGCATCAAAGCTGGGACCGAGAGATTGAAAAACACCTTCAATCTCAAGGTCATCAGACTGCTAAACAGCAGTCACTAACTTAAAGAGGCTGCTGCCTACGCTGAGACCCAATCACTGGACACTTTAATAAATGGATCACTAGTCACTTTAAACAATGGCACTTTAAATAATGCCACTTTAATAATGTTTAAATACCTTACATTACTCATATCACATGTATATACTGTATTTTATACCATCTACTGCACCTTGCCTATGCCGCTCGGCCATTGTTCATCCATATACTTATATGTACATATTCTCATTCACCCCTTTAGATTTGTGTTTACTAGGTAGTTGTTGGGGAATTGTTAGATTACTTGTTAGATAGTACTGCACTGTCAGAACTAGAAGCACAAGCATTTCACTACACTCACATTAACATCTGCTAACCATGTGTATGTGACCAATCAAATTAGATTTTATTTGATTTTGATTTCTAACAAAGCCCCACCCCAGAACCAGACACGATATAGAAGTTGAGTAATAAAGTAAAGAGTAAAAATAGTGATACAAATTCAAATTTGGGTTGGTTTAAGGAGTTGTGAAATTAGCTGAGTCCATGTCTTCTACAAAGGATAGGAAAGTGTCACACCCTGATCTGTTTCACCTGTCTTGTGCTTGCCTCCACCCCCCACCAAGTGTCTCCTATTTTCCTATTTTTATCACCTGTGTACTTATACCTGTGTTTTCTGTTTGTCTGTTGCCAGTTCGTCTTGTCTTGTCAGGTCTTACCAGTGTGTTTTCCTGTTTTTCCAGTTTCTGTTTTCTAGTCCTCCCGGTTCTGACTATTCTGCTTGCCCTGACCCTGAGCCCGCCTGCTGTTCTGTCCCTGTTTGACTCTGCCTTGGATTACTGACCTTTGCCTGCACTTGTACTGCTGTTTGTCTGCACCCTGTTTTCTAATAAACATCTGAGATTTGAACTGTCTGCCTCCTGTGTCTGCATCTGGGTCTTTTCCTGAGTCTTGTCATTACGAACTGGCCATGACTGACCCAGCAGACTCGTACCATCTCCACAACGCCGTCTCATCCCAAGGAGCAACAATTGAAAGACACAAGGAGTTACTTCAAAATCTTGGCGAAACATTTCAATACATTGCTGGAGCAATTCTGCGGATTATCTATTAGGCAGCCAGCCACAACAGTAACCTCCCAGCCTATCAGTAACCCCGCTGTCAGCAGCGCATCTCCCCAGCCCACCCCGGCTCCCCGAGAACCCAGCTTACCTCCTCCAGAGTGCTACGCTGGAGATTCAGGAACCTGTCGGGCGTTTCTCTCCAAGTGCGCCCTCATCTTTGAGCTACAGCCCTCTTCTTTTCCCTCAGACCTCTCGAAGGTAGCGTACCTTATAACACTGACGTCCGGGAGCGCTCTTGCCTGGGTCACGGCCGTGTGGGAGCAACAATCCACCGTGTGCTTCAGTCTGGAGGAGTTCATGGCAGAGGTACAAAAGGTGTTTGATTCTCCGTTGTCCGGGAGAGAGGCTGCTCGAAAGCTACTCCTACTACATCAAGATGCCCGTAGTGTGGCAGACTATGCGGTTGATTTCCGCAAGTTGGCCGCAGAGTGCCTGGAACCCAAAATCCCTGTTCGACACTTTCCTTTTTGGATCATCGGAGGAGGTTAAAGATGAGCTCGCAGCCCGGGAACAGCCCATGGATCTCGACTCTCTCATCGCCTTGACCATACAGATCAATGGGCAGCTATGCGTACCGTCCACGGATATCCCCTCACCCCCAAGTAATCCCGGAAGGCCCTAGCATCTACATTACCATTATTTTATAGTATTTTATAGTATGAAGAATACAATTGAACATAGCTGAATAAAATCAAAAGGATATTTTCTCTAAACAATTTGAGAGAGTACGGCTATTCTGTGTTGAGCGGTTAACAAAGAAGAAGGTGATGCTCCTATAGTATATATTTAATTTAGAGTTATTTATGTAGCTTTAGTTGTAATACAAATGTTGCGCTATATGTTTTGATTTGTAATACCATCTAAGGCTGCATGATGTGATTCTAATGATGATTTGAAAAAAGTTGCATAAAAGGCATGAGCTCTGCTTTGGTTTTTTGAGCAGGCTGTACACACGTCATCAGTCTCTCATTCACAATTTGACAAGGACTTCATAATGCCTCGAAATTCCCGGCTGCATCCCCTTTGTGGAGGTATAATGTACCCCCAAAAAAAATCCATGCCTTTTGCAGCCGTTCTACCTAAATGCTGGAGTTGTGAAATCTGTGAATGTATTGTAATGTTTTTAAAATGGTATAAACTGCCTTAATTTTGCTGGACCCCGGGAAGAGTAGCCAAGGCAGCAGCTAATGGGGATCCATAATAAATACAAATACAAATAATGGTTAAATAAAACACAATTTTAAAGAGAAACAAGACAAGAAGAGGAAGCTAATTTACAGTATTGAGACAAAGAAGATAATTTAGACATTTGAGATCAGCCCCAAGCGGATAAAGGAGTGTGGTAAGAAGAAGAGTATGATAAGTAGAGGATGAGGTAAAGAGAGATGAAATAAAAGGAGGTAGAATGGAGAGTAGAAAGGTAAGAGGACAGATAGCTAGCTTTATGCTACTGATGTGATGCAAAGCAGCCAGTGGCATTCAGTGTGGGTAATGGAGCAGAAAATAGAGGAGTCACACGAAAGAGCCTTTCTATCTCCCCTAATCTCAGTCTGGATGGTACATCTCTGCTCTTTCTCCCGGGATGGCCTGCCTCCAAGACCTCCAATGCTCAACTGAATGCTCACCAGTCAGGCTTTATGCCAGGACACAGCACCGTCTCAGCTGCTTCCCTGGTTATAAATGATATAGTGAACTCACTGGTTAGGAAGCAGCATTGTGCTGCCCTCTATATTGATCTAAAGCATTTGATACTGTCGATCATGCACTTCTGCTACAGAGGTTATCCGACATTGGTTTAGACCAAGTATCCTGCAGTTGGTTCAAGAACTACCTGCATGATATAACTCAATGCACATCTGTTGATGGAGTTCAGTCAAAGGTCCAATGCAGCCGTTATTTCTCTATATCAAATCACTTCTGGTTAACAAGTAAGCACCTTACTGTGATTGTTTTCAATTAAAATGGTCAAAAAGAAACAACTGCTCAAATGTTCTTAAAGGTCCAATGCAGCCATTTTTCTCTATATAAAACCACTTCTGAGTAACAATTAAGTACCTTACCGTGATTGTTTTCAATTAAAATGATAAAAAAGAAACAGCTTCTTAGCAAATAGCAATTTCTCAAGCAAGAATTTTGCTAGGACTGTCTGGGAGTGGTCTGATTGGGGAGGGGAAAACTGAAAACTAGCTGTTATTGGCAGAGAGGTTTGGAACTCTCTTTCTTATTGGTCTATTGACTAATTTACTGCCTAGTGATGTCACCAGGCAAGCCAGAACTCCATCCCACCAAAACAGGCTGACATTTTTGGTGGTCTTTTCAAACAGCTTTTACACTAAAAGGGCATTATCATCTTCACAATTTCACAGTATAATGCCAACCTCATAGTGTAGAAATATGTATAAAACACAGTAAAAAATGTTTTTGCCTTCACTGGACCTTTAACATCACCAAATGAGTGCCACCTAGGCCCCTTACTGATCAATATTTACATTCATATTGTTGCTTTGTCCCTGAATAATAATAATTGTGGGTTGCATCTCTTTGCGGATGATGAAGTTATTTAGGGCAGCCTAGCGTTTAGAGCTTTGGGCCAGTAACCGAAAAGTTTCTGATTTGAAAACCTAAGCCGACAAGGTAAGAAATCTCTCCATTTGCCCATGAGCAAGGCACTTAACTCTAACTTGCTCCAGAGGCATCATACTACTATGACTGTACTACTATGGCTGCCTCTGCAAAACAACACATTTCACTGCACCTATCCAGTGTATGTGACAATACATCAATTTTTTGTGTGTCACCCCAGTACAGACCATAGCACCAGTTCCAATCCAAGTGTCAATGCAGTTTATCAAAATCCAGGCGGCGCTATGGTCAGATGACATGAAAGAAATGGGCCTCTTTGGCAATGCACACCAGTGGTAAGGTTGAAATTGAAAAACAGAAGCATATGTACCTCATACTAGAGTAAAACTTGGTGGTGGATCTTTGATGTTATGGGACTATTTTGCTTCCACTTGTCCTGGGGCCCTTGTTAATGTCAACGGCATCATGCACTCTACTAAGTACCAGGACATTTTAGTAAAAACCTGGTTGCCTCTGCCAGGAGGTTGACATTTGGCCACAAGTGGATCTTCCAGCAAGACAATAAACTGAAGCTAATCAAAATCCACAAATAAAATGTTAATTTACCACAAAATCAACATTTTGAAATGGCCAACTCAGTCCCCGGACTTGAACCCCATTGAAAACCTGTAGTTTGAATTTAAGAGGGCAGTCCATAAGAGCAGACGAATGATATCAAGGATCTATCAAGGATCTGGCTCAGTGTCATTATCCTCGCAAGGGGAGGGTTCTAGAGTAATGAAAACAGTGGTGCCAAAAATGTTGACCCCTATCTTGTGTAGATTCTTTTTTATTACTTGTTAAACAAAATCTCTTTCTCTTAGCAATTGTATTAGTATAAAATAACATAATTTCCCAATTTATTTGAGCATACAATACAGCTCAGTATTAGTATCATTTATTTTATACGGTCGTTTTTTGCTCATCTTTATCAAGCCAATCATTTTGGACCTGACTGTAATTCTGTTGGATGGGAGTCTCTGACTGCCAGAAGTGCCCAACATTCTCCAGAAACTCCATACTACATCACCTCACTTCATAATTGGCTGGTTCTAGAGGTTCCACGGGTCTCCTCTGAGTTGAGGAAGACTGCATTTAGTTACTGTGCCCCTCACTCCTGGAATGACCTTCAAGTCACTTTAAAACTTGGTTCTCAGGTCTGAAAAGGTCGGTTTAAGACTCGAATGAGGAATGTGATCAATGAGAACTGCACTTGTTTTCATTAAAGTATCATTTGTATCTACTGCTCCCTTTTGAATGTAATGTCATTTATTTGTAATGTTGTAATTGTCATTTTATATTATTTTATTGGAATGATCATGCTTGAATTGCTGTTCTCAGGGCACCATTGGAAAAGATACCCTGGTCTCAATGGGTTCCCCTGGATAAATAAACCTCACCCTCCTACCACCCCATTACCCTACCAAACCTACCCATACCCCCACCATGTTAATCCTTTCTGCCTTTATTAGCATTGTTAAGCACCTAATAAAACTTTGAACTATCTGAAACCTTGTCATCAAGCTATTAAGCTAGCTAGTATCATCTTCCTACTACTCTATCTGGAGCTGAGGCAGCTCCATTTAGCATATCCATCCTCATGAGGCCTACATTCCTTCCCGCCTGCCCAGCGGTACTTTGGACTCCATGCTCCGCTCTGATCTATTTCTGCTCCTCTGCTGCCTCTCCTCTCATCAGCTCTTCTCATCTCCTCCCGACTCGGTGACTTCCACAGAATCTTAATTAGAAAAAAATCCATCTCTTTCTCTCTCTTTCTCTCTCTCGCTCTCTCGCTCTCTGAGAGGTTAGTGTAGCATTAGCATAGCATTAGCGTTAGCGGTTATGGAAGGAAAAAAGTGTCACTGTGAAGGAGTGCTCTCCAACGGCAGCCGCTCACATCTTGTTGTCCTGTTAACATATTTTAAGCTCTCGTGCAGGACAGTCCTGAAGCGGGGGTAGGAGGCTTTGATGCCTTTATCGTGCGGCTGTGATAATTGCATCGCCTGGTTTGGAAGCTAAAGCGTGGAAATCTGTCATTAATCTTCAAAAGATAGTTCTGATCTGGTGCTGCAAGTCAGAGCCCTAAAATGTGTGTTCACTGGCTTTACAGTAAGGTTTTTGCAGGTTTTTGCTTGGTTGATAAGATATCCTGTTTGCTTAATATCCCTAAAATTGCAGTTCAAATCTAGATTAAGGTCTTTTAAACCACTGTAATATGATTATAGTCTTTCAAAGCAGAAAACGATGGGGTATTGATGTCCCTGTTTCTGAAACATTATACGCTTCCCTGTATTGTATGGGTAAGTAAGCTCTAGGGCTATGATTAAAACTGTACCCATGGCAGAGATGGTATGGAATACATTCAGTCATACATTTTCAGTTGTATATCCGTTGGGGGACCACAAAGCTGTGACACTGAATAAACTTGCGATGAAAAAGATACAGTAAAACTTTGGTGTCATGCAGTGAAGCAGCTTAAATAGAGGAATCCCAGCTTTCCTGTTTTGGTGTGTGTGTGTGTGTGTGTGTGTGTGTGTGTGTGTGTGTGTGTGTGTGTGTGTGTGTGTGTGTGTGTGTGTGTGTGTGTGTGTGTGTGTGTGTGTGTGTGTGTGTGTGTGTGTGTGTCCTAGGTCTCCGAGGCATTGGAGAGGGGCAGAGACGTGGGTTCTTAGGTCTGTAACTGGGTTCTTAGGTCTGTAATAGGTCTGTAACTGTGCTGTGCCGCCCAGTCTATACTCTTAACAGGGCAGTTTTAACTTGTTGAGCTAAAGCCAAGGCTAGCCCCTTCAAAGCAGTACCATGGTAATAAGTAGTACTAATGTGCGCCTTTGGCTTTTCACAAAGCTGGCAGCACAATGATGACCTCACACAGCTGCCCATTTGACCATGTCAACCTCTGAGAAAAATTATTTACTCAGAGACTTTGGCTAGCTAGCTTTCCGGCGGCTCCTGCGGTTCCTCTATTGTGTGAGGGGAACATTGCTCTGTGGGCAGGTCAGCTATGGCCCAGTCTAAAAACGGGAGTCTCCAAGGGAAACTGTAGACCACGGCGACCTGTAGGAACAATGACTGTGACTATGGTACAAATAGAAGCAGACCCCTTCTCCACCAGACCTGGGTTCAAATACTATTTGAAAACATTCAAATGCTTGGAGCATTTGTTTTAGCCTGCCTGGAGTGCCAGGTGGGCAGGGTTTGCACTTTTCTATTGGTTCCATTGTAACTGCAAGCCTAATCAAGCACAGCTTAAAGAGATTGAACAGGATCTTAAACACTTACAAATTCGTAACTTATTGTATGAATTAGAATTCGTAACATGTCACACAAATAGTAGGAATTGTATTTATATATTTTTTTAGCAGGAAGTAACATATACGAAATGGATGACGATTTACACGATTGTGCACAGTTTTCAGGGACCCATTTTGGCACCTGAGCGCTACTTTCAAAACTACTGGCTGAAATTATACAAAACATTTTTAGCATTTAAGTATTTTAAATGATTTCAAATAGTATTTGAACCCAGGTCTGGTTTCCACCAATATTTATACTTTAGTAGACCATGAAGTCATAACATTTATTCTATTTCTAGAATATCATTTGATGGGGGAAATCATTAATTTTTTTATTGGCGAATTCAAGAAAAGTGTGTTGTTTCTTATGTGGTTTGCAGCATGTGAGTGTTCTTCAAGACACATTTGTTCCAATGGCTCAGATAGTTGGCTGGAGCACCGGGCTTCCAACTCCAGAGTTGTGGGTTTGAGTCCTGTTAGGCCACCCTGAATGTCGCAAATACTGAATAAGACACTTTGTTAAATAGCATCTGCTAAATAAGAAGACTACATTCAATTCCTTTTCCACAACTGTCCTTGAGAATTGGTCTCCTCAAACTTTGCACACATCAACAAATGCCCTTAATGTAAAGAAAGGCCAATGACAAATTCAGGCACAACTTGAAACCTATGAAAATACTAAACTCACAAAGGCACATATCAAATAACATAAATACAGGAAACATATTGACAGTGCACTGTGACCCTAGTGTAACAGCTCGAGAGCTTGGGTCTATAAGGTTCTATCTGCAAAAAGGTGATTCTGAGATAATTGGCTTTAAAGTTCCGAACCCTCATTGGTTTGAATGGTGTCAGTAATTTTGATATTGTATTCTTTTGAACTTACCAATATGAATTGGGCTATTTAGAATACTATATAGGTAGAGAACATTGAACAGAAAAAGGCTATGTCAATAACTCAATTTTGACAAAAATGCAGATAGAACCTTATATGCTCTCGAGCTCACTAATCCAATAGCAATATCAGGGCTAGAGTCTATTATAAACGGGTAGTTTGGGTCCTGGATGTTTATTTGCTGAAACAAAATTCCAGGCGTGTTTATATCAGACAATATACCATGGGTATGATGCAAAACAACTTGTTTACGGTGCTTTAAGAAGGTATTCACACCCCTTGATTTTTTCAAAATTGTGTTTTGTTACAAAGTGGGATTCAAAATTATTTAATTATATACTTTTTGGGTCAACGATCTACACAAAGTACTCTGTAATGTCAAAGTGTAAGAAAAATTCCAAACATAAAAATAAATAAAATAAAACATAAGATAAGGTAAATATTTACCCCCCTGAGTCAATACATGTTAGAATCACCTATGGCAGCAGTTACAGCTGTGAGTCTTTTTGGATAAGTCTCTAAGAGCTTTCCACATCTGGATTGTGCAACATTTGCCCATTATTTTATTCAAAATTCTTCAAGCTCTGTCAAATTGGTTGTTGATCATTGCTAGACAACCTTTTTCAGGTCTTGCCATACATTTTCAAGCAGATGTAAGTCAGAACTGTAACTCGGCCACTTAAAAACATTAACTTTCTTCTTGGTAAGCAACTCCAGTGTAGATTTGGACTTTTGTTTTAGGTTATTGCCCTACTGAACGGTGAATTCATCTCCCAGTGTCTGGTGGAAAGCAACCTGAACCAGGTTTACCGCTAGGATTTTGCCTGTGCTTAGCTCCATTCCGTTTATTTTTTATCCTAAACAATTCCCCAGTTCTTAACTATTACAAGCCACCACTATGCTTGAAAATAATGGAGAGTGGTACTCAGTAATCTGTTGTATTAAATTTTCCCCAAAAATAACACTTTGTATTCAGGACAAAAAGTGAATTGCTTTGCCACATTTTTTGCAGTTTTACTTTAGTGCCTTGTGGCAAAGAGGATGCATGTTTTTTAATATTTTTAATCTGTACAGGCTTCCTTATTTTCACTCTGTCAATTAGGTTAGTATTGTGTAGTAACTACAATGTTGTTGATCCATCCTCAGTTTTCTCTTATCACAGTCATTAAACCCTGTAACTGTTTGAAAGTCACCATTGGCCTCAAGGTGAAATCTCTGGCGGTTTCCTTCCTCTCCGGCAACTGAGTTAGGAAGGACGCCTGTATCTTTGTAGTGACTGGATGTATTGATACACCATCCAAAGTGTAGTTAATAACTTCACCATGCTCAAAGGGATATTCAATGTCTGCTTTTTTTTACGTATCTACCAATAGGTGCCCTTCTTTGTGAGGCATTGGAAAGCCTTACTGGTCTGTCATGGTTTAATCTGTGTTTGAAATTCATTGCTCGACTGAGGGACCTTACAATTATCTGTATGTGTGGGGAAAAGAGATTAGGTAGTCATTCAAAAAGGATGTTAAACACTATTATTGCACACAGAGTGAGTTCATGCAACTTATTATGTAACTTGTTAAGCAAATTCTCAATTTAATCCATTTTAGATTCAGACTATAAAACAGAAACAATTGGAAAAAGTCAAGGGGTATGAATGAATACTTTCTGATGGGACTGTATATGTTGGTAACCGGTTTATAATAGCAATAAGGCACCTTGGGGGTAGGCGTTGTGCCTAAGAATAGCCTTTAAAGTGGAACTCACAGCGTTTTAGCAACATGAAATCTTATTAAAATCTGTTCATATACACCCCCAGGAAGACTATGAAGCCTTTTTTTACATTTTCTGACAAGCGAAAACTTAGATATGGTTATTTTCACAGTTGCATACATTCATTGAATGTTTGTGAATGACGTACTGTAGAGTAAGGCATTTGTGAAAATTTTATAAAAATATTTAATGGGAAACCGGCCATGCGTTTGGTCAATTAATATATTTTGCAGTAAATAAAACGTAATAAAAACATATGCCTTGTCCAGGGCCGGAGTCTACACAGACCGATACCCATATGTAGGCCTATTTGCAAATAAGCCATTTGCCACATGGGCAGTGTTGCCAACAATATTTAGTGAGTTTTCAGACCCTTCCAGTGACTTTTATTGGTAAAAGATTCTAGCGACAAATTCAGCTATTTACACGGGCCTGCCATCATTCACGTTGTACTGAACTGTGTGTTTACAGGCAGTAGCAACAGTGTGACTTTAGATCACCAAAACAAAAAGTATTCACCAAAAGCCCCAAAGTACACCTGAAGGGATTTGTGCAAATATGTAAATACCACGGGAGTCCTCTTACATTTGGTAACTTTACAGTCCTATTGATCAAACAACCATGAAAATGTAGTCTCTCTCCCCCCCAGTTGCCTATGCACATCAACAACAACAAGAACAACAACTAATGTTAGCCAGAGCAAGATAAGCTAAAATCTAACGAGGGAACAATAGATAAACCCTCTCAAACTTTTTCAGCTTGTAAGTTAGTTGGCCGTCAAACTTGCACTGATAAACGATGGGGAATAGTAGGCAGCTCGCCCTTCTGCAGCTTGCCTGCCAATGCATGCTTGTCCCAACCCATGTTTTGACAACTGAATGGGAATTTGCCTGCCTGCCCGCCCATTTGATCGATGTCAAGTACATTTGATTGACAACTAAGAGATATTCTAACTGTAACAGTCGTTCAAGTTCAGCATAGCTAGCTAGCCAAATGAGTCACATTTCCTGCATCTCTAGCTGTAGCCACAGAAAAAAATGATATTGGGGGGAAGTCAGCCACTCACCCACTAGTCCAATGACAACATCCTCCAAGCAGCTAGCTAGCCACGTTATGACTGACTTGTGATCATTGCCCTTGTTAGTTTGATTGTATTGACATTCCCAGCCTTGGTTACATTTGTCAGTTTTTGTCAGAAATGTTGAGTCATTGAAACTGAAACAATACATCCCGAATGGCTGAAGGAAGCAAACAATGTACCAGGCCAGCTGTGATTTACAACCTGATAGCAATATTTGTTGGACTACTGTGCTTATATTTGTTGGACTACTGTGCCTATACATCTGCATTGCTTGCTGTTTGGGGTTTTAGGCAGGGTTTCTGTGTAGCACTTTGTGACATCTGCTGATGTAAAAAGGGCTTTATGTTATTTTATTTTATTTGACTACCAAGAAATGTATTGGCGAATTATATTAATCATGCATTGAAATGCATCCATCTATTATACCAACAATGCTGTACTCTACGCAATGGAATTTTGAGTCAAATAGAACCTATTTTAAAAGCCTCTTATAAAGTAGGTTTTGTAGAATAAACTGCAAAGTAGTTAAAATGCTGTCAGTTCCACTTTAAGGGTGGTATATTGGCCAATTTACCACACCTCCTCTGGCCTTATTGCTTAAATATAAACCAACATGGCGGAGACAGCCACTGCTTTGGTTTTCCTATTACTCACGACAGAGATGGATTGTCTGTGAAGAGATAGACTTTGTTCATCTTCAGCTTGCTTGCCTGTCTCTCTGAGGAGCACTGAGGCTGTCTATCCAGACCCCATTTGCAAAGAGAAATTGATTGAATTACAAGCTGAGGAATCATGTAGTATTATGGGGTTGAAAGAAGAGGGGTCTGTCTGTCATTGAACGCTGCACTGGCATCAGTGTAAGAGTTGCATGAGAGGGATGATTATGGATCGTGAAGCTAAAGCCAGAGATTGTGTTGGCCGATCTTGAGGATTTGAATCTCGTTATAAGAGGAGTCTATTGCTTTAGAGATCTACATAGCCTAAGCAAGTGCATTTGTGCACGCACAAATACAAACACATGCTAAACACGTGTATGTGACCAATACAATTTGATTTGATGTGGACACTAATACAAACATGCATGCATACATTAAGGTTTAATAATCCATTTAATCAGCCTATAGTACTTCCCAGAATAACTCTGTGGATTCGGTAAGTGGAAAACATGGCATTGTCCTTTATGGAGTTGCACCAGGAATCAATTTCATTCACAGCCAGCAACATCTATTAACAGGGGAGGATGATTCCTTCTCCCAGCTGTTTACTAATGGGTGTTGCAGTGCACCATCAAGCCCAGTAAATTACCTATGGCCTTCGCTCTGCTGTGTGTGTGTGTGTGTGTGTGTGTGTGTGTGTGTGTGTGTGTGTGTGTGTGTGTGTGTGTGTGTGTGTGTGTGTGTGTGTGTGTGTGTGTGTGTGTGTGTGTGTGTGTGTGTGTGTGTGTGTGTGTGCGCGTGCGTGCGTGCGTGCGTGCGTGCGTGCTGGTTGGTTGGTTCTTCTACCCTTGTGGGGACCTCAAATCCCCAAAAGGATAGTAAAACAAGGAAAATTCTCCCTTGTGGGGACATTTCCCACGTCCCCATAAGGACAAAGCTATTTTAGGAGTTAGTTTTAGGTTTGGGTTACAGGTTAGGGCCAGGGTTAAGGTTAGGGTTATGGTAAGGGTAAGGCTTAGGATTTTGAATGGAAATACATTTTAGGTCCCCACAAGGATATAAGAACATCATGTGTGTGTGTGTGTGTGTGCGTGTGCATCTGACTCCTCAAGCCTCCAGGTCCTCTATAACCTTGTAATATTATGGTATAGTTCTATACGTAGCAAGAGCTGAATTGATGTCTCCCCATTATGTGCACTTCTACTCTTATATTCTACTTGTTCTACTCTTTCTTATATTTTCCCTCCTCACCTCAGCAGAACACTTAGGTGATGTACCAAACTGCTGTGCATATTCCAGCCTTCAAAGCACACTTGTTCCAACTTCCACACCCAGGTCTTGTTTGGATTTATAACACGACATCTCTAATAACAGGCAGGCTGTCAAAACCTCTCTTATCTTATCTGGTAGAAAAAAGGCAGAGTGACTGCCACTGGTCTCCCTTACTGTACTGTTCCCTTTAAACTCTAACTGAACTTTTCTTGTTTTGGAGAAGTCGGAGCCTTTCCACTCATAAGAACTGTAGTTATCTCCTCTCGACTGACAGCTGATCTAGTATAACATGCAGCAGATCTACAACAGGTACATTTGTGTTCTAAGTAGAACCATATAGGGTTCTTCGGTTTGTTCCCATAGGGGGACACTTTTTGGTGCTTGGTAGAACCCTTTGCAGTTCTTCATAGAACCCCCCTGTAAATAGTTCTAGTTAGAACCCTCTATTAAGGGTTCTTCCTATAACTCTCTACAAAGGTTCTACCAAGATCCCTTTTATAAACTGAAGGTTAATTCTAGAACTCTCTGAGGGGTTCTACTGAGAACCCTTTTATCTTTGAAGGGTTCTTCCTAGGACACGCTATGAATGGTTCCACAAGTCTCTTTATGACCATACATTACATTATCATAAGGCCTTTTTTTGAGGGCCTAGTTATACCTTAACAAAGTGTTGTTTACAGGCCACATCAGGCCTGCAAATCACGTTATGCTGGCTTATAGAGTGGGAAACACATGTTGCATCTCTTACTGCTCAGTTGAGGGATCATTTGAGAGTTATTCTGCTTGGTTTGTTTGAGTTGTTTCTAAGAACCAACAATGTTTTTGGTCTTCACAGGGAAACCCAAATCTTAATGTGGGTCATCGAAAACAGATTTTGGGAGCCTCTGTATTAATGACTCCATATTGATGTGTAATTTCTTCTAGGCTATTTCTTCTATAGTCTAAGGGTATTTAAACAAGCATGGCGGTGACAAATTCAGCAGTTTTCAATGGCAAGGTCCAGGAACTGACCCCAGGGGTGAAAGGTCACGTGGCTAGGAGTCAAGTGGGCTCAACAGACGTCTGTTGGTTTCCCCACAGATGCATCGACCCCAGAGTAACGTACTTCTCTGTCAGATAAACCTTGACAAAATGTGTATAACCTCACATGAAATAGTTAAATGCTGTCAAATAATGAATCAAATTAAAGATGCATACACGCAAAGATCATACTGTATATCACAAACAAAATACCATACATCTTCTTACAAAAAATAGTACAACTTAATCTAATACAAAGGCTAAAGTAGAATGGTACGGCTGTGGTAGTGTAAGTCTAGGCTTGTTCCTACATGTGGCCTTGTCTGTGCAGCGTTGTTTATCTCCCAATCAATAACATGAAAGACGATGAGAAGACACGTTCTTAAGCCAAGAACAAGCTTCTATTAGTTATACAAGACAGTTGACACCTTAGGTTGGCACGTGTGTTCCCATATTTTGACTTCCGTCAGCTTTGTCCGAGCAACAGCCAATCTCCAGTGAAGACATTCACGGAGAGAATACAAAGTGGAAAGACGAGATGAAAAGATGAGTTACGTCCCGTAAATATTGAACTTCAGCTCTTTGACTGCATCATGTTCGGTACAGCTATTTTGGTTTGATTCAATTTTGAGGGAAAGTGTTTCTCTGTTACTTTGTGCTACTAAGTTAATACCAAGTAAGATTGTCACCATTGGTAAAACAGTTTATCCCAGATCTCAAAAAGAAATGAACACCAGGATTGTGGGTTCGACTCCCAAGGCAACCTATACGTAAAATTGTATGCATGCATGACTGTACTGTAAGTCGCTTTGGATAAAAGCATCTGGTAAATAGCCCCAAATGGCAATTCTCCAATTAAATACTTGACTTCCTAGGATACATAGAATAAAATGGAGAGTTGAGTACAGCCTCTCTTAACAGCAGTCTCTAACTACCTCATGAGCCAAGAGTCGATTGCATTTTAAAGCAGAGACAAGTCATATTTACAACTTTCTAAACCACACTGTAGCTTTTAAAGTACATGCAATTCAAAATATTTCACCTGAGAGATATACTGAACAAAAATATAAGTACAACATGCAACAATTTCTAAGATTTTACTAAGTTACAGTTCATATAAGGGAATCAGTCAATTGAAATTAATTCATTAAGCCGTAATCTATGGATTTCACTTGACTGGGAACACAAATATGCATCTGTTGGTCACAGATACCTTTAAAAAAGGTAGGGATGGGGATCAGAAAACCAGCCAGTATCTGGTGTGACCACCATTTACCACATCCAACGCGACACATCTCCTTCGCATAGAGTTGTTGCGTGTTGAATGTTGTCCTACTCCTTTTTAATTGCTGTGCGAAGTTGCTGCATATTGCTGGATATACACGTCAATCCAGAGCATCCCAAACATGCTGAGACATTTTCAGCTTTCAGGAAATGTATACGGATCCTTGCAACATTGGGCCGTGCATTATCATGCTGAAACTTGAGGTGATGGCGGTGGATGAATGGCACGACAATGGGCCTCAGGATCTCGTCACGGTTTCTCTGTGCATTAAATTACCATTGATAAAATGCAATAGTGTTCATTGTATGTAGCTTATTCCTGCCCATACCATAACCCCACCGCCACAATGGGGCACTCTCTTCACAACGTTGACATCAGCAAACTCCTCACTCACACAACGCCATACACGTGGTCTGCGGTTGAAAGGCTAGTTGGACGTACTGCCAAATTCTCTAAAGTTGGAAATGGCTTATGGTATTGCGGGCTACCTCAAAACTTGAGACATCTGTGGCATTGTGATGTGTAAAAAAACTGCACATTTTAGAGTGGCCTTTTATTGTCCCTAGCACAAGGTTCACCTGTGTAATGATCATGCAGTTTAATCAGCTTCTTGATATGCCACACCTGTCAGGTTGGTGGATTATCTTGGCAAAGGAGAAATGCTCACTAACAGGGATGTAAACAAATTTGCGCACAAAAGTTTTGAGCTTATTTTTTCTGGAACATTTCTGGGATCTTTTATTTCAGCTCATGAAACATGGGACCAACACCACATGTTGTGTTTATATTTTGGTTCAGTGTAGATGAGGTATATCATTAAATTGTCAAAGAAGAGCTAGACCTTTTTTGTTGTTGATTGTTTTTTATTTTTTTATCCCCTTTTCTCCCCAATTTTTCGTGGTATCCAATCGCTAGTAATTACTATCTTGTGTTATCGCTACAACTCCCGTACGGGCTCGGGAGAGACGAAGGTCGAAAGCCACGCGTCCTCCGAAGCACAACCCAACCAAGCCGCACTGCTTCTTAACACAGCGCGCCTCCAACCCGGAAGCCAGCCGCACCAATGTGTCGGAGGAAACACCGTGCACCTGGCCCCCTTGGTTAGCGCGCACTGCGCCCGGCCCGCCACAGGAGTCGCTGGAGCGCAATGAGACAAGGATATCCCTACTGGCCAAACCCTCCCTAACCCGGACGACGCTAGCCCAATTGTGCGTCGCCCCACGGACCTCCCGGTCGCGGCCGGCTGCGACAGAGCCTGGGCGCGAACCCAGAGACTCTGGTGGCGCAGCTAGCACTGTGATGCAGTGCCCTAGACCACTGCGCCACCCGGGAGGCCCCCCATTGTTGATTGTTTTTACATAATTTCCTGTGTTCTGTATTCTGTCTGTCATGTCTGGTTGGAGATAGACACTTCTTACTACAGGGCATACCACCCCACAGATGGTAGCACAGCTCTACGTTGGCTGAGATGAGAGCAGTCATGTTTGTGTGTGTATCAATGTGTACATGTGGACGTACTGTATGTAATATATTTGGATGTGTGTATCTGAATCCGTGTGTGTTTGTGTGTGTATGACTCCTGTCTCTGTCATTGTGACACCGGAGCTTTGATAACACACACACATCTTCTCTCTAACCTCCCCCTTTCGCCCCATGTCCCCCTCGCCACCCCCTCTGCCCTCTCCCGCTCTCCCTCTTCTCAACACATCCTCTTCATACAATATGTCATCCCACACGCCCATCCAAGCTGCTGGAGGCGTTATCCAATTTGTCTGCTGCTTCAGAGGGTCGGGCTCATGCCCACCGCTTTGAGGCCTCCCTCTCCTCCTCTTGTGCTGCCCCGTGCCCATCCCACCCGTCTTACCCTGTCACATGGCTCTGAGCAGGGCCAGTCTGTGCCAGCGGGCTGCCATGGCACCTGATTGCAGTGCCCTGCTGCCACCCAGCCCTGCCCAATCTACATCTCTGTGCCACCCGCCGCCAGCTGGCCCATGTCACTGATGGATAGGCAACCGTGATCCACACACACATTCACAGCCGGAGCGGACGGTTTAAACGTGACACATGGAGGAAGTGTGCATATTTGGTACAGCAGAAAGAGCAATAGGATATCTATGTATGTGTGTGTATGTCTTGGAAGACAACCAAAGCGTCAGGTCAGACCAAGCGGCAGATGGTAACTGACATAGACCCATCCACATTGGTATAACAGAACACCACTCTGCCCAGTCTTCTTACCTGATCAGACAAACACCCTCAGAATCTCACTTTTCTATTGTCTGCACATCCATCATCTCACTGCTGAAGCCTACAGTATCTACTGAGGAACAGAATTAGAATGTAGAAGCTCCACAAACAAAAACAGAAAGAGATGCTGTCCTCCCCTGTTATTGGTAAAGGTGAGAGTTTAGAATTTCTTTGGGGTATGATCTTGGACCCTCTGTAACTTTCTCACTCATCATTATTCACGATTCATTCAGGATTATCCGTATGGTAGCATCCACATGAATATATTCTATTCTTATTTACAATAAAAGAAACACAATGCATTATTTACTATTCATTTCTATTGGGGGAAAAATATATCTGAAACACAACCAAAACCAACTGGGAAAGCATCCAACAAGTTTGTCACAAGCTTGATGTAGTCATTGTGTGCTAGGAATATGGGACCAAATACTTTACTATTTTATTTATAAGAATTTGTAGGGGTAATAATTTTGACCGCTACCTATTTGAGAAAAAATATATATTATTTGTTAAACAAATTCTCTTTCTCTGAGAAATTGTATTGGTATAAAATAATGCAATTCCCAAAATGTTGTGAGCGTACAATGTAGCTCAGAATTTGAATTATTTATTTTTTATGTTCATAATTGCTCATCTTTATCAATGGTGTCACTCATTTCACGCACTGGTCCCTAATGGCATTTTTGGCTTGACCCCTGTCTTGTTCATGAGCCATGCTCCTTAGACAGAGTTTAATTTAGGATCCTAGTCAGGGGGTGCATGTGTAACCCAAGAGGTTGGGGTATTTTGGGCCGAGGAAGGCGAATGGAATTACTGCACCGCAATCAAGACGATGCAATCGCCACATGAAATTGCTCCAGTTATAGTTCAGCTTACTGTTTCAGTTAGACAACTTTTGATATTTTTCCTTTTCTATCCAGCCAATTCAAACATTTGTAAAATACAGCGATACAGTTTAAATTTGAATATGTATGACAGTGAATCTTGTTCATGAAACCATCTCCCACACTTTTGTCACTCCAAATCTCCACCTCTCCTCTCTCTGTGCCTAATGCCTTGTCTGGAATGTTGCCCTTACGTCACCGTTCCGATGGTGTTGAGTCTAGCATGTGTGCGTGTGATTTCTGGTTATGTTTGTGGAGCTTCTATCTTCCCCTGTTATTGGTAATGGTGAGAGGTTAGCATGTCTTGGGGGTATGATATTTGACTCTCTGTAACTTTCTCAGGATTATCCGTAATCATGGTAACAGCCACATTCATGTCTTATTTACAATAAAAGTAATAGGAATATGGAAGCAAATGCTAAACCTTATGAGTACTTTATTTATAAGAATCTTCAGGGGTGTCAATAATTTTGACCCTTACCTTTTTGAGAGAGAAAAATATTACTAAACAAAAATCTCGAGACAAAATCTCTTTCTCTGAGCAATTGTATTAGTATAAAATAATATAACCAAATTTTTTGAAGCATACAATATACAGTTGAAGTCGGAAGTTTACATACACCTTAGCCAAATACATTTAAACTCAGTTTTTCACAATTACTGACATTTAATCCTAGTAAAAATTCCCTGTCTTAGGTCAGTTAGGATCACCACTTTATTTTAAGAATGTGAAATGTCAGAATAATAGTAGAGAGAATGATTTATTTCAACTTTTATTTCTTTCATCACATTCCCAGTGGGTCAGAAGTTTACATACACTCAATTAGTATTTGGTAGCATTGCCTTTCATTTTTTTAACTTGGGTCAAATGTTTCAGGTAGCCTTCCATAAGCTTCCCACAATAAGTTGGGTGAATTTTGGCCCATTCCTCCTGACAGAGCTGGTGTAACTGAGTCAGGTGTGTAGGCCTCCTTGCTCGCACGCGCTTTTTCAGTTCTGCCCACAAATTTTCTATAGGATTGAGGACAGGACTTTGTGATGGCCACTCCAATACCTTGACATTGTTGTCCTTAAGCCATTTTGCCACAACTTTGGAAGTATGCTTGGGGTCATTGTCCATTTGGAAGACCCATTTGCGACCAAGCTTTAACTTCCTGACTAATGTCTGAGATGTTGCTTCAATATATCCACATAACTTTCCCTCATCATGATGCCATCTATTTTGTGAAGTGCACCAGTCCCTCCTGCAGCAAAGCACCCCCACAACATGATGCTGCCACCCCTGTGCTTCACGGTTGGGATGGTGTTCTTCGGCTTGCAAGCCCCCCCCCCTTTTCCTCCAAACATAACGATGGTCATTATGGCCAAACATCTTCTTCCTTGCTGAGCGGTCTTTCAGGTTATGTCGATATAGGACTCGTTTTACTGTGGATATAGATACTTTTGTACCTGTTTCCTCCAGCATCTTCACAAGGTCCTTTGCTGTTGTTCTGGGATTGATTTGTACTTTTCGCACAAAAGTATGTTCATCTCAGAATGCGTCTCCTTCCTGAGCGGTATGATGGCTGTATTGTCCATTGGTGTTTATACTTGTGTACTATTGTTTGTACAGATGAATGTGGTACCTTCAGGCATTTAGAAATTGCTCCCAAGGATGAACCAGACTTGTGGAGGTCTACAATTTTTTTCTGAGGTCTTTGCTGATTTCTTTTGATTTTCCCATGATGTCAAGCAAAGCGGCACTGAGTTTGAAGCTAGGCCTTGAAATACATCCACAGGTACACCTCCAATTGACTCAAATTATGTCAATTAGCCTATCAGAAGCTTCTAAAGCCATGACATAATTTTCTGGAATTTTCAAGCTGTTTAAAGGCACAGTCAACTTAGTGTATGTGAACTTCTGACCCACTGGAATTGTGATACAGTGAATTATAAGTGAAATAATCTGTCTGTAAACAATTGTTGGAATAATGACTTGTGTCATGCACAAAGTTGATGTCCTAACCGACTTGCAATAACTATAGTTTGTTAACAAGAAATTTGTGGAGTGGTTGAAAAATGAGTTTTAATGACTCCAACCTAAGTGTATGTAAACTTCCGACTTCAACTGTAGATCAATATTTATTTTTGTACAGTCATTATTGCTCATCTTTATCAAGGGTGTCAATAATTTCAACCCCACTATACTTCATGATAAACTGGACCGAATGTGGGAAAAACACACTGGCTTCATTCTTAGCTCATGTTCATTTGGCACCAAACTGATAAAAAAACAGAAACAAGGAGACTACCTGTAATTGTCTAATAAAATATGCAAATGTTAGTTTTCTGTTGCAAACACTTTCTGTTGTGTGCACCTAATGAACATGACCCAGGAAATGTTGCAATGTGACTCCTACCGCACAGCTTTGCATTGCTTCTAACGTGATTATAACCAATGACAGTGCAGGACTAGTGACCTGTCCAGGGTGTGTACATCAAGCTGCCTCACACAACAGAAACAGAAGATATGCTCCTGCCCCATGGGCCATTATAGCTCAGACAAGGTTTACTTACTGTGCAAGGACAATAGATTTTCTACAAATCCCATAGCAAATCCCATACATGCAGACAGCATACAGTGACATCAAAGTCATCAAAATTGCTCACTAAACACATACACACACACACACACACACACACACACACACACACACACACACACACACACACACACACACACACACACACACACACACACACACACACACACACACACACACACACACACACTGATGCCCTCTGGACTGTACCGCTCAGACTAGCAAATGTCCTGTTCCACCCAGAGACCTCAGTGAGCAGAAGGACATAGACAGAAATCACATCCGTTAAGCAACTGCCCCAGAAATGAGAATGGAACAGAAGAAAATGCCATTTCATCATCGGCCCGCTGCCACAGGAGATCTTCTCCCTGCGCCTCATCTTGAATAATTGCTGTGGTGACAATATCCCCAGCCCTGCAGCAGACACACACACCATCAGCTCACATCATTCCCAAAACACTGGGGGGTTGGCTGCCACACGCTTCTCTATATCTCCCATCTCAGCCCATTATTTCAGTAATGCCCATTCTCTTGGCTAGGAGTGGCTTCTTTAGGAGTCTTATGGTGCAGAAGCAATAGCATTCAATTGGTGGTGTCCTGATATAGCCCTTAATAACATCCTGTCCTCTTTCCTTGTCCCCTTTCCTTGTCTCTTAAAGCTGTTTCAAGCCCTTTTAGATTGGTGATCATGAAGTTAGTAAAGACTAGGAGGATAATTGAAGACTTTTGGCTAGGCCATTAGCAAACATCTTTAAATGGAGGCTATCTAAGAATGAATGTAGAAGCTTAGAGCAATTCTTCACAATGAATTAATCCTTTCATCAAATGAATGAGGGTTTTAATGATTTGTTGCCAGTGGTTTAGCCGAGGATACAAGTGGGAAAAACATGGTCCGTTGAGTGATAGCATAGCCTAACAGTGCCATCCTCCTTCAAGCAACTTTCTCCAGGAAATAAAGGGACTTTTCACTTAGTGAGGGAATTTGCACTCACATTTCTTGTCATAGAATTGTTTTAGAACAGGGCGTTCCTCTCCTCTCTCCCCCCTCTCTGGTTCAGCATGACAAGCCCTCGCTAGGCAGTTGCAGTTAATGGCAGCGGAATATGTGCAACAACATCACTGATTACCGAGCACAGGCGGACTGCGCAAAGGCCATCTGTCCCGGACTAGGAGAGAGCCATCAGTGATCAGCTGTTACATCCGACAGCTGAAGGACAGAGGGCCAATCGACACACTGGAGACCTCTGGGCCTCATTAACGTAAATAATATGTTAATATAACCAACTCAAAACATCTGAGACCTGGAGGACCTTTACTCACTGAAGCCCCTCAAATACCGTCTCTGAATACACTGTAACAAACCCACAACACATGTCAGAGAAGGGTGGGCAGATGTGTGTGTGTGTGTGTCTGTGTGTGTTGCCCACATGCGTGGGTGTGTGTGTGATTGCCCCGCTGTGATTGGTTGTCTAATGAACCCACTGCAGGTGTGCCATGGCCTTCTGGTGATTGGGCACTTTCTCCAGTCCTACTCAATAATCCATGGATTGGGGATGCGGAGAGTTACTGGATGTGTCACACAGAGCAATGTACACACTCAATAACCAAGCATATGCTTCATACACAAGCTTACCTAGTAAACGTAAATGAAGATTCTCATGCAAGTAATAAGAAAAACATAATCAACATATCTTTTCTAATGCTTTTAATCCTACCATTTTGGACCATTCCATTGAAACACAATTTCCGATAGGTAATCATTTCCTCTTTAGGTTCATTATGTACTGTATGTTAATACAGTCAGCATCAGGAGAGTTATAATGCAGTCAGCATCAGGAGAGTTATAATGCAGTCAGCATCAGGAGAGTTATAATGCGGTCAGCATCAGGAGAGTTATAATGCGGTCAGCATCAGGAGAGTTATAATGCGGTCAGCATCAGGAGAGTTATAATGCAGTCAGCATCAGGAGAGTTATAATGCAGTCAGCATCAGGAGAGTTATAATGCGGTCAGCATCAGGAGAGTTATAATGCAGTCAGCATCAGGAGAGTTATAATGCAGTCAGCATCAGGAGAGTTATAATGCGGTCAGCATCAGGAGAGTTATAATGCGGTCAGCATCAGGAGAGTTATAATGCGGTCAGCATCAGGAGAGTTATAATGCAGTCAGCATCAGGAGAGTTATAATGCAGTCAGCATCAGGAGAGTTATAATGCAGTCAGCATCAGGAGAGTTATAATGCAGTCAGCATCAGGAGAGTTATAATGCAGTCAGCATCAGGAGAGTTATAATGCAGTCAGCATCAGGAGAGTTATAATGCGGTCAGCATCAGGAGAGTTATAATGCGGTCAGCATCAGGAGAGTTATAATGCAGTCAGCATCAGGAGAGTTATAATGCAGTCAGCATCAGGAGAGTTATAATGCAGTCAGCATCAGGAGAGTTATAATGCAGTCAGCATCAGGAGAGTTATAATGCAGTCAGCATCAGGAGAGTTATAATGCGGTCAGCATCAGGAGAGTTATAATGCGGTCAGCATCAGGAGAGTTATAATGCGGTCAGCATCAGGAGAGTTATAATGCAGTCAGCATCAGGAGAGTTATAATGCAGTCAGCATCAGGAGAGTTATAATGCAGTCAGCATCAGGAGAGTTATAATGCAGTCAGCATCAGGAGAGTTATAATGCAGTCAGCATCAGGAGAGTTATAATGCAGTCAGCATCAGGAGAGTTATAATGCAGTCAGCATCAGGAGAGTTATAATGCGGTCAGCATCAGGAGAGTTATAATGCGGTCAGCATCAGGAGAGTTATAATGCGGTCAGCATCAGGAGAGTTATAATGCGGTCAGCATCAGGAGAGTTATAATGCAGTCAGCATCAGGAGAGTTATAATGCAGTCAGCATCAGGAGAGTTATAATGCGGTCAGCATCAGGAGAGTTATAATGCCGTCAGCATCAGGAGAGTTATAATGCGGTCAGCATCAGGAGAGTTATAATGCGGTCAGCATCAGGAGAGTTATAATACAGTCAGCATCAGGAGAGTTATAATGCAGTCAGCATCAGGAGAGTTATAATGCGGTCAGCATCAGGAGAGTTATAATGCAGTCAGCATCAGGAGAGTTATAATGCGGTCAGCATCAGGAGAGTTATAATGCGGTCAGCATCAGGAGAGTTATAATGCAGTCAGCATCAGGAGAGTTATAATGCAGTCAGCATCAGGAGAGTTATAATGCAGTCAGCATCAGGAGAGTTATAATGCGGTCAGCATCAGGAGAGTTATAATGCGGTCAGCATCAGGAGAGTTATAATGCGGTCAGCATCAGGAGAGTTATAATGCGGTCAGCATCAGGAGAGTTATAATGCAGTCAGCATCAGGAGAGTTATAATGCAGTCAGCATCAGGAGAGTTATAATGCAGTCAGCATCAGGAGAGTTATAATGCAGTCAGCATCAGGAGAGTTATAATGCAGTCAGCATCAGGAGAGTTATAATGCAGTCAGCATCAGGAGAGTTATAATACAGTCAGCATCAGGAGAGTTATAATGCGGTCAGCATCAGGAGAGTTATAATGCGGTCAGCATCAGGAGAGTTATAATGCGGTCAGCATCAGGAGAGTTATAATGCGGTCAGCATCAGGAGAGTTATAATGCAGTCAGCATCAGGAGAGTTATAATGCAGTCAGCATCAGGAGAGTTATAATGCGGTCAGCATCAGGAGAGTTATAATGCGGTCAGCATCAGGAGAGTTATAATGCGGTCAGCATCAGGAGAGTTATAATGCGGTCAGCATCAGGAGAGTTATAATACAGTCAGCATCAGGAGAGTTATAATGCAGTCAGCATCAGGAGAGTTATAATGCGGTCAGCATCAGGAGAGTTATAATGCAGTCAGCATCAGGAGAGTTATAATGCGGTCAGCATCAGGAGAGTTATAATGCGGTCAGCATCAGGAGAGTTATAATGCAGTCAGCATCAGGAGAGTTATAATGCAGTCAGCATCAGGAGAGTTATAATGCAGTCAGCATCAGGAGAGTTATAATGCGGTCAGCATCAGGAGAGTTATAATGCAGTCAGCATCAGGAGAGTTATAATGCAGTCAGCATCAGGAGAGTTATAATGCAGTCAGCATCAGGAGAGTTATAATGCAGTCAGCATCAGGAGAGTTATAATGCAGTCAGCATCAGGAGAGTTATAATGCAGTCAGCATCAGGAGAGTTATAATGCAGTCAGCATCAGGAGAGTTATAATGCAGTCAGCATCAGGAGAGTTATAATGCAGTCGCTATCAGACATTTACAGTTCTTGCATTTTCAATAGAGCTGTTGAGGGCTATTTTTTGTGAGCCTCCATCTGGTTTATACCAGTTTAAAGTAAATGGCTATAAAACGCGCCATAAAATCTTGAAACCTAAAGAGGACAATATAAATGTCCTTTGCACAAGTCATTAAATTCATCAGCAACTATTTAGCCAAAAACATCCCAACTTCATCAATACCGGAAGTAATTTGAGTCTGTGCTTTTTGAACAGAAGGAGCTTCTTCAATATACAGTAGGTAGTACAATAAAATATACAAATGTCAGCTACATCATTGCTTTCATTCAGCGCCGGAAACTTTGGAGCCAATCAAGCACAAAGAATGCCAGCAGACAACAGCTCCCCTAGAGTAGTGGAATTGAACATCCTCTTACATATTGACAGTGCTGGACTATTAATAATAAATAAATAAATATATATAGTGCTTTATCATACTCTCAAAGTTCAGATGGGAGTCATGGCCAAACCTGTGCCTGGTATCAACTGTGGCATTCTGCACCTAACTCTGATAAGACTGTGATAAAGCCACGCTCGTTCCTAAGGCCATAGGGCAGTTTAGTTAAATGCCAGATGGGCTGGCCAAATTTTTGTCCAGTGGGCCGGTCTAAATTGGGGGTTTTGCAAGAAAGTATTATTATTTGGCTAATAATGGTGGCATCTAGAAAAAAAATGGGCCGGTGTTGGGGCCTCAAGCCGATTTCTGGTCCCAGTTCATCCCGGCCTCATTCCGTCTGCTGCAGTCAATACCTATGTGGAAAGTGCTGTGGGTACTACAGTGCTGAACTGACGAGCACCTGTTTTCACAGTGCCAGTTAAACATTAAAGGTCAACTAATGATGAGGTCATAAAAATGTGTCAAAATAACATGTTTCCTGATTTTGCATACATGTCTATAATTTACCAGTGTAAAAGACATGGATACGGATTTGAACTGTACAGTTACAAAAGCGTAGCATATTATGTAACTGTATTAAGTACTGTACGAGTAAAATCATTAAACACCATTTAAAGTACATTAGAGAACCTGAATTTACGATTGTAACAATGTTTTAAAAATACATTCCAGACATCACTGTTGCCCGTTAATGTGTGTCTAAATCAAATCAAATCAAATCAAATTTTATTAGTCACATACACATGGTTAGCAGATGTTAATGCGAGTGTAGCGAAATGCTTGTGCTTCTAGTTCCGACAATGCAGTAATAACCAACAGTAATCTAACCTAACAATTCCACACTACTACCTTACACACACACACAAGTGTAAGGGATAAAGAATATGTACATAAAGATATATGGATGAGTGGTGGTACAGAACGGCATGGCAGATGCAGTAGATGGTATAGAGTACGGTATATACATATGAGATGAGTACTGTAGGGTATGTAAACATAAAGTGGCATAGTTTAAAGTGGCTAGTGGTACATGTATTGCATAAAGATGGCAAGATGCAGTAGATGATATAGAGTACAGTATATATACATATGAGATGGGTAATGTAGGGTATGTAAACATTGTATTAAGTGGCATTGCTTAAAGTGGCTAGTGGTACATTTTTACATAATTTCCATCAATTCCCATTTTTAAAGTGGCTGGAGTTGAGTCAGTATGTTGGCAGCGGCCGCTAAATGTTAGTGGTGGCTGTTTAACAGTCTGATGGCCTTGAGATAGAAGCTGTTTTTCAGTCTCTCGGTCCCTGCTTTGATGCACCTGTACTGACCTCGCCTTCTGGATGATAGCGGGGTGAACAGGCAGTGGCTTGGGTGGTTGTTGTCCTTGATGATCTTTATGGCCTTCCTGTGACATCGGGTGGTGTAGGTGTCCTGGAGGGCAGGTAGTTTGCCCCTGGTGATGCGTTCTGCAGACCTCACTACCCTCTGGAGAGCCTTACGGTTGTGGGCGGAGCAGTTGCCGTACCAGGCGGTGATACAGCCCGACAGGATGCTCTCGATTGTGCATCTGTAGAAGTTTGTGAGTGCTTTTGGTGACAAGCCGAATTTCTTCAGCCTCCTGAGGTTGAAGAGGCGCTGCTGCGCCTTCTTCACAACACTGTCTGTGTGGGTGGACCAGTTCAGTTTGTCCGTGATGTGTACACCGAGGAACTTAAAACTTTCCACCTTCTCCACTACTGACCCGTCGATGTGGATAGGGGGGTGCTCCCTCTGCTGTTTCCTGAAGTCCACAATCATCTCCTTTGTTTTGTTGACGTTGAGTATGAGGTTATTTTCCTGACACCACACTCCGAGGGCCCTCACCTCCTCCCTGTAGGCCGTCTCGTCGTTGTTGGTGATCAAGCCTACCACTGTAGTGTCGTCCGCAAACTTGATGATTGAGTTGGAGGCGTGCATGGCCACGCAGTCGTGGGTGAACAGGGAGTACAGGAGAGGGCTCAGAACGCACCCTTGTGGGGCCCCAGTGTTGAGGATCAGCGGGGTGGAGATGTTGTTACCTACCCTCACCACCTGGGGGCGGCCCGTCAGGAAGTCCAGGACCCAGTTGCACAGGGCGGGGTCGAGACCCAGGGTCTCGAGCTTGATGACGAGTTTGGAGGGTACTATGGTGTTAAATGCTGAGCTGTAATCGATGAACAGCATTCTCACATGGGTATTCCTCTTGTCCAGATGGGTTAGGGCAGTGTGCAGTGTGGTTGCGATTGCGTCGTCTGTGGACCTATTGGGTCGGTAAGCAAATTGGAGTGGGTCTAGGGTGTCCGGTAGGGTGGAGGTGATATGGTCCTTGACTAGTCTCTCAAAGCACTTCATGATGACGGAAGTGAGTGCTACGGGGCGGTAGTCGTTTAGCTCAGTTACCTTAGCTTTCTTGGGAACAGGAACAATGGTGGCCCTCTTGAAGCATGTGGGAACAGCAGACTGGGATAAGGATTGATTGAATATGTCCGTAAACACACCAGCCAGCTGGTCTGCGCATGCTCTGAGGACGCGGCTGGGAATGCCGTCTGGGCCTGCAGCCTTGCGAGGGTTAACACGTTTAAATGTTTTACTCACCTCGGCTGCAGTGAAGGAGAGCCCGCAGGTTTTGGTAGGGGGCCGTGTCAGTGGCACTGTATTGTCCTCAAAGCGGGCAAAAAAGTTGTTTAGCCTGTCTGGGAGCAAGACATCCTGGTCCTCGACGGGGCTGGTTTTCTTTTTGTAATCCGTGATTGACTGTAGACCCTGCCACATACCTCTTGTGTCTGAGCTGTTGAATTTCGACTCGATTTTGTCTCTGTACTGAGACTTGGCCTGTTTGATTGCCTTGCGGAGAGAATAGCTACACTGTTTGTATTCGGTCATGCTTCCGGTCACCTTGCCCTGGTTAAAAGCAGTGGTTCGCGCTTTCAGTTTCACGCGAATGCTGCCGTCAATCCACGGTTTCTGGTTTGGGAATGTTTTTATCGTTGCTGTGGGTACGACATCGTCAATGCACTTCCTAATGAACTCGCTCACCGAATCAGCATATTCGTCAATATTGTTGTTGGACGCGATGCGGAACATATTCCAATCTGCGTGATCGAAGCAGTCTTGAAGCGTGGATTCAGATTGGTCGGACCAGCGTTGAACAGACCTGAGCGCGGGAGCTTGTTGTTTGAGTTTTTGTTTGTAGGCTGGAATCAACAAAATGGAGTCGTGGTCAGCTTTTCCGAAAGGGGGGCGGGGGAGGGCCTTATAAGCGTCGCGGAAATTAGTGTAACAATGGTCTAGTGTTTTTCCAGCCCTGGTAGCACAATCGATATGCTGATAGAATTTAGGGAGTTTTGTTTTTAGATTAGCCTTGTTAAAATCCCCAGCTACGATGAATGCAGCCTCAGGGTGTGTGGTTTCCAGTTTACAAAGAGTCAGATAAAGTTCGTTCAGGGCCATCGATGTGTCTGCTTGGGGGGGAATGTATACGGCTGTGATTATGATTGACGAGAATTCCCTTGGTAGATAATGCGGTCGACATTTGATTGTGAGGAGTTCTAGATCAGGTGAACAGAACGACTTGAGTTCTTGTGTGTTGTTATGATGATCACACCACTTCTCGTTAATCATAAGGCATACCCCCCCGCCCCTCTTCTTACCGGAAAGATGTTTGTTTCTGTCGGCGCGATGCATGGAGAAACCAGCTGGCTGCACCGACTCCGTTAGCGTCCCTTGAGTTAGCCATGTTTCCGTGAAGCAGAGCACGTTGCAATCCCTGATGTCTCTCTGGAATGCTACCCGTGCTCGGATTTCATCAACCTTATTGTCAAGAGACTGGACATTGGCGAGTAGTATGCTAGGGAGTGGAGCGCGATGTGCCCGTCTCCGAAGCCTGACCACGAGACCGCCACGTTTTCCCCTTTTTCGGCGTCGCACAGGGTCGCCGGCTGGGATCAGATCCATTGTATTGTGTGGAAGGCAAGACACTGGATCCGTTTCGGGAAAGTCATATTCCTGGTAGGAACGATGATGAGTTGACGTTAATCGTATATTCAGTAGTTCCTCCCGACTGTATGTAATGAAACCTAAGATTACCCGGGGTACCAATGTAAGAAATAACACGTAAAAAAACAAAATACTGCATATTTTCCAAGGAACGCGAAGCGAGGCAGCCATCTCTTTCCGGCGCCGGAAGTAATAGATAGTAATAGTAATAGTAATAGTCTCTAACTCATTCGATGCAAACACAGTCCCCTCAATAGGAAATACTGCTGACATTTAAAACAGCCCTGACAAAAGACATTTCAAAAATTGCATTTGCAATTGAAGAGGATTCCAGAGCGGTGGAGAAAAACTATCTGACGTTTTGAAAGAGGCAGGATTTAAAAGCCTCATTCCAAATGACTTTTTCGATGGGGATGCATCCTTGTCTGGAATGTGTTAAAATATATTTCAAGATAACGATGAGCGCCAGCGTATAAAAATATGTACTTACTATTTATTCCATTGAGTATATACAGTTTATTATAAACCGGGTAGTTCAAGCCCTGAATACTGATTGGCTGAAATCCGTGGTATATCAGACAGTATACCATGAGTACATTTATTTTTACTGTTTTAATTATGTTGATAACCAGTTTATAATAGCAATAACGCTCCTCTGGGGTTTGTGGTATATGGCCAGCTAACGTCTGTATCCAGGCACTCCACCTTGCATCGTCCTTAAGAATAGCTCTTAGCCGTAGTATATTGGCCATATACCACACCCCCTCGTGTCTTATTGCTTAATTATACACCTATAGAGGGATGGCAGATGCTGTTACTTATAAATGTGTACACAGGTGCACAAAAGAACAAGATAGACATCTCTCCACTCTTCTCCTCAATGTTTATGCTGTAGACTCTCCCCTGGATGTGTTGCTTTTCACAGAATGAAGCCCTACTGTGAATAGTGGTGCTCTGTACTCGCATAGAAATCACACTTACTCAGAGAGCAACAATCTCAGTGAAACAGCATGTTACCCAACGCTACTGGACACCAATATTGGTGTGTGCGTGTGTGTACATGTGTGTGTGTGTGTGTGTGCGTGTGTGTGTGCATGCGTATGTGTGAGTGCGTGTGTGCATGCGTATGTGTGCGTGTGTGCATGCGTATGTGTGCGTGTGTGCATGCGTATGTGTGCTTTAGAGTATGAAAGGTAAGAAGACGTCAAACAAGCTGCACAGTCAGTCAAGCAACAACCAATTAAAACCTCTTTCAACCAATCACCCTTCTCCCTCTGATGTATCTGTCAGGTTAATTACAGTATAGCAGCTAATGCTAAAACCGTTAGCAATTACAATTACTTTTTTCACTACATTTCCTATAGCCTGTTGCTGCCTACGCTTCATGTTTCACTAAGCACAGCGGGGCCAGCTATCATTAGAATCATGTTAAATAACCAATGAACAATGAAAAGAAAGCCTTTTCGTGAGCAGAATAGCAGCTCTATAGTATTAGCATTAGCATCCACCATTGATCCTCTACAGAGACACCCACTCCTCTACACTAAATGATTTAATAGACCTGATTCTGCTTTGATCACCTTCTAGAAAGATTAAAATGTCTTTGCACTGTTTCTTTATTTATCGTCAAGATATGCTCTACTCCGTTGCTCAAGATGACTAATTGCCGTGGCAACATGTACAAGTATTTAATGAGTTCCGATTCACATTAAGAAATAGTTGGCAAGATATTTTTTCAAAGCAGGCTGGCTATGAATCACAAGGAAGTCCATCGTCACAGCCTATCAGAGTAAAGGCTCGAACAACTGAGATGGTGTCACACGGTCAAGTGAATATTTATTCAGTCCGCATTTATTCAGGGGGTTTCGTCAAAAATGCCATGCTTGAAAACGCTTGAAAAGCTACAATCAAGGCAGACATACAAGCACACAGAACAATGCAATCCTGTGTGCTCTGTCACCGATGTTCTGAGAAACGTTTCTGACCAAAAATTTGACAAGAAGCTTAGGTACAATCGTGTGTGCGAGAGTTCAATATATTTTCGTTTTATTGTACCCCAGAGAACCTCCAGCAGGTTATTCAGAGAGCAGGCGAGGCAGAGTATAGTGAACCAGGGCAAGGTGCCCGTGAATGCTCTTCCAGCTACTAAGCAGCCAGGCAGCCGACCCAAATTAGTCCAATGACGTCTTGAGGGAGGCAACCCCCCCTGGGTGTGTGAGTGTGTGTGTGTGCGTGTGCGCGCATGTGCATGTGTCTGCGTCCGTGCACATGTTTGTGCATATCTACATACAGATCTTAACACATATTAGGTTGGGTAGGCGCCCCCCCTTGGGTTGTGCCGTGGCGGAGATCTTTGTGGGCTATACTCGGCCTTGTCTCAGGATGGTAAGTTGGTGGTTGAAGTTATCCCTCTAGTGGTGTGTGGTCTGTGCTTTGGCAAAGTGGGTGGGGTTATATCCTGCCTGTTTGGCCCTGTCTGGGGGTATCATCGGATGGGGCCACAGTGTCTCCTGACCCCTCCTGTCTCAGCCTCCAGTATTTATGTTGCAGTAGTTTATGTGTCGGGGGGCTAGGATCAGTCTGTTATATCTGGAGTATTTCTCCTGTCTTATCCGGTGTCCTGTGTGAATTTAAGTATGCTCTCTCTAATTCTCTCTTTCTCTCTTTCTTTCTTTCTCTCTCTCGGAGGACCTGCGCCCTAGGACCATGCCTCAGGACTACCTGGCATGATGACTCCTTGCTGTCCCCAGTCCACCTGGCCGTGCTGCTGCTCCAGTTTCAACTGTTCTGCCTGCGGCTTTGGAACCCTGACCACCGGACGTGCTACCTGTCCCAGACCTACTGTTTTCAACTCTCTAGAGACAGCAGGAGCGGTAGAGATACTCTCAATGATCGGCTATGAAAAGCCAACTGACATTTACTCCTGAGGTGCTGACTTGTTGCACCCTCGACAACTACTGTGATTATTATTATTTGACCATGCTGGTCATTTATGAACATTTGAACATCTTGGCCATGTTCTGTTATAATCTCCACCCGGCACAGCCAGAAGAGGACTGGCCACCCCTCATAGCCTGGTTCCTCTCTAGGTTTCTTCCTAGGTTTTGGCCTTTCTAGGGAGCTTTTCCTAGCCACCGTGCACCGTGCTTCTACACCTGCATTGCTTGCTGTTTGGGGTTTTAGGCTGGGTTTCTGTACAGCACTTTGATATATCAGCTGATGTAAGAAGGGCTATGTAAATACATTTGATTTGATTAGGTCCTTATGATTCCAGGTTCATTATATGTATCACTACACTCACCGTTGTTCGATATAGAATATCCACATTTGTATGATACTGTATGTGTATGGAATTGGAGGACCCGTGCAAAGGTGGCAGTGTGCAGTAGTGAATCCCCAGGCGCTAGCCGGCTAGCAGGGTCGTCACAGTGAACCAACAGTCTTCCCCACACA
Source organism: Salvelinus alpinus (assembly GCF_045679555.1). Taxonomy (NCBI): domain Eukaryota; kingdom Metazoa; phylum Chordata; class Actinopteri; order Salmoniformes; family Salmonidae; genus Salvelinus; species Salvelinus alpinus. The sequence continues at coordinate 12,607,135 of NC_092113.1, forward strand.
CTTCCTTCCCCTCTGCGATAACTAGTGATGAATTAAACCCCCTTTTTACACAACTCACCAACCAATGTTCATAACTCAGGCTAGGAAGAGAGGATTATAGGAAGAGGGGAGGAGAACAAGAGAGGGCAATGGAAGAGTTAAGACACAGTCCACGTACACAATACTATCGCCCCTTCAACAGTAATACTCAATCAAATTAACTAAAACCATTTAATTGTACTGCACATGGAGACGTTTTTAACTGCTATACAAGATTATAACAGAAATTCCGAAAGGTATTGTTTAATTGTGAGTAAAATCCCCAGTAATCATATTTCTGTTTAATAAATGAGCATGCTTGTGGTCTCTCAGCTGAGCAGTGAAGAGACATTCCCATTCAAGTCAATTGGAGTCCATTTCTATGGTGAGGCCTCTATGAGGGAGGGTGACATCACCATTTAAACACGCCCGGCGGAATGCTTGTTGTCACTTTCAGAGGCACCTTTCTCACACACACACACACACACACACACACACACACACACACACACACACACACACACACACACACACACACACACACACACACACACACACACACACACACACACACACACACACACACACACACACACACACACACACGCATATATTCCTCTCCCTCCCACACACACATATCCACCTCACACACACACACACACACACACACACACACACACACACACACACACACACACACACACACACACACACACACACACACACACACACACACACACGCACACGCACACACGCACACACGCACACACGCACACACACACACACGAGCTGACAGAAATAACTGAATAACAAAGTGACAGCAGAGTCCATTCAAAACAATGCTGACACACGACCAAAGCATTCCAGGCAGGCACAGCGGAGTCTGTGTCAACGGTGTGTGCCTCGCCACTGCCAGAATGTACACACACACACACACACACACGGTGAGTGATACAGAACATGTAGAGTCAATAAACTTTGAACAAAACTTCAGGCAATGAAAAATAAAGACTTGTTCCATTGAATAGACAAAATAGTAATGCAGGACAATGAAGACAAATTTTTCACCATGTAACAGAATTTGTCTTTCAGTTCACTAAGATTTTGGGAACTGGCTGTGACTGAGAGTGGAAAGTCTGACCTACAGAACACTGCCAATAGCATGATGGAACATATTCCTTCAGGGAGAGTTCATTGCTACTGTAGCTTCCAGGCAAGGAAACAGCAGGAGCGTGTGCGTGTGCGTGCGCGTGTGTGTTCGAGGGGTGGATGGGACATAGCAACGCATCCACATGCTCTCAACCCAGCCACACCGTAAACAAAGCCAAGATAGGGCAAACACACACACACATTCTGCAGCATGGGCAGCCATTCAAACAGTACTTGGAAACAGTAACCCTCAGCAACCCTCACAACCCCCCCCCCCCCCCCCCCCTCACACCAGAGTGAGAGATCCATTGCCCAGCTTGGGGAATGTATTGAACCAGCTAGTGCCAGCAGAGAAAGTAGAGAGTATGAGTATGGAAGGGAGGGTACTCACTTGCCACTCTCCCCCCACCCTTCTCTCCACCACTACCCCTCCAAAGTGCACCACTCCTGCTCTCCAGGGTTCAAATGGAGGGGTTAATTATTTAACAGTGAGGGAGATGTGAGTGGACATCAAACAGTGGATTGACCCCCGCTCCTCTCTCTGGTCCATCCCATTTGTAGCCAACTGTCACCCCTTCCTTCTCCCCCCCAAACACCAACATTACACACACATACTATAAATCCTCAAAGGCACAGACACTCTCTCTTAAACTGTGAGTCAAGGCTTTTTCACCCATATAAGGACACACACACACAAACACACACACGTGAAGCAGCGTACACATGAGACAATTACACGCACACTCATTCTCTTCCCTCTCTCACACACTCTCTCTCAGTCCGTCTCTGTTACCATGGTGGTGGTGGTGGCGGATGTGTTGTTGGTGGTGGTTCTCTATTGGGGGGTCACGCTCCCGGTCGGCGGCCCCCAGCTCGGCCAGCCTGCGGCTGGTGGCCGTCAGCTCAGAGCGCAGGTTGGTCACCTCCTGGCTGGCCGACTGGACTGCCCCTTCGATCCTCTGGGCCAGCTGCTTGTCGTCATCCATCATTTTCAGGATTTTGGCCTGAGGAGGGAATCCAAACAGGAGGGTGTCATGCTGTTGTCAAGTTGACCATGTCCAGGAACAAAATGAAACTGTATCGTGTCTTCGGTTGTATTCCTCCGCACTGCTCTACTAGACTATTTTCTTAAGAAAAAACTGCGAGTAAAATCCTTCAGAAGCAGTGTGTCCTTTTCCTCAAATTAGCTAAGGGGAAATGTTCAGTGTAACTGTTATCCTCTGTGGTGCATGTGCGAGTCTGAGTGTGTGTGTGTGTGTGTGAGAGAGAGAGAGTTCTTTAACAGAATGAGATAGAGAGTGTGTGTGTGAGAGAGAGAGTGGAAGAGCGAGTCAGAGAGGAACAGAGAGAGGAAGAGAGAGGGAGAGAGAGAGAGAGAGAGAGAGGAACAGAGAGAGTGTGTCTGTGAGAGAGAGAGAGCAGGCACTCCCTCTGTGAAATGTGCTCCCTGCAGCTGACTGCTGAAAGGACACAGAGCACTGGGAGATGACAAGCACCTTTTTAAATGGACTGTACCAAGTCCAGGGAAACCATGGGGGGGGGGGGGGGGGGGTAGTGCTGCTGCATGGACTTTTGGTGTCAGCCGCATGGACTTTTCCCTTACGAGGTTTTAGCTCGTTGTCTTTGACAGTAAGGAAAAGCAGAACTCACATCTGCTAAGGCCTAAATCCTTGTGAGAGAATCTGGTGAGAGAATAATTTCTTGAAGAAGGAATAATAAATATGGGGGGACAACAAAGAGCGTTGCATAGTCACCAGTTCCCAAATGAATTCTCCTTACTCAGGCTGAGGCTTTGTCTGGTGTAGCTTGCAGCTGGCTTTTGTCCTGCAGTGTTAATGTGTCAGTGTCACAGTCCTCTGGATCTCATGTGTTAGTGGCTGAGTGAGCAAAACTAGAAGCTTATTAATTGGGGCAATATATAGAATGTGTTAGATAGAAATGTACTGTGTAAATCTGACATGATTATTTTCTAATAAATAATAACTTTAAAAAAAATAAAGTTACATGAAATATTGATCTCTAAAGGACAGAGAAACATGTACTGTACTGTATGTTACGATATATTTCTATAAGAAAGATCCATAAGAATGTTTTCCTGGAGAAGCCTCTGCTCTCTCGCTTTCCCCCACTTCCTTATATTCTTCTCTTCGCCTCTCCGCACTTCTACCCCTAATTTCTTCCGTTCATTTAAGCGAGGAATAAAATACTACAAATACAGGAAACAGCTGCAATGACTAACACCTGCTTTGAGATCTGAGGGTAATTGATCATGTTGAAAAGCATTTTTTCCCTTCCAATGCAACAGAGTTCATACATACAGTACAGTACATCATACAGTTGATCAACATATCTGCAGCAATTGTATCAAAAGAAGTTGTGTTTTACAGATTGCAGCTTCAAACTTTCAATTTCAGTCACAACTGTAACTGAAGATATTTTGATTGATTTGCTTTTAAATGCTAAATGTTTCACATACATCTAAAGCATTTTGAAAGACAAGCAGACAGATAGAAATTGGTTCAATTTCAAGTGTTAAACAGACTTGTTGTTGAGAAAACTCATTCACAATGGTTTTGATATGAAATTGAGGATTAAAAAGAGTGATAGGACAGCAAACAGTAGAGATCAACTCAAACCGAAAAAAAATTATAAATGGTTACATGTTTACTTTCACTGTATTTTGGAAGATGTTAAATGACCAAGCTTGACTGGCAGGTTAAAGCTGTCAGGCTGGCTGTGTAATGAAAATCCCCAGCACATACAGTGGCAAAGTGGTTTCCTTTATACGGTACAAACATGCCACACACACACACACACACACACACACACACACACACACACACACACACACACACACACACACACACACACACACACACACACACACACACACACACACACACACACACACACACACACACACACACACACACACACACACACACAGACTTACATAAACACACGTTCTTACAAACACATTGAACACACACACACATTCAAGGTCATGGTCAGTTTAAATGGTTTCCTTCTTTTTTCATCAACGCTACATTTCCTCTCTGTTTGAGTAGTACCCCGGCCACCTGAACACACTACACAGTGTGTGTGTGTGTGTGTGTGTGTGTGTGTGTGTGTGTGTGTGTGTGTGTGTGTGTGTGTGTGTGTGTGTGTGTGTGTGTGTGTGTGTGTGTGTGTGTGTGTGTGTGTGTGTGTGTGTGTGTGTGTGTGTGTGTGTGTGTGTGTGTGTGTGTGTGTGTGTGTGTGTGTGCGTGCGTGTGTGTGTGTGTCCACTGCAGAGTGTTACCACAGCAGGCCACCTCATCACCAACAACACAACATGTGTCACATTTTCCCCAAGTTTGCAATTGCACACTCCACGTCATGGATATAAAGGCATCCCAGCTAGCATATTTGGTTCCCTGGATGTTCTGGAACGTTGAGTGGGGAATTATATGGCATTTGACAAATAAGAGATTATCTGCCTCCAATCCACACATAAGTAGTAAATTGCTTGAATGGGCTGTCATAGTAGCCAATTTCCCACAACAAGCTACAGTATTCATATAGTAGTCAAATAAAACACAGTGGCACCGCAATAACGTCCATTGGTTACTGTCTACTGGGATTCATAATGTCAACTTTGACACTTTTCCGGCTGTGTCATAAGTGGAACTCATCCAATGTGTAGAAGTACAACAGCTGTGGTATCAATATCATACAGTTGAAGTCGGAAATTTACATACACTTTGGTTGGAGTCATTAAAACTCGTTTTTCAACCTCTCCACAAATTTCTTGTTAACAAACTATAGTTTTGGCAAGTCGGTTAGGACATCTATTTTGTGCATGACACAAGTCATTTTACCAACAATTGTTTACAGACAGATTAATTAATTTATAATTCACTGTATCACAATTCCAGTGGGTCAGAAGTTTACATACACTAAGTTGACTGTGCCTTTAAACAGCTTGGAAAATTCCAGAAAATTATGTCATGGCTTTAGAAGCTTCTGATTGACATCATTTGCTAGTTGACATCATTTGAGTCAATTGGAGGTGTACCTGTGGATGTATTTCAAGGTCTACCTTCAAACTTAGTGCCTCTTTGCTTGACATCATGGGAAAATTAAAAGAAATCAGCCAAGACCTCAGAAAAAAATGGAAACATCCACAAGTTTGGTTCATCCTTGGGAGCAATTTCCAAAAGGCCTGAAGGTACCACGTTCATCTGTACAAACAATAGCACGCAAGTATAAACACCATGGAACAACACAGCCGTCATACCGCTCAGGAAGGAGACGCGTTCTGTCTCTTAGAGATGAACGTACTTTGGTGCGAAAAGTGCAAATCAATCCCAGAACAACAGCAAAGGACCTTGTGAAGATGCTGGAGGAAACAGGTACAAAAGTATCTATATCCACAGTAAAGTTAGTCCTATATCGACATAACCTGAAAGGCCGCTCAGCAAGGAAGAAGCCACTGCTCCAAAACAGTCATAAAAAGCCAGACTATGGTTTGCAACTGCACATGGGGACAAAGATCGTACTTTTTGGAGAAATGTCCTCTGGTCTGATGACACAATAATATAACTGTTTGGCCATAATGACCATCGTTATGTTAGGAGGAAAAAGGGGGATGCTTGCAAGCCGAAGAACACCATCCCAACCGTGAAGCACAGGGGTGGCAGCATCATGTTGTGGGGATGCTTTGCTGCAGGAGGGACTGGTGCACTTCACAAAATAGATAGCATCATGATGAGGGAAAGGTATGTGGATATATGGAAGCAACATCTCAAGACATCAGTCAGGAAGTTAAAGCTTGGTCGCAAATGGGTCTTCCAAATGGACAATAACCCCAAGCAAACTTCCAAAGTTGTGGCAAAATGGCTTAAGGACAACAAAGTCAAGGTATTGGAGTGGCCATCACAAAGCCCCGACCTCAATCCTATAGAAAATTTGTGGGCAGAACTGAAAAAGCGCGTGCGAGCAAGGAGGCCTACAAACCTGACTCAGTTACACCAGCTCTGTCAGAAGGAATGGGCCAAAATTCACCCAAGTTATTGTGGGAAGCTTGTGGAAGGCTACCTGAAACATTTGACCCAAGATAAACAATTTAAAGGCAATGCTACCAAATACTAATTGAGTGTATGTAAACTTCTGACCCACTGGGAATGTGATTAAATAAATAAAAGCTGAAATAAATCATTCTCTCTACTATTCTGACGTTTCACATTCTTAAAATAAAGTGGTGATCCTAACTGACCTAAGACAGGGAATTTTGTACGAGGATTAAATGTCAGGAATTGTGAAAAACTGAGTTTAAATATATTTGGCTAAGGTGTATGTAAACTTCCGACTTCAACTGTATACCCTGTGAACATCTGCCTTATGGCATGTGTGATACAGTATGTTATTATAGAGTGACAACATTACACCCCACAGATCGACCCCATATAAACTACAACAACAGACACGGACAGTTACAGTCACAGTCCGACTGCTCATCCATCTGTCCAGTAAGACACACCAGACACCCTCCTGCTCTGTAAATTAACATACCTCCGGGCGTTATTTATAGATGACCCCCTCAGCCATGTATGACACATTACTCATTATTGAGAGAGACCGAGAAAGAAAGAGAGACGGGGGGAGAGAGAGTAAAGAGAGAGAAAAAAATTGAGGGAGAGGGGGGAGGGAGAGAGATTAGAGAGAGAGAGAGAACATTTGAGAGAGAAAGAGATAGCAGAGAGGGAGAGAGAGTAGAGAGAGAGAACATTTTAGAGAGAATGAGAGAGGGGAGGGAGAGGGAGTAGAGCGAGAGAGAGAAAACATTTCATAGAGAAAGAGAGAGGGGGAGGGAGAGGGAGAGGGATATACTGAGAGGTTAATAAACAATAACCCGACCCAGATGAGTCCGTCCTCATTAATTAGGCTGAAATTCATCTCACGTCCGGTTGGTGTCATGGAGCCTTGGACCCTTCTGGGTAATCAACGTGAGAGAGGGGGTAGGAAGTGGGGAAATGCACTCGACCCCTGAACCCAATGCAGAGCAGACATCCCCTGGGGGGGATCTGAAGTGGTCTGGTTGGGGACACTGGAGCAGAGCTGGACACAGCGGCCGAATAGGATCAGTAACTGGGCGGCGTGCGGGGGTTGTCATTAGCACATGAATAGAGCTAAGGAGGTATAAGTGCAGTGCAGTGGAGTGGAGGTTGGAACGAAGGCTGCCTCTGTCCTGTCCTGCTAGTCTTGTCAGACGTACAGACAGGGGCTCAATGTGGGCAGTGGACCACAGCTCTGACTCACCAAAGATGCACATTGTTCAGAGGACACCTATAACCTTATAGCTGAGACACTGGCTCCATTTAATTATTATTATTATATGGAAGACATGTACATATGTTTCTGTGTCCTGCAAAACTGTTATGGGGTTTAAGCATGGAGAACCAAGGTCCAGCCTGGTCCAACATCAGATAGCCCAACTTACAGTGGCAAAGCTATCCTGAGTTACGGTTGGGCATTCACATGTGGAAATGTGGTTTTGATTAAAAAACAAATACTTGCCATGTTTACTTTTTAGGACAAGCCTCGGCAATGCTTGTTTAGCAGTGGACATGCTTCTAAGCACATACAGTGAGTGGACTGTGGCAATCCCTCATTTAGAGACTACCTTTGAAGGAAGAAAACTAAGCCGTCCAGCAAGCTGTAATGGTGAAATTGTGTTTCTACTCAAGACTGGGTAGTCTGGGCATTACAGTCAAGGTCGAGGCTGAGGAGAGAATTCAACCTGAATGTAAAGATATGCACAGGCCACTGATTTCTCACACGTACAGTTCAGGGATATTCAACACCTCTGCAATGCAGCCTCTGCCTGAACTGCCAAAAAATCCCCTGCACTTTAATCTTATCTGAAAATTCAAGTTACTGCTTTTGAAAAGAAATTACCACACAGCCATTGCTTGTGACATGAAATATATCTATATTCAAAGCGGAGCAATTGCCATCGGACTCCAGAGGAGGAAATTGTGGGCAAATTGCAGTTTGCACTATTTAAATTTTTTTGGTCGCTGAATGTTGTCTTCTCTGCTGTCATCTTATCTTAGGAAAAATAAGGCCAGGTGAAAAGTGTTTTCTGCAAACTCACAGCGACACAAAAAAAGAGAATGAGAGAGAGCGGGAGCGGGAGAGAGAGAGAGAGAAAGACTTTAAGAACAGGAAAGAGGTTTTCTACCACCTTTTTTAATGTACAGTGCATTCAGAAAGTATTCAGAACCCTTGACTTTTTCCACATTTTGTTACGTTACAGCCTTATCCTAAAATGGATTAAATAAAAAACAATCCCGATCAATCTACACATAAAACCCCATAATGACAAAGTGAAAACAGGTTATTTTCACTTATTCAGACCCTTTGCTATGAGACATCGAAATTGAGCTCAGGCGCATCCTTTTTCGATTGAACATCCTTGAGATGTTTCTACAACTCGATTGGAGTCCACCTGTGGTAAATTCAATTGATTGGACATGATTTAGAAAGGCACACGCCTGTCTATATAACATCCCAGAGTTGACAGTGCATGTCAGTGCAAAAACCAAGCCATGAGGTCGAAGGAATTGTTCGTAGAGCTCCGAGACAGTATTGTGTTGAGGCACAGATCTAGGGAAGGGTACCAAGAGGGTTCCTGCAGCATTGAAGGTGCCCCAAAACACAGTGGCCTCCATCATTCTTGAATGGAACAAATTTGGAACCACTAAGACTCTTCCTAGAGCTGGCCGTCTGGCCAAACTGAACAATCGGGGGAGAAGGGCCTTGGTCACTGTGGTGACCAAGAACCCGATGGTCACTCTGACAGAGCTCCAGAGTTCCTCTGTGGGAGAACCTTCCAGAAGGACAACCATCTCTGCAGCACTCCACCAATCAGGATGACCAGACGGAAGCCACTCCTCAGTAAAAGACACGTCTGCCCGCTTGGAGTTTGTCAAAAGGCACCCAAAGGACTCTCAGACCATGAGTAACAAGATTCTCTGGTCTGATGAAACCAAGATTGAACTCTTTGGCCTGAATGCCAAGCATCACATCCGGAGGAAACCTGGCACCATCCCTACGATGAAGCATGGTGGTGGCAGCATCATGCTGTAGGGATGTTTTTCAGCGGCAGAGACTGGGAGACTTGTCAGGATTAAGGGAAAGATGAACGGAGCAAAGTACAGAGAGATCCTTGATGAAAACCTGCTTCAGAGCGCTCAGGACCTCAGACTAGAGCGAAGGTTCACCTTCGAATAGGACAACAATCCTTAGCACACAGCAAAGACAATGCAGGTGTGGCTTTGGGTCAAGTCTCGGAATGTCCTTGAGTGGCCCAACCAGAGCCCAGACTTGAACCCTATCGAACATCTCTGAGAGACCTGAAAGAGGTCTGAAAATAGATGTGCAGTGATGCTCCCCATTCAACCTGACAGAGCTTGAGAGGATATGCAGAGAAGAATGGGAGAAACTCCCCAAATACAGGTGTGCCAAGCTTTGTAGCGTCATACCCAATAAGACTTGAGGCTGTAATCTCTGCCAAAGGTGCTTCAACAAAGTACTGAGTAAAGGGTCTGAATATTTATGTAAATGTGATATTTCTGGTATTATTTTATTTATTTTTGCAAAAATGTAACAAAAAACTGTTTTTGCTTTGTCATGTGTGTAATTTGATTAGGGGAAAAAAACATTTAATAGGTTTCAGAATAAGGCTGTAACGTAACAAAATGTGGAAAAAGTCAAGGTGTGTGAATACTTTCCGAATGCACTGTATGTATTCATAATGCTTGTCCTCTGCCATGTTGATTATATAAAATAAAATTGACTTAAATACAGAATTACCATGAAAATGGTGTGTTATTTTCATTTCATTATTAATTAACGTTCCGCTGGTTTTGCTTCCTGGCATTTAATCTACATATTCAGCATTTAATTACTAATGATATAGAAAAATCAACAACAGCATGCTCAGTTGTTCATGGCTCTATATTTACGAATATGAAAAATTTACAAAATGCAGCCTAACGAGCTTAACTTGGTGTGAGTAAGCAATTATGCTTCAATACTGTTGAAATAAATAGGTAGTATTGAGGGCCATAGATAAATAGGCAGTATTAGTAAATCCCTCATAAGTCTTATTGAAATGGAAAATGTTAATTGTTTTGGAAAAAGAATGAAACAGATGATAAAAATAAATGATCTAATCTTCAAAGTTATAATAAGCAGGGGCTAACTCTCTCAAATCTGTAAATTGAAATGAATAACTTTCACATTCACTGGTTTGCACCGTTAAATGTGGGGCCTAAATGCAGCTAATTTAAGTCAATTTTGCTCAATTCAATTGGCTGTTAGTAGCAGTGTTGGGGCGTAGTGTACTACATGTAGTTCAACTAGTAATTTAACTACATATTGTAGTAGTTTGGTGATGGTTGAACTAAATTAAAATCTTGGTAGTGTTTTCAGTAGTTAATTACTTTTTTTTGCCATGTAGCGGTGTAGCTGGAACTACAAACTACAATATTTTGGCTAAAATAAAAAAATTTGCAAAATGTAAGATCCCACTGATTTTCAATGTGGAAATTTGGGTAATATTTGGTTGAGACATTAATCAATGAGGTTTCAACCTATATTCACTCACTCAAAAACAGCCAGAAGTTTGTTGAAATACCAATGTGTTATCACTGCACTTTCAACCATTTAAAAGCACAACAAAGTTAAAATGGGAATACGTTGTGAGACATTTTGTATTTATACAACATTTGTGTATGTTATCACTGTGCTAATAGCACGACAAAATTACCTTGATTGCAGTTGAGATTAGGCTACATTAAAAGTACATAGTACAGTGCCAGAAAGTATTCACACCCCTTGACTTTTTCCACATTTTGTTGTGTTACAGCCTGAATGTATTACATTGAGATTTTGTGTCACTGATCTACACACAACACCCCATAATGTCAAAGTGTAATTATGTTTTTCTAAGTTACATTTTTTAAATTAAAAATTAAAAGCTGAAATGTCTTCAGTCAATAAGTATTCAACCCCTTTGTTATGGCCTGAATAAGTTCAGGAGTAGAAAATGCTTAACAAGTCACATAATAAGATGCATGGACTCACTCAGTGTGCAATAATAGTGTTTAACATGATTTTTGAATGACTGATCGCTGTACCCCACACATAAGATCCCTCAGTCGAGCAGTGAATTTCAAACACAGATTCAACCACAAAGATCAGGAAGGTTTTTCAAAGCCTTGCAAAGAAGGGCACCTATTGGAATATCCCTTTGAGCATGGTGAAGTTATTAATTACAGTTTGGATGGTGTATCAATACACCCAGTCACTACAAAGATACAGGTGTCCTTCCTAACTCCGTTGCTGGAGGGGAAGGAAACTGCTCAGGGATGTCACCATGAGGCCAATGGTGACTTTTAATCAGTTGCAGAGTTTAATGGCTGTGAAGGGAGAAAACTGTGGATGGATCAATATCATTGTAGTTACTCCACAATATTAACCTAAATGACAGAGTGAAAATAAGGAAACCTGTACAGAATAAAAAATATTCCAAAACATGCATCCTGTTCGCAATAAGGCACTAAAGTATAACTGCAAAAAATATGGCAAAGAAATTAACTTGAAGCCCTGAATACAAAGCGTAATGTTTGGGGCAAATCCAACACAACACATCATTGAGTACCACTCTTCATATTTTCAAGCATGGTGGTTGCTGCATCATGTTATGGGTATGCTTGTCATCGACAAGAACTAGTGAGTTTTTGGGGGATAAAACGGAATAGAGCTAAGCACATGCAAAGTCCTAGAGGAAACCCTGGTTCAGTCTGCTTTCCTACAGACACTGGGAGACAAATTCACCTATCAGCAGGACAGTTACCTAAAACACAAGGCAAAATATACAGTGGAGTTGCTTACCAAGACAACATTGTATGTTCCTGAGTGGCAGAGTTACAGTTTTGACTTAAATCGGATCGAAAATCTATGGCAAGACTTGAAAATGACTGAATAGCAATGATTAACAACCAACTTCACAGAGCTTGAATAATTTTAAAAAGCTAATATTGTACAATCCAGGCGTGCAAAGCTCTTAGAGACTTACCTAGAATGATTCACAGTTGTAATAGGTGCCAAAGGTGATTCTAACATATCAGTCGTGTGAATACTTGTGTAAATTAGATATTTCTGTATTTCAAATTAATTTGCAAAAATGTCTAAAAACATGTTTTCACTTTTTCATTATGGGCTTTTGTGTGTAGATGGGTGAAAAAATAATATGTAATCCATTGTGAATTCAGGCTGTAACACAGCAAAATGTGGAATAAGTCAAGGGGTATGAATACTTTCTGAAGGCACTGTACATAGTTTTACAGCTGCACCATTGAGAGCATCTTGACTGGCTGCATCACTGCTTGGTATGGCAACTGCACCGCCCTCGAACGCAGGGCGCTACAGAGGGTGGTGCAGACGACCCATTACATCACTGGGGCCGAGATCCCTGCCATCCAGGAGCTCTATACCAGGCGGTGTCAGAGGAAGGTCCAGAAAATTGTCAAAGATCCCAACCACCCAAGCCATAGACTATTCACTCTGCTACCACACGTCAAGCGGTACCAGAGCGCCAAGTCTGGGACCAAAAGGCACCTGAACAGCACAACCCCCAAGCCATAAGACTGCTGAACAGTTCATAAAATGGCTGCCCACATATACACACACACAAAACACACATGCTTATTGACGCCATACACACACATACACACACTATCCACGCAGGCTGCTGCTACACTGTTATCTATCCTGATTGCCTAGTCACTTTAACCCCAAATTACATGTACATATTACATCAACCCTGCACATTGACCCAGTACCGTTACTCCTTGAATATACTGTAGCGTCATTACTGTTATTTATTGTGTTACCATTTTCAAATTTATTTGCACATTTTCGTACTTTTTTACTCTGCATTGTTGGGAAAGGGCTCGTAAGTTGTTGGGAAAGGGCTCTTGTATTCGCCACATGTGACAAATAACATTTGACTTGATTTGCAAGTGATCATTGCTGTTTGAGATTCTGCACAGATTATTATAGCAATTCTGAATATCTCCAGAGACCTGCGGCCTTTGCATGCTATCTTGAACATGCACCGCTTTCTATGATTACATTAGAAGACATTTATAGTTAGGCTGCTATAGGCTAAGCTCAAAATGTGGCCATGGACGTGTTTCTCATCTTAAAGTTGAATAAATGCTGTTAGGCCTAGTCTGTAGGATAGCTTTAACTTTAGGATATTAACTGTATTACAAAAGTAATATTGAAATGTGTTTGGTTCTCAATGCAACCAAATATAAAAATGTGAAGGAAATGTATATTTTGTGCCACTGACTTGCCACTGAGTCTGGCTTCAATTCCAGTTTGTCATCATTGTATCTTAATTCCCATCAATGCTTCTTTGGGACCCCTCTTAGTGCAGCCTTAAGTGTATATGATACCACACAGGAGGATGGGCATTACAGCTGTACTAAAGATGATGTCTCCCCGTTGGCCGTCTTGCGAATGTGACTTATGGGAACGTTTGGGGACTTATGAGGACATACCTGACATGAGGGGACATTAGGGCTTTGAGGAAGGGATCGGAGGGAAGGTTTATCCAAGTGGAGTTGCACTAGGCAAGGGAGACCTCTTATTCCTTAGAATGGGAAGATTGTCTGTGTGTCAACACACGCTTGTTTGTTCGACCCAGTCTTTGTATTTATTGCAGAGCTCAAGGTACAATGGCTGACAGCAAGCAAGGACAGCAGAGACATCAATACCCACTCGGTGGGACTTGTTTGTTGTTAACACCGGTTGCTCTCCTCACTGGGGCAACATTATAGTACTTGACCTCTGAGAAAAAAAAAGAGACAGTGGCATGTGGCTTTTCAGTCAAATTGAAACTAGCCTACTACTCCGGACGGCCAGCTCTAGGAAGAGTCTTGGTGGTTCCAAACTTCTTCCATTTAAGAATGATGAAGGCCACTGTGTTCTTGGGGACCTTCAATGCTACAGACATTTTTTGGTACCCTTCCCCAGATCTGTATCTTGACACAATCCTGTCTCGGAGCTCTACGGACAATTTCTTTGACCTCATGGCTTTTTGTTTTTTTGCTCTGACATGCACTGTCAAATGTGGGACCTTATATAGACAGGTGTGTGCCTTTCCAAATCATGTCCAATCAATTGAATTTACTACAGGAGGACTCCAATGAAGTTGTAGAAACATCTCAAGGATGATCAATGGAAACAGGATGCACCTGAGCTCGATTTCGAGTCTCATAGCAAAGGGTTTGAATACTTATATAAATACGGTATATCTGTTTTACATTCTTATAAATTTGCAAAAATGTATAAAAAACTGTCTTTGCTTTGTCATTATGGGATATTTTGTGTGTAGAGTGATGAGGGATGAGGGATTTGTGTCTGTGGTGTGTGTGTGTGTGTGTGTGTGTGTGTGTGTGTGTGTGTGTGTGTGTGTGTGTGTGTGTGTGTGTGTGTGTGTGTGTGTGTGTGTGTGTGTGTGTGTGTGCGTGTGCGCGCGTGTGTGTGTGCGCGTGTGTGTGTGTTTGTGTCTTCTCTGGCCTGAGAGGCTGTTTCTGTCTTCTCTGCTCAGTATTCAGAGGCCGTAGCACGTAACGATTGAAAGGCCCTCAGTGTCACGCCCTGACCTACTACACCATAGAGAAACAATGGCTCTCTATGGTCAGGGCGTGACACTGAGGGCCTTTCAATCGTTACGTTACGTGCATGTGCACCACGTAGTCACGTTTCGTTGTTTCTTTATTGTTTTTGTTGTGCGGTTCACTTACTTTAATAAAAAGATGTGGAACCCAGATCACGCTGCACGTTGGTCCGAGTATGCTTATTAACGAATATCATTGACAGAATATCCCACCACAACAGAACCAAGCAGCGTCCCAAGAAGGAGAAGGTATCCTGGACTTGGGAGGAGATATTGGATGGGAAGGGATCTTGGACTTGGGAGGAAATCCTGGCAGGACAGGATCGCATTCCTTGGCGGCAGACGCAAGGAGAAAAGGGAGGACAGCGACGACGCCGGGCTTCGCGGCCACATGGAAAGCCCCCAAAAAAGCCCCACATTTTTTTTGGGGGGGGGGGGGGGGGCATAAGGGGTGGTAGGCGGAGCCGAGGAGTGAACCAGAGCCAGTCTGGGAGAAGAGGGACAAACTGGAGGAGAGTAAACAGAGAGAGTCAGAGACCGTCAGTGAGTGGATGGAGGTATTGGAGGAGAAAGAATGGAGAGAGTTGTTGAGTTGGTGGAAGATGCACGACATTTGCCCTAAGGAGCGTGTTATCAATTTAATGCCACCTGAGTCAGCTCCCCGTACTCGTCCTGAGGAGCGTGCTATTAGTCTGGTGAAATCTGTGCCGGCTCCACGCACCAGGTCTCCAGTACGCATCCACAGCCCAGTAAGTCCTGTGCCAGCTCTCCACACTCGCCTTGAGGAGCGTGTCATTTGTCCGGCGCCATGTGTGCCGGCTTTACGCACCAGGTCTCCAGTGCGCCTCCACAGCCCAGTACGTCCTGTGCCAGCTCCCCGCACGAAGTGTGTCATTGTTCCAGTACAATTTGTGCCGGCTCTACGCACCAGGTCTCCAGTCCACCTCCACAGCCCAGTACGTCCTGTGTCAGCTCCTCGCACTTGCCGTGCGAAGTGTGTCATCAAACCGGTACAATTGATGCCGGCAATACACACCATATCTCCAGTACGCCTCCCCAGTCAGGTACGTCCTGTACCTGCTCCAGGCACTAAGCCTCCAGCAACGGTTCACAGTTCAGAGCCGCCAGCGACGATTTCCATACCAGAGCTTCCGGCGACAATGCCCAGTCCAGAGCTTCCGGCGACAGACGGTTCCCAGTCCAGAGCTTTCCCGGCGACGGTTCTCAGTCCAGAGCTTCCGGCGACGGTTCACAGTCCAGAGCTTCCGGCGACGGTTCACAGTCCAGAGCTTCTGGCGACGGTTCACAGTCCGGAACCTCCTGCGACGGTCCACAGTCCGGAACCTCCTACGACGGTCCACAGTCCGGAACCTCCTACGACGGTCCACAGTCCGGAACCTCCTACGACGGTCCACAGTCCGGAACCTCCTGCGACGGTCCACAGTCCGGAACCTCCTGCGACGGTCCACAGTCCGGAACCTCCTACGACGGTCCACAGTCCGGAAGCTCCTACGACGGTCCACAGTCCAGAATCTCCTGCGGGGGTCCACAGTCCGGAACCTCCTGCGACGGTCCACAGTCCGGAACCTCCTGCAACGGTCCACAGTCTGCAACCTCCTGCGACGGTCCACGTTCCGGAACCTCCAGCGAGGGTCAACAGTCCGGAGCTTCCAGGCAAGGCGTCCAGTCCAGCTCCAGGGCAGGAGCCTTCCTCTGCGCCAGTGCCCAGTCCAGGAAGCGTCCAGTCCCGCTCCATGGCAGGAGCCTTCCTCTGCGCCGATGCACAGTCCAGGCACGGTGTCTAGTCCCGCTCCATGGCGGGAGCCTTCCTCAGCGCCGGTGTCCAGTCCAAACACGGCGTCCAGTCCTGCTCCATGGCCGGAGTCTTCTTCTGCGCCGGTGCTCAGTCCAGATACGGCGTCCAGTCCCGCTCCATGGCAGGAGCCTTCCTCTGCACCGATGTCCAGGCCAAGGCTGGTGTCCAGTCCCGCTCCATGGCAGGAGCCTTCCTTGACACCGAAGTCCAGTCCAGGCACAGTGTTCAGCCTGGTCCATGGCTGGATCCGCGGGATGAGCGGGTTCTTCGGCCCGCACTAGAGCTGCCACCAAGGCTGGCGGATCCGCGAGCGGAGTGGGTACTTCGCCCCGCACCGGAGCCGCCACCGACACTAATCAGCCCCCCTACCCTCCCCATTTTGTTTCAGGTTTTGCGGCCGGAGTCCGCACCTTTGGGGGGGTGGGTACTGTCACGCCCTGACCAAAGAGAACCATTGTTTCTCTATGGTGTTGTAGGTCAGGGCGTAACTGGGGGTTATTCTAGTTGATTATTTCTATGTGGGGTTCTAGTTAATTTTTTCTATGTTGGTGATTTGTATGATTCCCAATTAGAGGCAGCTGGTAATCGTTGTCTCTAATTGGGGATCATATTTAAGTAGTTATTGTTCCCACCTGTGTTTGTGGGATATTATTTTGTGTTTTTGCATGTGCACCACGTAGTCACGTTTCGTTGTTTCTTTATTGTTTTTGTTGTGCGGTTCACTTACTTTAATAAAAAGATGTGGAACCCAGATCACGCTGCGCGTTGGTCCGAGTATGCTTCCAACGAATATCGTGACACTCAGTTTATGTGCTTGGGCTGACGCTGCCTGGTTGGCAAGTTTTATGCATCCGATAATACTAACAAGACCAACTGTGTCATAGGGATAGAATATTCTATATACACCATTACATGCCAACTTGCTCAGGCAACTAATGAGGTTTCAAGTCACAAGAGTTATATCTGTTAAATTAGATCTTGCAACGTTTCGACAGTGTGCTGAAGAGTTTGTGGTGCATTTCAAATTATATTGCCATGTTGTATTGGAGAAACAATACAATTCATACAATTGAATCATACAATCATACATTTCTTCACATGCAATTGAAGCACCATACCACTGTTATTATGATCATGTACAGAAGAGGTGATAATGACATATGACATACAGTAGCTACTAGCTACATGTAGTAGTGTAATATCCCAATAGGGTATGCCTCCAGCAGATACCTTTTCACTCCACAGATGCTGTGAGTCATACGAGATGAGACAGGATGTCGAATGATACCAGAGAGGATGGTGCGTTACCGCCACCAACAGCAATGTTGGTGAAATTGCATATAGAATAAATAGACGCTACTTACTAGCTAGCCACTACCTACCTAGCGCTAGTAGGTAGATGCTAGCTTGCCACTAGGCTACTAGCTAGTGACAGCTAAAGGACAAGCAACAGTGGTTGTAATGATTTTTTACATTATTAACATTGTAACGTTAGTTGAACGCGGAACGAGGAAGAGCTTGGTTTTGTTGTTTTGAACAAGTTTGTTTATTGTTTTGAAAGTGTATTGGAAAGTTCTTAGTAGCTAGCTAACTTTTTAGTTTGGATCCCGCGACGCAGTTGGCATCAGTTGCTGGGACTGCTAGCCTCTGTCCAGTTGTACTGCCAACCAAGGACGGGTCTGAGGAGCTATTTGGGCTTGCAGCTAGCCTAGCGGTCAAGCTAGCGGGGTTAACTTGAGGGCTTGAACGCAGCCCGCTACGCGGTTAGCCATTGTGGCTGGGACTGCGGATTGTCTCAGGTTTGTGGCTGTCTAGATCCCTGCTGTTTGTTGTTTTCAATCTTCAATCTCTGTCTGGAACTGCGATGAGTAACAGAGTAACTAGCCTACGTTGCTAGCTACCATGACAAAGACCAAAGCCGGCAGGAGTACCGTCCCTATCACACGTGAAGGATCTTTTAAACTAACAAAAAGAGATCTGCAAGTAGTTGTTACAACAACAAGAAAATAGCTTCAAGTGTTTTGTCTAAATACTGGTGGATTCAACTAATAAACTAATGGACGACCTGACCAGAGAGGTCCAGGTCCTGAAGAACAGTTTGCAGTTCTCCCAGGGTCAGCTCGATGAGTTGAAACAGGAGAACAGCAAGATGACAGCAATCTGTAAGTCAATGAGAAAGGACATCAGTTCTGTGTGTGAATCCATGACAACAATAATGGATAAATCTTGAGGGACAATCAAGGTAATATGGTTGTGGACGGAATTGCAGATTCTCCACGAGACCTGGACGGAGTCTGAGGAATAAGCGAGGGGAATGATCTCTGAGAAATTGAAGATGGACCACAGGAAGATTGAGGTGAAGCGCACCCACTGGACTGGAAAACCCATCACCGGCCCAGGTGACAGGCCCAGGCCAATAGGTTCCTGAGGTTCAAAGACAAGGTAGCTAATCTGTAAAGAGCCAAGAACTTGAGAGGAACGTATGTCTTCCTCAACAAGGACTATTCTGAAGCTGTGAGCCAGAAGAGGAAAGAACTAATCCCAGCCATGAAAGTCGCCTGAGCGTGTGGGGACATTGCTTACATCCGATACGACAGGCTCATTGTCCACCCTCCCTCCCAGAAGCCTGGAGGGGATGAGAGAGCCAAGCCTATGGGTGCGCAGCTTCAACCCTGCAGCACGCACACAATTGATTAATGAACTGCTGAATGTATATTTTTTTCTCTTGCTTTGTTTGCTCTTTTCAGTATTATGTCTATCTCTGATAAGATAGCTATAGTGGGGCAAAAAAGTATTTAGTCAGCCACCAATTGTGCAAGTTCTCGCACTTAAAAAGATGAGAGAGGCCTGTAATTTTCATCATAGGTACACTTCAACTGACAGACAAAATGTGAAAAAGAAATCCTGAAAATCACACTGTAGGATTTTTAATGAATTTATTTGCAAATTATGGTGGAAAATAAGTATTTGGTCAATAACAAAAGTTTATCTCAATACTTTGTTATATACCCTTTGTTGGCAATGACAGAGGTCAAACGTTTTCTGTAAGTTTTCACAAGGTTTTCACACACTGTTGCTGGTATTTTGGCCCATTCCTCCATGCAGATCTCCTCTAGAGCAGTGATGTTTTGGGGCTGTTGCTGGGCAACACGGACTTTCAACTCCCTCCAAAGATTTTCTATGGGGTTGAGATCTGGAGACTGGCTAGGCCACTCCAGGACCTTGAAATGCTTCTTACGAAGCCACTCCTTCGTTGCCCGGGTGGTGTGTTTGGGATCATTGTCATGCTGAAAGACCCAGCCACCTTTCATCTTCAATGCCCTTGCTGATGGAAGGAGGTTTTCACTCAAAATCTCACGATACATGGCCCCATTCATTCTTTCCTTTACACGGATCAGTCGTCCTGGTCCCTTTGCAGAAAAACAGCCCCAAAGCATGATGTTTCCACCCCCATGCTTCACAGTAGGTATGGTGTTCTTTGGATGCAACTCAGCATTCTTTGTCCTCCAAACACGACGAGTTGAGTTTTTACCAAAAAGTTCTATTTTGGTTTCATCTGACCATATGACATTCTCCCAATCTTCTTCTGGATCATCCAAATGCTATCTAGCAAACTTCAGACGGGCCTGGACATGTACTGGCTTAACTTCTTGCAACTATAGGGGGTGCTGTTCTGCATTAGCATATTTGGGTCTCCAAATTAAACTGCCTCGTGCTAAATTCTTGATCGTACAATATGCATATTATTGTTATTATTGGATAGAAAACACCTTCTAGTTTCTATAGAAGTTGGAATTTTGTCTCTGAGTGGTACAGAACAATATCTACAGCACTTTTCATGACAGGGGTCAGATTTCAGAATTTTTTACCCCTGATCTGGAGTCTGTTTTTAAGGCGACAGTGAATGCTATGAAGAAACCGACACTGCCTACGTCTTCCTCTGGGTGTCTGTACGTCATCACGTTTTGAATGGAGTCTATTGCACAATCCCAGCCCATATAAAACCACAAAACGTGGGACTACCTTTCTCTCTCTCCGCGCGCCACAAGCAAGATAGGCATCGGACCTGCCTCATTCCAAATCGTTGTTTAACTAGTTAGATTTCTCCGGTCATGTTTTCAGTCGTTATAGTTGTTAAAAACATCATAATGTAGTTAATTTGAACCGTTTTATAGCAATTTATATCCGTTTAGTGCGATTTTGAGGAATTTCTTTGTCGTGCCCTTTTTAGCTTTGGAAACGTTTCGGGGTGTCGGTCGTTGGTGGTGGACATTTCGAAGGACAGAGGACATCTATCGACCAAAAGACGTTTATAACATAGAAAGGATACATTGCCCAAGAATATGATGGAAGAACAGCTCAAAGTAAGCAATATTTAATATGATAAATTGTTGTTCTGTCGAAATATTTTAAACGCATATTTCGCCATTTTGTTTGTTATCGCGTCACTTGGCGAACCCTGTATTGAAAAGTAAGGATAATTTTAAAAATGTAAGTCAGCGGTTGCATTAAGAACTAATTTGTCTTTCGATTCCTGTCAACCCTGTATTTTTTTGTCAAGTATATGATTAGCTTTCAATTAAACTAGATCACTCTGATAGATGACGTCAGACATATTGAGGCTTGATTTCCTAGTATTTTTATTGTGTAACCACGGTTTTGTATGGCTAAATATGCACCTTTTCGAACAAACTGTATATGTATGTTGTAAAATGATGTTACAGGAGTGTCATCTGAAGAATTCTGAGAAGGTTAGTGAAAAAATTAATATATTTTGGCGGTGATTACGTTATAGCGCTCTTTGGCTGGAATCGATGCTCTGGTAACGTTTGCACATGTGGTATGCTAACTTATCGATTTATTGTGTTTTCGCTGAAAAACGCTTAGAAAATCTGAAATATGGTCTGAAATCACAAGAACTGGGTCTTTCCATTGCTATGCTTTGTCTATTTTTATGAAATGTTTTATGATGAGTAAATTGGTCATACACGTTGCTCTATCTAGTAATTCTAGTCGATTTGTGATGGTCGGTGCAATTGTAAACTGTGATTTCTACCTGAAATATGCACTTTTTTCTAACAACACCTATCCTATACCATAAATATGTTATCAGACTGTCATCTGAAGAGGTTTTTTATAGGTTATTGGCTATCAATATCTTAGTTTAGCCGAATTGGTGATAGCACCTGAAGGAGTAAGAAACTGATGGAGTTAGAAAAGTGGTGTATTTTGCTAACGTGTTTAGCTAATAGATT
Source organism: Salvelinus alpinus (assembly GCF_045679555.1). Lineage (NCBI taxonomy): Eukaryota > Metazoa > Chordata > Actinopteri > Salmoniformes > Salmonidae > Salvelinus > Salvelinus alpinus. The sequence goes on from NC_092113.1 coordinate 12,629,114, forward strand.
TACATATTGTGTCTTCCCTGTAAAACATTTGAAAAATCTGAAATGGTGGCTTTATTCACAAGATCTGTATCTTTCATCTGGTGTCTTGGACTTGTGATTTAATGATATTTAGATGCTACTATCTACTTGTGAAGCTATGCTAGCTATGCTAATCAGTGTGTGGGGGGGGTGGGGGGTGATCCCGGACCCGGGGTAGAGGCTCGTGAAAGGTTAAGCAGGGGGACACGTCTGGCACTGCAGGATTTGAGTCCCTGGCGGCGTAGTGTGTTACTGATGGTAGGCTTTGTTACTTTGGTCCCAGCTCTCTGCAGGTCATTCACTAGGTCCCCCCGTGTGGTTCTGGGATTTTTGCTCACCGTTCTTGTGATCATTTTGACCCCACGGGGTGAGATCTTGCATGGAGCCCCAGATCGAGGGAGATTATCAGTGGTCTTGTATGTCTTCCATTTCCTAATAATTGCTCCCACAGTTGTTTTCTTCAAACCAAGCTGCTTACCTATTGTAGATTCAGTCTTCCCAGCCTGGTGCAGGTCTACAATTTTGTTTCTGGTGTCCTTTGACAGCTCTTTGGTCTTGGCCATAGTGGAGTTTGGAGTGTGACTGTTTGAGGTTGTGGACAGGTGTCTTTTATACTGATAACAAGTTCAAACTGGTGCCATTAATACAGGTAACGAGTGGAGGACAGAGGAGCCTCTTAAAGAAGAAGTTACAGGTCTGTGAGAGCCAGAAATCTTGCTTGTTTGTAGGTGACCAAATACTTATTTTCCACCATAATTTGCAAATAAATTCATAAAAAATCCTACAATGTGATTTTCTGGATTTTTTTCCCTCGTTTTGTCTGTCATAGTTGAAGTGTACCTATGTTGAAAATTACAGGCCTCTCTCATCTTTTAAAGTGGGAGAACTTGCACAATTGGTGGCTGACTAAATACCTTTTTGCCCCACTGTATATATGTAGCCTTAGAAATAAGGTTCATGAAATCAATAACTTGCTAACATCATATAACATTCATATATTAGCCATTTCTGAGACGGACTTAGATAATTCATTTGATTATACAGCAGGTCTACTTTCTTGGGGACCTGAATATTGACTGGTTTTCATCAAGCTGTCAACTCAAACATGTATCAATCATATTTTTACTAATACTGTAGAACTTTATTCTAAAGCTGTATCCGTACCCATTGGATGCAGTGATCCCAATGTAGTGGCTATATCCAGGAAAGCAAAAATTCCAACAGCTGGGCCTAAAATAGTGTATTAGAGATCATACAAAAGATTTTAGTGTGACTCTCATGTGGATGATGTTAAAAATATTTGTTGGTCGGATGTGATTAAAGAGGAGTATCCAGACATTGCACTTATTGGCATTTATGAAATTGCTTCTTCCAATTATTGATAAACATACACCTGTTAAGAAACTGACTCTTAGAACTGTTAAGGCTCCATGGATTGATGAGGAATTGAAACACTTTATGGTTGAAAGAGATGGGGCAAAAGGAGTGGCTAATAAGTCTGGCTGCACATCTGACTGGCTGTCTCTACAAATTGCGAAATTTACTCAACAAAAAGAAGAAGAAACTGTATTTTGAAGCCAAGATCAATGACGTAAAGAATGATGGTGTAACGACGGGTGAGTGAAATGAATGAGGAGTCAACTGCAGAGAGCGAAATGTACGGGAAAACGCTTTAATGTCCTTCGAAAAACGTAACAGGTCCAAACATGGGTGAATGCCCAAAACACTGGCGCTACACAAACCCCAAAACCTTGTTACAAACACTGGACAGCGAAACCCAAAAACAGACACCACACGTAACAACTAAATAAGCCCGCACAAACACTAGCGGGCAAAACAAACCTAAATAGTACCCATCCCAAAACCCCAACAAGGAACAGGTGAAAACAATTAGACAGACATAAACAAAAAGGATAAAGGGATCGGTGGCAGCTAGTAGACCGGCGACGACGACCGCCGAGCGCAACCCGAACAGGAAGGGGAGCCACCTTCGGTAGTATTCGTGACAGATGGTAAAAAACTTTGGAGTGCATTAAATTAAATTATGGGCAGAAAGACAAATTCAACTCCATCTTTCATCGAATCAGATGGCTTTTTCAACACAAAACCATTTGATGTTGCCAATTATTTTAATGATTACTTAATTGGCAAAGTGGGCAAACTTAGGCAGGAAATGCCAACAACGAACATTGAGCCATTGTATTCATGCATAAAAAAACGAATGATGAAAGAAAAGCACTGCAAGTTTGAATTTTGTAAAGTTAACGTGGGAGAGGTGGGAAAATGATTGTTATCGATCAATAATGACAAACCTCCTGGCATTGACAACGTAGATGGAAAGCTACTGAGGATGGTAGCTGACTCTATAGCCACTCCTATCTGTCATATCTTTCATCTGAGCCTAGAGGAAAGTCTTTGTCCTCAGGCCTGGAGAGAAGCCAAAGTAATTCCGCTACCCAAGAATGGTAAAGCAGCCCTCAATGGTTCTAACAGCAGACCTATAAGCTTGCTTCCAGCTCTTAGCAAACTGTAGGAAAAAATTGTGTTTGACAAAATACATTGCTATTTCTCTGTAAGCAAACAGACTTCCGGCATGTTTATAGAGAAGGGCACTCAACAGCACTGACACAAATTACTAATGATCGGTTAAAAGAAAGTGAAAATAAGAAGATTGTGGGAGCTGTACTGTTAGATTTCAGTGCAGCATTTGATATTATTGAGCATAACCTGTTGTTGAAAAAAATTGTGTTTTGGCTTTTCAACCTCTGCCAGTGGATTCAGAGCTATCTATCTAATAGAACTCAAAGGGTTTCCTTTCATGGAAGCTTCTCTAATGTCAGACATGTCAAATGTGGTGTACTGCAGGGCAGCTCTCTAGGCCCTACTTGTTTCTATTTTTACCAATGACCTGCCACTGGCATTAAACAAAGCATGTGTGTCCGTGTATGCTGATGATTCAACCATATACGCATCAGCAACCACAGCTAATGGCGTCACTGAAACCCTAACAAAGTTTTGGAATGGGTGGCCAGTAATAAACTGGTCCTGAACATCTCTAAAACTAAGAGCATTGTATTTGGTACAAATCATTCCCTTTCTAGACCTCAGCTGAATCTGGTAATGAATTGTGTGGCTGTTGAACAAGTTGAGGAGACTAAATTACTTGGTGTTACCTTAGATTGTAAACTGTCGTGGTCAAAACATATAGATTCAGTGGTTGTAACGATGGGGAGAGGTCTGGCTATAGTAAAGAGATGCTCTGATTTTTTGACACCATACTCCAAAAAACAAGTTCTGCAGTCTCTAGTTTTGTCTAATCGTGATTATTGTCCAGTCGTGTGGTCCAGTGCTGCAAGGAAAGACCTAGTTAACCTGCAGCTGGCCCAGAACAGAGAAGCACGTCTTGCTCTTCATTATAATCAGAGGGCTGCTATAAATACTATGCCAGCCTCTCTTGGCTAAGAGTTGAGGAGAGACTGACTGCATCACTTCTTCTTTTTATAAGAAACATTAATGTGTTGAAAATTTCAAATTGTTTGCATAGTCAACTTACGCATAGCTCTGACACACACACTTACCCCATCAGACATGCCACCAGGGGTCTTTTCACAGTCCCCAAATCCGGAACAAATTCAAGAAAGCATACAGTATTATATAGAACCATTATTGCATGGAACTCCATTCCATCTCATATTGCTCAAATAAACAGAAAACCTGTTTTCAGAAAACAGATAAAGCAACAACTAACGGCACAACGCCTCTCCCTATTTGACCTAGATAGTTTGTCTGTTTGCATTTATATTTTGGCTATGTGTGCCTTTAAAAAAAAGAATTATGTAGTTCTGTCCTTGAGCTGTTCTTGTCTATTAGTGTTCTGTATTATGTCATGTTTCATGTTTTGTGTGGACCCCAGGAAGAGTAGCTGCAGCTTTTGCAACAGCTTAATGGGGATCCTAATAAAATACCAATAAAATACCAATACCAAATACCAAATATCCACACTAACATAACGCCCTGGACCAGAGCTATTGCACCGACTGGTATGTGCGTAGCACACTGACGCCCTGGAACACATCAAGAGTTCAGGTTGCACATGCACATACCAACTGATGCGCAAAAATACCACTCACGCGCATGCGCTTTGCGTTTCGCAGACCAGGAGGCGAGTATAATCTGCAGCTGGCTGCTTCTCTAATATCCAGGGCTTGTATTCATAAAGCATCTCAGGGCACGATCAGCCCCCCCCTATTCATAATGATTTAAAAGGCAAAACTGATCCTAGATCAGCACTCTTACTATGAGATGCTTTCTGGCCTCATGGGTGGAGAAAAGCAGCTGAAAATCCAAACTGTTTTGTTATATTTCAGTCTTCTGTGATGTATATAAAGTGTAATATTGGGACGCAAACTCAAAATTGAATACATTACAACTCTGTATCTGACATGGTACAGGGGTCTTCTTTTTTTAAGCCCATAACCATGTGTGAGGCGTATACTTTTGTTTCAAATTAGATTTGTTTAAGACTACCAAGAAACACTCTGTGTGACTCTGATTTAGCTCACTGCAGTAAAAGGTTAACTAGATTTTGCAATAGGACTGGAAAGCTATATATTATACTGTGGCTAACTTATAAATCAAGCCCAGATATCCTTCATCAGCGCATGTCAGGGAATGCCATTGTAACAGCTAGAAGAGTCCAATCATAATCAATCGTTACTGGTGTCCCAATTCCAATACTCCTAACCGGCTTCCTATGACCAGAGATAGGGAAGGAGTTGAGGAAAAGAAGCCCCCTAAATACTGGGAATCAGCTATCATATCACTCTTGACTGTATTCCATTGCTTTGTCTCAAAAATATGCAGATGGCTGCAAATTAAGCCTTATTTCATTACCTCGACTATCACATTAGCACAAAGAGCATGCAGGCAGCCTGAAAGCTGATCATGAGTAACAATTGGATGTGGAACCTAAGGATACAATACCCAAACATTTAGTAACAGGCCATAAACAACACCTGCCCCATGTGGATAAGTGTCATGTATCATTGTAAGGCATAATTAAGAGGTATGGAATGGATTTTTAAAAATGTATTACAGATTTAGCTAAAACGGTTTATGGAAATTTGACAAGTCAATGTCAACTTGTACTTAACAGGCTGTTAATGTAGCTATCTAGCTTTTCTGAGATCCGAGATTCATGTTAAATACAAAAAGGAATTGTTTATCTATGAGCAATACCTTTACCAAAGGTAAGTGTATTTCATTAAGATGTGCTCTTTGCTTAACCCAATAAAAGGTCAGCTCTAGTTGAGGGGGAGCTGTCAGTATGAGGGGTATGCTGAGGGGTATGCTGTCTTCCAAGGCCTTTCAGATGGGTTAGCGATAGTGAAGAAAAGGTTGCATTGATGGAGTGGTGGTACAAAAAAAAGTGGAAGAGGGAGTGCTATTTAAAAAAAAACAAGGCTGGCAGAGATGGATGTGAGGATGCAAGCAGAGTGAGGCACCAGTGTTTAGGACACCTGCAGCTGTTACCAACATAGGCTACAGTTACTGGGCTAAATTAGTTTGCTGGTTGTGTATTCAAATGTGATTTTCTGACTCAGTGAGTACACTTCGCCCCCGAAGTCGATTGTAATGGGAAAAGTGGAGGGATGAAAAAATGTAATGGGCATCAGCACGGAGAGAAAGGTAAGTAACAGCTTGTCACAGTTATCTAGCTTGCGCAATGTCTGTGTGTGTGGGGGGAGGAGGGGTGGGGCCAGAGCTGCCCCGGTCAATTTTGAGAAATTGACCTGTTGAAAAGGTGGCATCCTATGATGGTGCCACATTGAAAGTCACTGAGCTCTTCAGTAAGGCCATTCTACTGCCAATGTTTGTCTATGGAGATTGCATGGCGGTGTGCTGTCAGCATCGGGTGTGGCTGAAATAGCCGAATCCTCTCATTTGAAGGGTTGTCCACATGCTTTTTCATGTATAGTGTATTTTCTGTGATCCTGCTCACAGTTAATGATAGTCAAATAGTAATACGTGAGTCGTGGTTGCCAGGAGAGGAGAGGAGAAGATAAAATATGGTGACTGAGATGTAGCAACGAGAGAGTCAATAATGATAGTCTGTCTTAGAGTCAATAAATATGTGTCGTGTGTTGAGAAACATGAAGGTTTAATAGATTACACAATAGGAGGTGGAAACACTAGGAGGTCAGCTATGCCCCACCAGTCTTAAAGCCCCCATGCAGTGTTATTAATTATACTTTTTGTATGTCACTGTATGTCTAATAAATCACTGTGTGTGTTTATTTCATGAAAATAACTCCAAATATATATATATATATTTTTCCCCTTGAGCCTCCTTTTGCTATTGAAATGCTCAGTCGGATCTTCTGGGTGTATCGATACAAATAAATATATATTTACATACACAGCCCTGATTGGCGGATAGGATTGTCTACTCTAGAGCATACATACCCACCCCCCTTATACCAATCGTATCAGTTCAGACCCTTACCTGCTTGAGCGGAATGTTATATTTTTTACTGGATCGTGACTTCTAAGTGCAATAATGAGCTTAATTTGCTGGTGTCAAACCTTGATGAAAGCCTGATGCATATTTTGAAAGCCGAGACACCCTTTCAAATGATATGATATACAATATCATTGCATCAATCAAAATCGTTTAATTAAAAATACCTGAGAAATGTGTATCTTATATGAAAATCCGTTTTTTTACTAAACATCTGTCATCTACACAACTTTCTAAAGAAGATAGAGAACAACATAGAGCATATTGAGTTCTTTATTTTGTAAGGATCCGAATAGAATACATTTTACTGTGAACAAGTTTTAGCTGTTTTAGTGACTGATGGTAGTTTTCGAAAATTGTATGAAAATGTCTGTGATCGGCCACTTTCTTATCCGCATAGTAAATTAAACACATACTTTATCTGCACCAAAACATATTACAGAAAGAATTGAGTCTTACATATGGTAAGGAAAGACATACACAGGGGTTAATCCTATACACTCGTGGGAATTGTTCTAAACAGATAGGGATAAATTGAAATGTTTTCTTGCAGAAGATATATGAAAATGCATAACCATGGTAACAATGGGAAGGGAACAGTTTGGAGATTATGGGGAAATGATTACACCAAAGGTGAGGACACAACTATTCAGCTGACACAATACTGAATCCAAATATTGCACCATTGATGTTATGTACATTTTACATTCACTGTACTTTTGGCCACATTTGTTGATAACAAAATCTGAAAATACTCTGGATACATTCAGTAGCACAATACAAATATTCCTGGAAAATGTGGGGTAGGTGCAAGATAAGACAAACAAATTACAAGGCTTTGAGTGAGAGGACTAATTGGTATCTCCAAATGGACACACACCTTTCCAAAGTGTGCACAGTTCCGAAGTAATTTCAATTCACTTCTATGACTCAAAGAAGAGTCTTCAGCTCCTCTCCCCTGTAACTATTCCCCAGGTCGTTGCTGTGAATGAAAATGTGTTCTAAGTTAACTTACCTGGTAAAATGAGGGTAAAGTATTTTTTTAAATATAAGGTAGTTTTTTTTTAGCTCTCCTAGCTCTGCCATTGAGGAACTAGAGCACAACCCTGCTTCCCCACCATCACACAATTACTGTTGTTGTTTACGCAATCCAAAAACGCTCCATTATAAATCACAATCTGGGTCAGGCGCACATCATTTGAAAGCCTGTTCAATTGCCAACATGACTGGATACGTTATAAAATATGATCTTAGGATTTGACAATGCATTTCAGGGAAATACAGTGGATTCGGAAATTATTCAGACCCCTTCACTTTTTCTACATTTTGTTACGTTACAGCCTTATTCTAAAATGTATTAAATACATTGTTTTCCTCATCAATCTACAAACAATACCCCATAATGACAAAGCAAAAACAGGTTTTGAGCTCAGGTGCATCCTGTTTCCATTGATCATCTTTGAGATGTTTCTACAATTTGATTGGAGTCCACCTGTGGTAAATTCAATTGATTGAACATGATTTGAAAAGGCACACACCTGTCTATAAAAGATCCCACAATTGACAGTGCATGTCAGAGCAAAAACAAAGCCATGAGATCGAAGGAATTGTTCGTAGAGCTTCGAGACAGGATTGTGTCGAAACACACTGTGTTCTTGAAGGTCCTCCATCATTCTTAAATGGAAGAGGTTTGGAACCACCAAGACTCTTCGTAGAGCTGGCCGCCCGGCCAAACTGAGCAATCGGGGGAGAAGGGCCTTGGTCAGGAAGGTGACCAAGAACCAGATGGTCACTCTGACAGAGCTCCAGAGTTCCTCTGTGGAGATGGGAGAACCTTCCAGAAGGACAACCATCTCTGCAGACTCCACCAATCAGGCCTTTATGTTAGAGTGGCCAAACGGAAGCCACTCCTCAGTAAAAAGGCACATCGAGGCACACGGGACAGCCCACTTGGAGTTTGCCAAAAGGCACCTAAAGGACTCTCAGACCATGAGAAACAAGATTCTCTGGTCTGATGAAACCCATATTGAGCTCTTTGGCCTGAATGCCAAGCATCACGTCTGGAGGAAACCAGGCACCGCTCATCACCCGGCCAATACCCATCCCTAAGGTGAGGCATGGTGTTGGCAGCATCATGCTGTAGGGATGTTTTTCAGCGGCAGAGACTGGGAGACTAGTCGGGATCGAGGGAAAGATGAATGGAGATCCTTGATGAAAAACATGTTCCAGAGCGCTCAGGACCTCAGACTGACCTTCCAACAGGACAACGACCCTCAGCACACAACCAAGACAACACAGGAGTGGCTTTGGGACAAGTCTCTGAATGTCCTTGAGTGGAACCAGCCAGAGCCCGGACTTGAACGTAATCAAACATCTCTGGAGAGACCTGAAAATAGCTGTGCTGTGACTCTCCCCATACAACCTGACAGAGCTTAAGAGGATCTGTAGAGAAGAATGCAGCCTATGTGGCCTCGTCAGCAGCTAATTGGGGATCCTTGTAAATACTAGTAAATACTACTAAATACACAGTGTGAAACGGGAAGAGACCAGTGGTTCAATGTCTGTATAGCCGAGTGAAATGTCTGTGGCTCACGTGGCTAAGGTCATTAATGATCTTCTTGGCCAGTTTTTTGGTTACTACATGATTCCATATGTGTTATTTCATAGTTTTGATGTCTTCACTATTATTCTACAATGTAGAAAATAGTAAAAATGAAGATTTTTTTTTATTGTACCAGTCAAAAGTTTGGACACGCCTACTCAAGGGTTTTTCTTTATTTTTTTTACAATTTTCTACATTGCATAATAATAGTGAAGACATCACAACTAACACATATGGAATCATGCAGTAACCAAAAAAAGTGTTAAACAAATATATTTTAGATTTTAGATTCTTCAAAGTAGCCACCCTTTGCCTTGGTGAGAGCTTTTCACACTCGTAGCATTCTCTCAACCAGCTTCACCTGGAATGCTTTTCCAACAGTCTTGAAGGAGTTCCCACATATGCTGAGAAATTGTTGGCTGCTTTTCCTTCCCTTTGCGGTCCAACTCATCCCAAACCATTTCAATTGGGTTGAGGTCGGATGATTGTGAGGCCAGGTCATCTGATGCAGCACTCCATCAATCTCCTTCTTGGCCAAATAGCCCTTACACAGCCTAGAGGGGTGTTGGGTCATTGTCCTGTTGAAAAACAAATGATAGTCCCACTAAGTGCAAACCAGATGGGATGGCGTATCGCTGCAGAATGCTGTGGTAGCCATGCTGGTTAAGTATTTATTCTAAATAAATCACTGACAGTGTCATCAGCAAAGCACACCATCACACCTCCTCCTCTATGCTTCACAGTGGGAACCACACATGCGGAGATCATCCGTTCACCTACTCTGCGTCTCACGAAGACACGGCGGTTGGAACCAAAAACCTCAAATTTTGACTCAGATTTCAACCTGTCTAATGTCCATTGCTCGTGTTTCTTGGCCCAAGCAAGTCTCTTCTTCTTCTTGGTGTCTTTTAGTAGTGGTTTCTTTGCAGCAATTTGACCATGAAGGCCTGATTTACGCAGTCTCCTCTGAACAGTTGACTTTCAGATGTGTCTGTTACTTGAACTCTGTGAAGCATTTATCTGGGTTCCAATCTGAGGTGCAGTTAATTGCCAATTTCTGAGGCTGGTAACTCTAATGAACTTATTCTCTGTAGCAGAGGTAACTCTGGGTCTTCCTTTCCTGTAGCGGTCCTCATGAGAGCCATTTTCATTAAAGCGCTTAATGGTTTTTGCGACTGCACTTGAAGAAACTTTCAAAGTTCTTGAAATTTTCCACATTGACTGACCTTCATGTCTTAAATTAATGATGGGCTGTCTTTTCTCTTTGTTTATTTGAGCTGTTATTGCCATAATATGGACTTGGTCTTTTACCAAATCTTCTGTATACCACCCCTACCTTGTCACAACACAACTGATTGGCTCAAATGCATTAAGAAGGAAAGAAATTCCACAACTTAACTTTTAACAAGGCACACCTGTTAATTGAAATGCATTCCAGGTGACTACCTCATGAAGCTGGTTGAGAGAATGCCAAGAGTGTGCAAAGCTGTCATCAAAGCAAAGGGTGGCTACTTTGAAGAATCAAAATCAATTTTGATTTGTAAAAAAAAAAATACTAGAACATTCCTATGTTCTTTCATAGTTTTGATGTCTTCACTATTATTCAACAATGTAGAAAATAATACAAATACAGAAAACCCTGGAATGACTAGGTGTCCAAACTTTTGACTGGTACTGTATATGTCATTTATAAGTCCAAAAATGTATGTAGAAATTACAGTTTGCCTCTTGAAGCCTATCAAATGTGTGCAAGTTTGAGCATGTGTCCTTTAGGCCTATTAGGCCTTTACCACTCTTGGACAGAGGAATGACTTTGGCTTCCCTCCAGGCCTGAGGACAAACACTTTCCTCTAGGCTTAGATAAAAGATATGACAGATAGGAGTGCCTATAGAGTCAGCTACTATCCTCAGTAGCTTTCCATCTAAGTTGTCAATGCCAGGAGGTTTGTCATTATTGATTTACATCTTTTTTACACCTCTCTCCCAACAACTTCACAAAATTCAAACTTGCTTTTCCTTCATTATTATTTTTTTTATGCATGAATAGATTGTCTCACTGTTTGTTGTTGGCATTTCCTGGGCTGGTGGTGGGTTTTCCAGTCCTGTGGGTGCGGCTCCACCTCAATATTCCTGTGGTCCATCTTCAGTTTCTCCGAGATCATTTCCCTCACTTTGTCCTCAGACTCCATCCAGGTCTCATGTGGAGATTCTGCAATTCCATCCACAACAATGTTGTTCCGCCTTGATTATTCTTCAACATAATCAGATTTCTCCATCATTGTTATCATGGATTCACACACAGAACTGATGTCCTCTCTCAATGACTTACAGATTACTGTCGTCTTGCCATTCTCCTGTTTCAACTTATCTAGCTGGCCCTGGGAGCACCACAAACTGTTCTTCAGGTCCTGGACCTCTCTGGTCAGGTCGTCCATTATTTTGTTAGTTGACTCCACCAGTATTTGGGCACAACACTTGAAGCTATTTTTTTATGTTGTAACAACTGCTTGTGGAATAATTTTTGTTCATTTAAAAGATTGTTCACGTGATAGAGAGACACCACTGTCCTCAACGATACTCCCATTGGCTTTGGTCTTTGCCATGGTAGCAACATAGGTTGGCTGTTACTCCTCACAGTTTCAGACATGGCAGGTCGCAGGGAAGATGGAAACAGCAACAAACAGCAGGGATCTAGACAGCCACAAGCCCGGGACAATCCATGGTCCCAGCCACAAGGGCTAACCTTGAGGGCTTGAATGCAGGCTGCGTTCAAGCCCTCAAGGAAACCCAGCTAGCTTGATAGGCAGCTAGGCTAGCTGCTCTGCCATGCAGCTCGTTAGACGCTTGGTCGGCAGGATCCCTGGACAGATAGCAGCGGTCCCAGTAACTGATGCCAACCGCGTCACGGGATCCAAACTCAAAAGGTAGCTAGCTAGTAACCAAACTTTTTCAATAGAAGACTTTTTCAGAGACTTTCAAAACTTTCCATAACAACAAATCGAGCTCTCCCTCATTCTCATTAACAGACAGTTGTCAGAGCCGAATCTCGTAGTCTTTGTGTGCTTGAAAAGTTTATAAATTGCATGATATGTTCTTCCTTAAGGCGGGCTGAAGAGTGAAGAATTGAGGGAATGAATGTGAGCCCCGGTATTATAGCCAGGAACGTGGGGCTTCTTCACGTGAATATGATTAGTCGTTGACTCGCCATAGTATATTATACCGAGTGATTGACTTAAAGGGATCTAGCTAGCTGTTTAGCTTGCTAGGACACCCACAAACTTGTTTTTAGACATATTAACCAGCTTGCTAGCACAGTATCCTGTTAAACTGTTACATTGATAGCAAGCAAGCTACAAGTCTACAGTAGCACTTAAGTTGTGCTGTGCAGAATGCAAACAGCGTAGTGCTGAGAACTGGCAAACTTTGGGGAGGATTTTCTCTGAACAGCTGATCAGGGATACCTCCGTTATAACTAGCTCTAATAAGCTCAATTTGGAGAGCTGATACACAAGTTATACATTGTTTTGTAGCTTATAGCCTCCTCTTTTCAGAAATGTATAGAGCTAAAAATGTATGTTGGGGTTAATGTGACTGATAATGATGGAGCAAGTCACATATAACAACACATTTTGACCACTTTCCCAGCACTTTAGACATAAATGTAGAGCGTATGACATCGTCTACTTCTCTGCTATTCAAATCTGTAATCAGAACATAATTATCTTTGACCAATCAAGAAGTATAGCTGTTTTAGGAACATCACCAACTACTTTCACTAACCTAACTTCCCACTATTGAATAAACTACCACTTTATACAAAAATGTAGAGGCTATGACATCTACATCTACTTCTCCACTCTTCAAATTTGAAATTAGAACAGAAATATCTTCTACCAATCAAACGTTACAGCTGTTTTAGTAACCACATCAACTACATTTCACACTTTCCCAACAATTTCGTCAAAAACAGAGTGTAAGAAATCTTAGTCTAATTCTCTGCTTTTCAAATCTCAAATCAGAACACTTTTTCCACAACCTGTCACGCCCTGACCGTAGAGAGCTTTTTATGTCTCTATTTTGGTTTGGTCAGGGTGTGATTTGGGTGGGCATTCTATGTTGTATGTACACGTGGTCCCGTGTGGCTCAGTTGGTAGAGCATGGCGCTTGCAACGCCAGGGTTGTGGGTTCATTCCCCACGGGGGGACCAGGATGAATATGTATGAACTTTCCAATTTGTAAGTCGCTCTGGATAAGAGCGTCTGCTAAATGACGTAAATGTACTATGATTTTGCATTTCTATGTGTTGGGCTGGGTGTGGTTCTCAATCAGGGACAGCTGTCTATCGTTGTCTCTGATTGAGAACCATACTTAGGTTGCCATTTTCCCACCTGTATTGGTGGGTAGTTGTCCATGTTTAGTTGCCTGTGAACACTACGTTGGCTTCACGTTTCGTTTGGTAGTTTGTTATTTTGTTCGTTTGTTAAGTGTTCTTCGTTGAATTAAAATATGTATTCCAATCGCGCTGCACCTTGGTCCACTCCTTTAAACGGCCGTGACACAACCACAAAAATACTTTTAAAGAGCTAAGGCAAGCCCCACAATTGACTTAATGTAAAATGACCTAGTTAAGTAGTGCACTTGATAGCTATATCACAGGCATAAAGTGACAACATCAATATCCATTAATTACCACTGAGATACACTACATAACCTGTGGGCACCTGCTTGTCGAACATCTCATTCCAAAATCATGGGCAATTATATGTAGTTGGTCCCCCCTTTGCTGCTATAACAGTCTCCACTCTTCTGGGAAGGCTTTCCACTAGATGTTGTCACATTGCTGTGGGGACTTGCTTCCATTCAGCCACAAGAGCATTAGTGAGGTTGGGCACTGATGTTGGGCGATTAGGCATATTACAGTAGGCTATGTACTTATGGCAGTAAGCCTTATGGATTTTTTGTATTTCTCCATTTGTAGTTATTCATCCAGAAAAAAAGGGCCAAAAAATGCACAGAGAAGTGACTAGGAAAGTCTATATTTTCACCTAATG